>NC_135879.1:68689688-69013861 GCF_964194155.1 Cetorhinus maximus | reverse complement strand
TCCACCCCTACTCTGGACGAAGGCCAGCAAGCAAGGACACCAATCCAGCATGGGAAGTGGTGGCAGGGGTGGTCAACGCCAATGCCCTGCAAAAGAGGACAGCCACCCAGTGCCAAAAGAGGAGTAGTCTCGTCTGTTTCACCAAGGTAAGTCACTCTTCTCATCGCTCTCAACTCACAAATCTATCACACATTCACAGGGATCTCACACCTCAAGGAACAACACCACTAACTCTCACACACACCCTCACATCTCCATCAGGCTCATGTTCTCTCGAGCTCGCATCCTCATCCTTCTATCGCTTAGCCCACCACACAAATGTTCCACGCAGTGTCATGCAACCTGCTCACACTCTCTCCATCTGTTTTCATACAGGAGAAGCCTGCTCACAACAGTAGGGAGAGGCCCCAGTCCGGGGTGGGGGGGGGGGGGGGGGGGGGGGGGGGGGGGGGGGGGGCGCGAATGGCCCACATTAGGCCCCTCACTCACTTTGAGGAGTGTGCCATCACACTAACTGGTGAGGACGTGGAACATGCCTGCAGTGACAGCGAGGTCAGCAGTGAACGCCCATGTGAGGATCCTGCACTACATCATCCCTGTCTCAACGCAATTGTGAGTGCTCTCTCTCCTGCTTTTGACTCTGCTTTGCTAATCATCTCTACTTTGGATCACAGGGAGCGCTGCCAAGCGACCAACACCCTCAGCCAGCCAGCCCCTCAGCTCTATCTAGGTCCTCACCTTCAGCCAAGGGGACACTTTCTCCATTGAAGAGCTAGAAATAAGCAGCTTGGAAAATTGGTCTTAGCGCTTACCCACACCCTCCACCACGGCACACACCTCAGTCAGACCTAGATCTAGAGCACGCTCGGGTTCACAATCTGGTGGTCACTGCACGGACATGTGTCCGCAGCAGAAGGAGGTAAGTTCAGCCGAGTTCCCTGGCACTGGGAGAACTGCTGGGGAAGAGGCATCTGTGAGTCAGATGACGAGCCTTTGGATTCAGCCTTCCAACTCATCGTGGAGTATCAGCTGAAGGCGTGGGAACATTGTGCCGAGCTGTGGAAGCCCTCAATAGAGTGGTACGCGAGTCGGAGGAGCGCGTCCACCTGCTCTCTGATGAATTGGTGCCCACATGTGCCTAAATGGCGGATGCCATGGAGACCCTGGTTCAGCAGAACGCGGAGATGCGCTGTATCACGGTAAGCATGGTTGAGTTCCTGCAGTAGCAACACAAGAAGGCAATGGGGCACCTCAACATCCCTCCAGGTGCTCCTTCCCCTCAAGGAGTCAGGCCAAGGCCCTCGGGCATCCAAAGAGAAGAGTGGCAGCTGGACATCCCTGGGTCATCCACTCAAGAATCTCAGAGGTTGTCCTCTTCCTCCGAGTCCCACTTGCCTGTGACCCCCTCAACCCTGTCCTCTGTCACCGCAGAGGGAGCAGCTGCCCCACAGGAGGACAGCCAAAGCAAGCCAGGGCCCTCAAAGCCTGTCTCTCCAGAGGCCGCACACCAATGTCATCAGGGGCAGTGGGGCCAACCATTGCACAGGCTGTCTCCACCCCTGCTGTGGATGTCTGGGCAGCACCTAGAAGTGTTAGGCTTAGAAAAGCTCATTTCTGATCACAAGTGGTTGCACGGGTGAACACATTTTGTCACTTTATAACCTGATAATACATTCACTTTCACTGAATAATGTATAATGGTGTCTTTCATTTTCATTTACAGGCTTCATGAGTCCTGCCTCTGCATTGCCCCCACTCCTCCCTACTAGCAGTTCAGCTGCCCGCAGCCGGCCCACAAGCGATTCTGGAGGGAGAAGTGTGTGTACGGGGCAGGACCTTTCGGAGCCTCGTGCAAGCACTATTCCACGCACACGGATCCCGCCTCTGTCACACTCATCTTACTGTCCTGAGTATTTTCAATGCTGCCTGCTGGGGTTCTCTTTCAGTTGTCCATCTGAGCTGACCTGCATCTCCACCCACCCATTGATCACACTCCTATGCAGCACCTGTTCCCATCCAGCACGAGGCTCCGCTCATTTCGATTTTAGAAGCATGGTACTTGTCAAGTTTGTCTTCAGCTACCCTGCCCTTTCCCCTCGCCCAGTCACCCATGTCCTTTCTCCCATCACTATCAACCCTCCTGGCATCACCTTCCACCTCCCCGCATTCAACTATCAGCCAGAACCCTTTTCTTCCTGGGATGTCCAAGTGAAGGTTCACGTTCACTTCCTTCCTGAAAATCCCACCCCCATCCACATTGACCTTCACAGCCTCCTCCACGACCTCTGAGTCCCCATCAACCACCCTCGCCATCCCTTCTACCGCGACCGTCGCACCCTCACCCTCCCACCTTACCAGCTCATTCTGCCCCCTCTCATTCTCACCATTCCCTCCTACCATGCCCACCCTCAGTTCGCTTCCCAGGATGCAGTCATGGCTCTATCAGACCACTCCCTTGAATGTTCACCTGGACATCCCTCCCCCCACTTTACTCCTTCCACCACCTTTACTCCTTCCCTGTGAACTCCTTCCTCCCCCAGGACTCCTGACCCCTTTCGGTTACCTTCCTCCCTCCGAACTCATTCCCCCCTCCGAACTCATTCCCCCTCCAAACTCATTCCCTTTTCTGAACTCCTTCCCTTACACCTTCCTCCCCCCTTACACCTAACTCCCCAGCTGTTGTTTCTCCCCTGTTACACAACCCCTCAGTACTCCCTCCCCCTCACTCCCAACCTCACCCCCATGGACACCGCCATTCCCTCCCTCCCAACCTCATCTCCCTGCCAACACCATTGTTTCCCCCCTCCCAACCTTAGCCCCCCAGTACACCTTCCTCTCCCAGTCAAAACTACACCTTCCTCTCCACCCCCTCGATAATCATCCATTGCAGATCATGACAAAGACACAGATTTCCCAAAGCAGACCCTCAACGGTGACCTTCCATCTTCCATGAGCTGCTTCACTGCGGAGCTATGTCCTTGAGAATTGACCCAGCATGCGATGCACATTCCCCCAGGGTCCGGTTGCTGTAGGGTTCCAGCGTCTTCTGCTCCTCAGGTGTCCACAATGTGTACAAGGCCCTGACAGTAAATCCGGAATTCTGCATGTCACGCTTGTCAAGACATGCTATGCACTGGTGTGTTCCCCCGACGCGGGCGGTGAATTTGACATGGGGGTGATTCTGGCGAGCAGGGCTTATAATGATATGTAGATGCATTAAAATAAAGTTCCCAACATGCGGAAGCAGAAATGTGGCCTGCCATTTACGGGTGGAGCAGACGATTGCAAACTGGTTTCACAAAAGCATCAAACCGACTTTTGGCCTTCCGCTCATGCCCGCCATGATGCCTGATGCCAACAGGCATGGAGAATTCCGCTCTTTATTTTAATACATCTGCATATTATTATAAGCCCTGCTTGCCGGAATCATCCCCCACGTTAAAATTACCTTGAAAACACGCTAGTGGAGCACACGTCTTGTCAAGCGTGATGTGCAGAGTTGGGACTTACTGTCAGGACCTTGCTCACATCGTGGGCATCGAGGAGCTGAAGATGCTGGAACCATACAGCAACCGGGCCCTGGGGGAACGTGCATTGCATGCTCATTGACATGGCTCTGCCACAAAGCAGCTCACAGAAAGTGGAAGGTCAGCGTTGAGGGTCTGCTTCATGTTATCAGTGCCTTGGCCTTGGTCTGTTATGGATGATCGTCAAGGGGGTGGAGAGGAATGTGTAGGTTTGACTGGGAGAGGAAGGTGTTCCACGAGAGGGTGGGAGAGCAAGGTCTAGATTTGACTGGGAGTGGAAGGAGTACCAGTGCGGGGGGGTTGGCATGAGGTTGGGGTGGGGGGACCAATGGCGTCGGGAGGATGAGGTTGGGAGGGGGCAAACGATGGTGTTGGGTGGGTAAGGTTGGGGGCAGGGAGAGAGTACAGGGGAGGAGGGTGTAATGGGGAAGAATACGGCAACTGGGGAGGAAGGTGTAAGGAGGGAGGAAGGTCTAAGGGAAGGGGTTGGGGGGGGGGTGGGAGAAGGAGTTTGGAGTGGGGAAGGAGTCCGGGGGAGGAAGGAGTTCAGAAGGAGGAAAGAGACCAGGGGGAGAAAGGAGTCCGGGGGTAGTGGAGGAAGGAGTAAGGGTTGTGGAAAGAGTAAGGGGGGGTGGGGGGGTGTCCAGGTTAATGTGCAAGGGAGGGGTCTGTGGAGTCGATGACTGCCTCCTGGGGAGCAAACTGAGGATGGGCGTGGTAGGAGGAAATAGTGAGAATGAAAGGGGGCAGAGTGAGCTGGTAGGGTGGGAGGGTGAGGGTGCGATGGCAGTGGTAGAAGGGACTGCGAGAGTGGTTGGTGTGGACTTGGAGGCAGACATGGACCCTTGTAAAGAGGAGGAGGTTGAGGATGTCAATGTGTATGGGTGGGATTTTCGGGAAGGTAGCGAACGTGCAGGTTCACTTGGGCATCCTGGAAAGAAAAGGGTTCTGGCTGTTCGGTGACAATGGAGAGGTGGAAGGTGATGCCAGGGGGGGTGGACAGTGATGCGGGAAAGGACGTGGGTGACGGGGTAGCTGAAGTCAAATTTTACCAGCACCGTGCTTCTAAAATTGAAAGTGAGCAGAGCCTCGTGTTGGGCAGGAACAGGTGCTGCATGGGAGTGTGATCAGTGGGTGAATGGAGATCCAGGTCAGCTCAGATGGACAACTGAAAGCGAACCCCAGCAGGAAGCATTGAAAATACTCAGGGCTATTGAGATGAGTGTGAAGGAGGAAGGATCTGTGTACGTGGAAGAGTGCTCGCACGAGGCTCCGAAAAGCTCTGCCACACATACAGTTCTCCCCCCAGAATCACTAGTGGGCCGGCTGCGTGCAGCTAAACTGTCTGATGTGCAGGGTAGGGGGGGGGGGCAGGCTCACCGGTGAGGATGCAGGGGAAGGACTCGCGAAGCCTGTAAATGAAGCTGAAAGACAACATTACACATTATTCAGTGAAAGTGAATATATTTTCAGATTATAAAGTGACAAAATGTGTTCACCTGTGCAACCACTTGCGATCAGAATTTCTTAAATTTTCTAGGCCGACCACTAGGTGCTGCCCTGACATCTGCAGCAGGGCTGGAGACAGCCTGTGCAATGGCTGACCCTGTTGCCTCTGATGCCTTCGCCGTGGGCCCTCTGGAGAGACACGGCTTTATGGGCCCCGGCTTTTGTCTGTCCTCCTTTTGGCTGCCACCTCTGAGGTGACAGAGGATGAGGTTGAGGGGGTCAGAGGCAAAAGGGGCTCAGAGGGAGAGGACAGCCTCTGGGATTCCTGAGTGGATGACCCAGGGGTGTCCAGCTACAACTCCTCCTCCCTTCGAATGCCAAGGGTCCCAGCCTGACTCCTTGAGGGGAAAGATCACCTGGAGGGACGTTGAGATGCCATGTATCCCTCTCACGTTGCCACTGCAGGGACTCAGCCATGGCTATCGTGATGGAGTGCAGGTCTGTGTGCATCTCTGCTTTCTGCTGGACCAGGGTCCCCATGGCGTCCACCATCTTCTCTAAGGAGACCTCCATGCGCGCACATGGGGCACTACTTCATCAGAGAGCAGGTGAACGCACTCCTCCGACTCGTGTGCCACTCTGTTGAGAGCTTCCAACAGCTCTGCGTGAGGTTTCCCTGCCTTCTGCTGACTCTCCACGATGAGTTGGAAAGCCGACTACAGACCTCGCAGATGCCTCTTCCCCAGCAGTCCTTCGAGTTCCAGGGAGCTCAGCTGAACCTGCCTCCTTCTGCTGCGGACACGTGTCAGTGCGGTGACCACCAGACTGTGAACGCGAGCCTGCTCTAGATCTAGGTCCCACTGAGGTGTGTGTCTCTGCACTAGTCAAGAGTGTGGGTAAGCATTGTGACAGGTCTTCCAGGCTACTTATTTCCAGCTCTTCAATGGAGAAGGTGTCCTCTTGGCTGGAGGACCTGGTAGCAGCTGAGGGACTGGCTGATTGAGAGTGTCAGTTGCCTTCCAGAGCTCCCTGTGAACCAAAGTAGAGATAATTATTGCATGGCAGTAGAGTCAAACGCAGGAGATAGAGCACTCACATTTGCGCTGAGAGAGGGATGATGTGGTGCAGGATCCTCACTTGGGTGTTCGCCGCTGACCTCACTGTCGCTGCAGGCACGGTCCACGTCCTCACCAGTCAGTGCAATGGCATACATCTCAAGATGAGTGAGAGGCCTAATGTGGGCCACTCTGTCACCAGTCTGGGACCTCTCTTTATTGTGAGCAGGCTTCTCTTGCATGAAAACAGATGGAGAAAGTGAGCAGGACAAATGGCACTGATTGGAAAGTTTCTGTGGTGAGCGGAGGCATGGATGGGATGAGGATGCGAGCTCAAGAGGATATGAGCCTGGTGGATATGTGAGGGCGTATGTGAGAGTTAGTGGTGTTAACCCTTGAGGTATGAGATCCCTGTGGATGTGTGATGGGTTTGTGAGTGTGTGAGTTGAGAAGAGTGACTTACCCTGGTGGAATGGAGGAGACCAATCATCCTCTTTCCGCACTGGGTGGCTGTCTTTTTTTGCAGGGTGTTGGCGCTGACCACCGCTGCCACCATGTCCCATGCTGGACCAGTGACCTTGCTTGCTGGCCTTTGCCCAGAGCGTGGGTAGAGTACTTCGCAGCCGGCCTTCACTGCATCCAGTAGGCGCTCGAGGGAGGTGTCGCTAAATTTGGGGGCAGCACGTTTCCTCCCTTTGGCAGTCACCAGTTCGCAGCAGCTTCCTTTCCCTTGAAAAGTGCTAGCTCTTTGCAGGAGCAGCTTTTAAATATGGTGTTTGGTTTACTGAAGGCCGGATGTGACGGTGGGGCTGACGAATGAGAGGACACCCCGCCAGCAGCCCAGTGTGTTTCCCGGGAATGCATGATTAATGCTGCAGGAATGGGATGATATGGCGTGAAAAGCCGCCAGTGCAGCCAGCGGCTAAAACGTCCTTTTTTCCACCCGCGACTGTACTTAATGAAAATCTGGGATAATTCCAGTCCTATGGGAGAAATTTTAACTCCCAAAAATGGGCGGGCGAGGGTGAGCACGCAGTTAAAATAATTGATTTTTATTAGATAGTGAGTGCAATCTGGCTTTAATGTGCCCACTTCCAGGTTAAACTGAGGTGCAATTGGGTGCGTGCCAATGATCCACTTGCTGCAGTCGGGACCTCAATTAGTGCAGTCAAATGGGTAGTTATTGTAGCAATTAACAGCCTTATAAGACGTTAATTAGGTCTGTTTAAATTGAATACCACTGAACTTTAAATTTAACATCTCTAACACAGGTTTTCTGAGAGTTAGGAAACGCAGCATCTGAAGGGAGGTGAGAAAGGCTGGCTAGAGCTGCCTTTCTGGCACTGCTTGTGGGCCAGGAGGAGCGGAAGTGCTTCCCCTCAGCACCCCAGCAAACCACCCTGCAACCCACCCCTCTCAATCAACTGACCGCCCCCCTACTTGATATCTCATCCCCAATATCCAACTCACCTCCTGACCTCCAATGTCCAGCTATCCGTCCTCAGATTCTATTGTCCAACCAACCCCCCCAACTTCCTCCCTAGTCCGACTACTTCCACTCAGCTCCGCGAGTGCCTATTCTCCTGATAGTAAGCCAGTCTCAATCTGGCTGGCTGTGGCCTGGAAACAAGTTTGAAAAATGTAAGTCATAAATTCAGCAAGACCTCTGAGGTAACCGTACTTCCAGATTTTCGGTTGCTGAATCGGCACACCTCAAACCCCCCATCCCTTCCACCCCTCCCCACAATTGCTTCATTTCTACCCTTGTACTTATTATTATGTGTCTATATATTTATATATATTATTTATATAAATATTTTGAAAATAAATTTCTATATATTTACCTGAACCTTGTCTCGCATGGCCTCTCTACTTCCATCATATCAATCATAGATAAGGTCATTTCTGATTTCTTCAGTGTATCCCTCATAACATCCCTCATTCCAACCCCAGTTACTCTGTGTCTATCCCAGACAATATCCTCCTCTAGAGCTGAGCCAGACTCTGTGCAACCTCACCATTCTATGTGGTGTTGAGCTGAGCTTCCTGCACCGTATCCTCTCCATCACCAAATCTGCTGACTTTTACCTCCATAATATCACCTGTCTCTGGCCCAGTGTCAACCTATCTACTGCCAAACCTTCATTCATGACTTTGTTACCTCCAGACTTGATTGTTCCAATGCTTTTCTGGTTGGCCTCCCATCAACAATCCTCCATAAGCTTGAGCTCATCCAAACCCACACCCAGTCCCACTGTCCCATCACGCCTGTGCTTGCTGACCTACATTGGCTCCCGATCCGTGTATGCCTTGATTTTAAAATCTTCCGCCCTCTATTTCTATAGCCATCTATGGTTTACAACTCCCCAAAAACTCTGCGTTCCTCCAATTCTGGCCTCTCGTGCATTACTGTTTTATTTTGCCTACCATTGGTGGTTATGCCTTTGGTGTTAAGGTCCTTAGCTCTCTGAATTCCCTCCTTAAGCTTCTCCATTTCTCCACCTCTCTACTCTCCTTTAAAACAGTCCTTAAAACCTAGTTCTTTGACCAATTTTTTGATCACCTGTTCTAATGTCTCTTTCTTTGAATTGGTGTTTTTTTTTCTGAATGTACACCTGTGAAGCACTTTGGGATGTTTTACTACATTAAAGCCACTATATAAATGCAAGTTGTTGTTGTTGTTGCAATATTACTACCTGGTAGACATTAAGATGGACCATTGAATAACATAATCAAATTGCTCATGGTTCTTAAATACTTCAAGTAGAAAGCTTACTGCATTTTTTTTGTTTTTCACTTTCTACAATAGTTAGGAGGCACTGTAATAAGGGCAGTTATTACCTGGTCTATGGAAATGTTGGGGCGAGCGAGACCACGTTGGGGTGTAACGTCCATAACCAAGAGACCCGAAGGATCCAGGACTGGAAGCTCTGCGTTGTCTGGGTCCTTCCTGTTCACCCTGAAATGCAAAAAAAAAAGGATACCTTGGTTATGTGCTGTTTAGTAGAAATCAGTATCTTTGTCACTGGATCAAAGCAATCAGTGACTAAAAGATTAGTTTTTCTTAGGGCTGTTCAACTTGCACAGGACTATGCAGGTTTTAATGCAGCTCTGAAGAACAAGGAAAAGATTTAGGCAAAATACTGCGGGTACTGGAAATCAGAAACGAAAACAAAAACTGCTGGAAATACTCAGCAGGTCTAACAGCATCTGTGGAGAGAAAGACAGAGTTACTGTTTCAAGTCCGTATGACTCTTCTTCAGAAAGAAAAGATTTACCCTCACCATCAGAGTGAAATTGCATCAATCAGCTTTAACTCGAGAATTTGCGGGCTTTATTGCATAGTTCTCCAGCTGAATATTGGGAAGACCAAAGCTCCACCACAAACTCTGTTCCAGAGCCACCAACACTATTCCTCCAAAATAAAAACAGAAAATGCTGGAAAAACTCAGTAGGTCTGGGGTAGAGAGAGAAACAGAGTTAACAACTCGAATCCGTACAGACTGAAAGTGTTACCTCTGTTTCTCTCTCCACAGACGCTGTCAGACCTGATGAGTTTTTCCAGCATTTCTGGGGAGGAATCTTCAGCTTGGCAAATGGGGGCGGGCCCCGCTCGCCAACACATAAAATGACACGCGGTGTCATCGGGTGTGCGTCCCAACTTCACCGCTCGTCATTCAGATATTCAGTTCAGTGGGTGCGCACCTGAGTCAGATGCATACCCGCCGAACTGTCAAAGGCCTATTAAGGCCATTTAAATATCAATTAAAATACTTAACTGAGCTGCCCGTCCAACCTAAGGTTGGCGGGCAGGCGAAGAGCCTAGGTGGCCTTCGCATTCATCATGAAGCCTCATCCACGGGCGGGATGAGGTTTCATGAAGATTTTTAAAGTTTAATAAAATTTTTCAATAAAATTCATTGACATGTCCCAGCTCATGTGACACTGTCGCATGAGGGGACATGTTTTTAAAAAATTTTTTCCGTCTCTTTATTAAAATTTCAAAGGTCAAAGTAATCTCCCTGAGGCAGCTCTTTGCCTCAGGGAGATTTCTGCGCTCTTTCGCGTGCATGCGCGAAAGAGCGTAGGCCCTGAATCAGCCTACTTCCCCCGCCTGCCCAGGGAGTGCACAGCGCTTCTGGGTGCGCATCACGCTGGGTGGGCTTTATTTGGACCACCCATGTAAAACGATGGCGCGCAGCCAATTGCAGGCATCGATCGACTGCGTGCCTGCCTGCACCTGCTCCCGTCCAAGCCCCCTCCCAACGGGGAGAAGACTCTCCCGTTTTTATTTTAGATTTCCGATATCCACAGTACTTTGCTTTTAACTCTATTCTTCTCCCTGGCAACTGTCTGAAGCTGAACAAGACTGGTTCTGACCTTGGTGTCATATTTGATCCCAACCACATAGTCACACGAAAACTATCACCTCTTTAACATTGCCCAACTCAGCCCCTGCTTCAGCTCATCTACTGCTGAAACCCTCTTTCATGCCATTGTTATCTCTAAACCTGATTGTTCCAAGGTATTCCTGACCTCTCATCTTCCACTCTTCATAAACTTAAGTTCATCCAAAACTCTGAGGAGCTACATTAGCTCCTGGTTAAGCAAAGTATCAATTTTAACATTCACGTGCTTGTTTTCAAATTCCTCTATGTCGCACCCCTCCCTATCACTTAACCTCCTCCCATCCTCTGTGAAGTCTGCGCTCCTCCAATTCTGGGCCTCTTGCACAACCTAATTTTAATTGTTCCATCACTGTTCATTCAACTGTCGAGTCCCTACGTTACAGAATTCCTTCCCTAAACCTCTCATCTTTCCTCCTTGAAGATGTTCCATCAAACTTAGTCCTTGATCAAGCTTTTGGTTATCAGCTATTAATATCTCTTTATGTGGCTTGGTATTAAATTTCGTTTGAGTAATGCTTCTATTTGTTTCTTTAGGACAAATGATAACAGAAGATGGTAGATGCAATGCCAAAATTAGAAGAAGGGTAGAGAGAGCCAAAAGTAATTGTGTGAAGATGAAGGATGTGTTAACAACAAGAAAACTCAAGCTTGTAACAAGGAAAAAAACTCATAAGATGCTGTATTCTATCCACTTTCCTGTATGCCTCAGAAAAGATCTGTGGAAGAAAATAGAGACCTTTGAAATGTGGATGCTAAAACTTACGCTAAATTTCCAAATACAGACCATAAAGAGGCGTTTGAAATTACAAGAACAAATAGAATTTTAAAAAGTGACATCCAGAAAAGGAAATGTCAATATTTCTGCCATTTGAATAGAGCTGAAAGGCTACAGAGATCTCTTCTAGAGGGCAAAGTGGAGAGCAACAGAAAGAGGAGTTCACCTAGATGAAGTTGGTTGACGGGTGCCACAGAGTGGTTGCAGGTGAGCTACAGTGGATGTGTGAGGATGGTGCAAGACAGACGAGTGTGACATATAAATATAGCAGATCTCCGGGTAGGAGTAGCTATAACCAGCAGCAGCAATGGTTCTGTGAAGCAGCCTGGGATGTTTTACTATCTTAAAGGCGATTGGTTGTTGTGGATTAGTAGTAGCGCTCTCCTGCTTCTGACTCAGAAGATTCTGGGTTTAAGCTTTGCTCCTGAGACTTGAACACAGTTCACACCTGTGTTCCAGTGCAATACTGAGGTACACAGTTCACGCTGGTGTTCCCCAGTGCAATACTGAGGTATACAGTTCACGCCGGTATTCCGGTGCAATACTGAGGTACACAGTTCACGCCGGTGTTCCAGTGCAATAGTGAGGTTCACAGTTCACGCTGGTATTCCAGTGCCATACTGAGGTACACAGTTCACGCCAGTGTTCCAGTGCAATAGTGAGGTTCACAGTTCACACTGGTATTCCCCAGTGCAATACTGAGGTATACAGTTCACGCCGGTATTCCGGTGCAATAGTGAGGTTCACAGTTCACGCCGGTGTTCCAGTGCAATAGTGAGGTTCACAGTTCACGCTGGTATTCCCCGGTGCAATACTGAGGTACACAGTTCACGCCGGTATTCCGGTGCAATAGTGAGGTTCACAGTTCACGCTGGTATTCCAGTGCAATACTGAGGTACACAGTTCACAGAGTTTAAAATAACAATGCTGAGTAAAGGAGTATCGCAGAATCACAAAATGGTTACAGCACAGGAGACCATTTGGCCCGTCGTGTCTGAGCTGCCTCTCAGAGGAGCAATCCACCCAGTGCCACGCCCCCTACTTCTCCCCTTGAGCCTGCACTTTCCTCCTTTTCAGATGAAAATCCAATTCTCTCTTGAATTCCTCGATTGAACCTGCTTCCACCACACTCTCAGCCAGGGAATTCCAGATCCTAACCACTCGCTGCATGAAAAAGCTTTTCCTCAAGTTGCCTTTACTTCTTTTGCCAATTACCTTAAATCCGTTCCTTCTCGATCCTTTCACCAATGGAACAGTTTTTCCCAATCTACTCTTTCTAGGCCCCTCATGATTTTGAAATCTCCTCTCAACCTTCTCTAAGGAAAACAGTCCCAACTTCTCCCATCTATCTATCTAACTGAAATTCCTCATCCCTGGAACCATCCACATGAGTCTTTTTCTTTATTCATTCATGGGATGTGGGCTTCACTGGCTGGGCCAGCATTTATTGCCTACTCTTCATTCCCCTTGAGAAGGTGGTGGTGAGCTGCCTTCTTGAACCGCTGCAGTCCATGCAGTGTAGGTACACCCACAGTGCTGTTAGGGAGTTCCAGGATTTTGACCCAACGACAGTGAAGGAACGGTGATATATTTCCAAGTCAGGATGGTGAGTTACTTGGAGGGGAACTTCCAGGTGGTGGTGTTCCCATCTATCTGCTGCCCTTGTCTTTCTAGATGGTAGTGGTCGTGGGTTTGGAAGGTGCTGTCGAAGGAGCCTTGGTGAATAACTGCAGTGCATCTTGTAGATGGCATACACTGTTACTGCTGTGTGTCAGTGATGGAGGGAGTGAATGTTTGTGGAAGTGGTGCCAATCAAGCGGGCTGCTTTGTCCTGGACAGGGTCAAGCTTCTTGAGTCTTGTGGGAGCTGTACTCATCCAGGCAAGTGGGGAGTATTCCATCACGCTCCTGGACTTGTGCCTTGTAGATGGTAGACAGGCTTTGGGGAGTCAGGGGGTGGGTTACTCATTGCATGATTCTTAGCCTCTGACCTGCTCTTGTAGCCACAGTATTTATATGGCTAGTCCAGTTCATTTTCTGGTCAATGGTGACCCCCAGGATGTTGGTTGTGGGGGATTCAGTGATGGTAAAGCCATTGAACATCAAGGGGCAATGGCTAGATTCTCTCTGGTTGGAGATGGTCATTGCCTGGCACTTGTGTGGTACGAATGTTACATGCCACTTGTCAGCCCAAGCCTGAATATTATCCAGGTCTTGCTGCATTTGGGCATTGACTGCTTCAGTATCTGAGGAGTTGCAAATGGTGCTGAACATCGTGCAATCATCAGTGAACATCTCCACTTCTGACCATATGATGGCACCCTATCTAATGTCTTCACATCTTTCCTAAAGTACGGCGTCCAGGACTGGATACAAAACTCCAGTTTAAGCCAAAATATTGTTTTATGCAAGCCTAACATAACTTTCTTGTTTTTAGTACTCCATGCCTGATTAATAAGATGTTCTATGCTTTATTAACCTCACTCTCAACCTGTCCTGCCACCTTCAATGATTTTGGCACATATACGCCTAGGTCCCTCTGCTCCTGCACCCCTTTTGGAATTGTACCCTTTAATTTATATTGTCTGCCTATGTTCTTCCAACCAAAATGAATCACTTCACACTTCTCTGCATTAAATTTCATCTGCCACTTGTCCACCCATTTCACGAACCTCTCTATGACCTTTTGAAGTGCTACACCATCCAACTCACAGTTCGGAATGATTCTCAGTTTTGTATCATCTGCAAATTTTAAAATTGTGCCCTACACACCAAGTTCTGGGTTATTAATATATGTCAGAAAGAGCAGGGTTCTAACACTGACACCTGGGTAACTCCACTATAAACTTTTCTTCATGTCTGAAAATCATCCATTAACCCCTACTCTTTATTTTCTGTCACTCAGACAATTTGGTATCCATGTTGCTACTGTCCCTTTTATTCCATTGGCTCTAACTTTGCTCACAAGTCTGTTGTGTGGCACTTGCCTTTTGCAAGTCCATGCACAGCACATCAACAGCAATACCCTCATCAACCCTCTCTGTTGCTTCATCAAAGAACTACAGCAAATTAGTTGAACACAATTTGCCTTCAACAGATCCATGATGGCTTTCCTTAATTAACTTGCATTTGCCCAAATGCCTATTAATTTTGTCCTGAATTGTTGTTTCTAGGAGCTTCCTCACCACCAAAGTTAAACTGACTGGCCTGAAGTTGCTGGGCTTATATGTACATTCTTTTTTGAAGAAGGGTGTAACATTTGCAATTCTCTAGTCTTCTGACAAAAACATTTGAGTCTAAGGAAGACTGGAAAATTATGGCCAGTGCCTCTGCAATTTCCACTCTCACTTCCCTCAGTATCCTCGGATGCATCTCATCCAGTCCTGATGCCTTATCAACTTCAAATACAGGCAGCCTATCCAATGTCTCCTCCTTATAAATGTTAAACCCATGTGTGCTTGACTTACATGACTTACTTTCACCATAGCCTGCACAGCATCTAAAAGCAAAATACTAAGGATTCTGGAAACCTGAAATAAAAACCGAAAACGCTGGCAAACTCAGCGCAAAAGAGTCATACGGATGCAAAATGTTAACTCTGTTTCTCTCTCCACACATGCTGTCAGACCTGCCAAGTTTTTCCAGTATTTTCTGTGTTTACTGCACAGCATCTACTTATTTGATGAAGGCCAATGTAAAATATTCATTTAATATCTCAGCTATGCCCCTTTGCTTCCATGCATAAATCCCTTTTTGGGCCATAATTGGTCCCACTCCTCCTTTTACCCCAACCCCCTTTCACTATTTATATGCCTATAGAAGACTTATGGATTCCTTTTTATGTTAACTGCCAGTCTCTTTTCATACTCTCTCTTTGCTTCACTTATTTGCTTTATCAATTCCCCTCTATATTCAGCCTAGTTCTTGGGTGTATTATCCACTTGACATCTATCATAAACACACTTTTTCCTCTGAATCTTAATCCCTATATCTTTTGTAATGGGGATGGGGGGGTGAGGGGGTTTGGGATTTGTATGTTCTAACTCTGCCCTTTTTGGGATATACCTTGACTGTGTCCAAACAATCTCTTCTTTAAAGGCAGCCCATTGTTCAGTTATAGTTTTGCCTGCCAACTTTCCATAGCCAACATAAACTTTATGATACAATGATCACCGACCCCTCAGTGTTCCCTACTGACACTTGATCCACTTGGCCCACCTCTTTCCAAGAACCAGGTCTAGCAGTGCCTCCTTTCTTGTTGGACTAGAAACAATTTGAGTAGTGGGAGTTCTGGCTTTTTAATGTCGTGCAATGCAGTCATCCAAAATCCAATTTGGGAAAAGATGCAAAACCACCTCCATGATGTGGTATTTTGTGTTTGTGGTTTTTGTACCTTGCAATGAGGCTAAGTAATCAATTGATTTTGCAGCAGCTCTGTTGCTACATTAACTTTTATAGATTTATTAAAATTTAGATGATCTTTCTTTTAAGTTGTAGCTTGTAAATTGCTTCATTTTATCCTCTGAAAGTAAGAATATTCTGTACTTTGGCCTTTATATTCTTGTGCAGCATGTAAGGTTATTTTTGAACAACAAATACTAGTATAAATCAAATGAGAAAAATGTGTTTATTTCCCAATGTCTGAATTTATACTGAAAGAATTCAAAGTTGTTACTGTTACTGGCGATGTTGGCTCGACACCTTACAACGTAAACCGGGATCCAATATATATATCATTGTCATTGAAATGATTCTTTACAATCTAAGTTTCCCATCAATTACTTTGGCTTTATTTAATCAGCTCAGGGTGACATCACACCTGCCTATAATCATTGCAGTCATAAAAGTAAATTCAACTAGCGGTTTAAATGGGCAATTTTACAAACCTGACATTTGATACATTTTTTTAATGTTATGGCAGAGCTGATGGCAAATGCTGAGCTACTCAAATCCCAAAGGGAAACTTGAAACAACTGCCACTTGTTTTGCAATTTGTATAAATTTCAAGATGCGTGCCTTGAAATCAGTGATAATAAATTACTGCAAGATAACATCTAAATGCCCTAATTAATCTAACTCCCAGTTGTACTTTCATTAAGGCAATACTGAGACACATAGATTTTAAAAGACCCAGGCAAAGAAACATGATATCCTGAATAATCCAATTCAAAGTGAGTTTCCTTAATTTCAGTTCTCTGTAGACAGCAGTTTGGGGCTTATTCGATCTTAGAATGCCTGACCTTGTACACAGTCTTCTCTCCTTTATCTATATTTTCCCCTTTGAATGCAAATTCCCATTGGGCAGAATATTTCCGTCGATGTACTGGGGCTGGCCCAACACGCCGATGCATAAAATGATGCACTACCTGCAAGTTGCCCTTCAAGTCACACAGCATCCTAACTTGGAACTATATCACCGTTCCTTCACCGTCGCTTGGTCAAAATTCTGGAACTCCCTCCCTAACAGCACTGTGGGTGTATCTACATCACTGCAACAGCTCAAGGAGGCAGCTCAGCACCGCCTTCTCAAGGGCAATGAGGGATTGGTAATAAATGGTTGCCTAGCCCGTGATGCCCACATCCCATGAAAGAATAAAAAACAAAATTCAAGAATGGAACAAATATAAATATATTTTGCAATGTCTGATGTGCACATGTATGTCACAGTAGACTACAGGGAGCCTAAGTAGCAAACCTTTATTATTACAAGTTGTTTGTGATTATTTATAGCAAACTTATACGCTACAATAAATTTCTATATAAATTATAGCAAAAACTAAAGCTTTATTGATTTTCTGCATTTGAGTTTCAGCATTATACTGGCTTCATAGTGATGCTATGGGTGGTTAATGAGAATCCAAAATCTTCAGTGTCAAAAAAACAAATCCTATAACGACATCTAATTTTGTCCTTCTACCTTTAAATTCATATATGCATTGGATGTAATTCAGCACTTTTTGACCAAATGCATTTGTGTAACCAAAGATGCACTAATCCTTTTCTGTGTACCCTAACTTTCACAATTGATCATATATGCACTTTTAAAGCATTCAAGCAAGTTGTAATGTCAAAGAAAATAAATAGAGCACAAAAGTATGGAACAGCGACCATTATCAAAGCACTTCATTGCTGCCCTAGTTTCCAGCCAACCCAAGGATATGCCCTTAATTTCAAGATGAAAGCCTACATCTCAAAGTGTAGCCTTTTGTATTGATATAAGCTATGTCAAAAGTTCAACTGATTATTTCTGTGTCTCATCCTGTATAATCTTCATATATTGCAGCCAAAATTATTTGTTGTGTCATCGTTGACAAAAGCACTCAGGACATTTCAGTTAGATTGACGGCATTTTTTTACACCAGGAATGAAAGTCTTGTGTTGTAAGGGAATCTGAAAGCATTACTGCAATAGCAAAATTGCACTAAACTGTGCTATGAGATTCAGTTACGCATTACATTTTCTCTTAACAAAGTTAAAATGCTGCTAGTTCCAGGTGAAAAAGTCCTCTGTGCATAATGTAGTGCCTAATCATTTCTTCTGTGCACCTTGAAAATATATAGGCCTGAATTTTACCTTTGGCGGGTACGCATGATCGGCAGGCCCGGGAGTGGTTGGGAAACTGGCCGCCGACCGCAATCAGCCCCCTGCCTCAATTTCACACTGGCTGGCCAATTAACGGCCAGCCAACATGAAACGCGTGCTGAAAAGCTTGGTGCTGTTGGGGTGGGGGTGGGAAGAGGGCGGGCGATGATGTCACCGTGTGCATGGGTGAGCATTGCAAGAGAGCTTCTCGAAGGCAGACAGCTGCCTCAGGGAGCTACAGACCTTCAAATGATCAAATAAAGGTTTAAAAAGCTGCAAAAAATTGTCCATGCATCACAATCAAGCACCTGAAAATATAGCTCATAAAAATGCTGTCCACGGATGCTTACGTTTATTTTATTTCACAATGGAAATTTCATCCTGCCCTTGGATGAGGTTTGACAAAAAATGTAAAGGCCGCCTGGCCCATGCACCCATCTGCCAACTGTAAGGCTGGACGGGCCACAAAAAATCAGAGACAATTGTGCCGTTAATGGGTTTAATTGCCCTCTTAATTGTCCGACTTTTGCACGCGCCCGCGAGTGAAATATCGCACGTGTGGGATGACGATGAGACACTCGCCCAATGTCTTCTCGCGCAATTTTACACCCAATCAGGTCAGGCACGTGCCCGCCTACGGGACGTAAAATTCTGCCTATAAAATTCTTTGGGGTATATTTTCATTTTCACTTCCTATATGGTACTCTATTGGGGCAGATCACCTGTCCATTATAAAACCTGCCCAATTTCCATTCTATCAATATCCTTTTATCTTTGTTGATGTCCTTCTACATTCTCTTCTTTGAGCAGAAAATCTTAAATCTGGTGAAAAACTACTTTTCAAGGAATAAAGAATTGTGAGGTGATTTTCTTGTTCTTGCTTCATAAAACTCAACACACATGTTTGCAAGTGCACTTAGTAATATTTATACAGGGCCAATTTAAAATGTTTTTCCTTCTTAGGCTGCAGGTTATTGCTATAACTAATTTTCTCTAATATATTCGACTCAGCATTTCCTTGTATTGCCTGGGAGGCAACTATGAAAGAGATGTGTTGACAATAATTTACTGTGCATCGAAGAATATACAAAATATGATATCTGGCTGAAGGAAAGTGGTAATGAAACCAATAAAAATCAGTGTCAATTGTCTCTCACTGGTCTCCATGGGTATGACTGCCAACTGTCTCACATTGGTAGAAAGCCTATTGGTGTCAATCATGTTTGACT
This sequence comes from Cetorhinus maximus, assembly GCF_964194155.1. Taxonomy (NCBI): domain Eukaryota; kingdom Metazoa; phylum Chordata; class Chondrichthyes; order Lamniformes; family Cetorhinidae; genus Cetorhinus; species Cetorhinus maximus. The sequence goes on along the minus strand of NC_135879.1, from coordinate 68,994,836 downwards.
GAATAATTAATTGCTGTTAATACAAATTTAGCCAGCACCTTGTTGTGACAAGAACTAAAAGACAGATGCTAAAAGTGAGGATAATTCAGAAGTGGCACAATAGGCTGGAAAAGAGCCTGCTGAAAAATTGTCCATGAACTATCCTGGTACACAGCAAAAAACATAAAATAGCTCAATTTAGCTTTCCTCTACATCTATCCCTTGGCATGAGTGCTTCATGTTAAGATTGCAACCCTGAAAATTAGTGTTAAGTGTCAAAGAGCACTCACCTTAGATCTCTGCCACTGGTCCCGTCAAAGTTTGAGTGTACAGGGGGGTCCCTTCATTTCTTTACCATCAGGGGGATTCTGTGTCACCAGGAGCACATTGGGTATGGTTGCTATTACAGCAAAAATAGACATTCTGGGTGGAATCATCCCAGATTTGCTCTAAGTGTGGTAGTGGGCGGGTAAAGTGACATTTTACCCGCCGGCCGCAAGGCGGCTTGTCACGCTGTATTGTCCCAAACCCGCCGCATTAATTATGCATTCCTCTGAAACATGCCATTTTGGTGGTGGGTGGGTTCTCATTTCCTGCCACACTATCACCCCGCCACTTCACCACGCCGGGCACCATATTTAAGGTGCAGCTGCGCACACACTGGTTTTAGCCCTTTTGAACTAGTTTATGGTCATGAGGTAAGGGGACCACTGAAAGTGATTCAGGAGAAATTGGTGGGTCAAAATTCCAAAACTATTCTCCTGGATTACGTATCAAATTTCAGGGAACAGAGCACATGAGTTGACTAGGGAACATTTAAAAATATCACAGCAAGTGATGAAAGTGAAAGCAGATAAGAAGGCTAAAACTCACAGTTTTGTTTCTGAGAGAAAGTACTAGTTTTGTTACCAGTGCTAGGTGATTCATTAAATGCAAGATTTAGTGGGCCTTACAGGATTGAAAATAAATTGAGTGAAGTAAATTATTTAATAAATACTCCAGATAGAAGAAAGAAGCAGAGGGTGTGTCATGTAAATATGCTTAAAAAATACTTTTGACAGGGAAGAGGAAGAAAAAGAGATATTAATGATGGTGGATGATGAGAAAGAGGTAGAAATGCAGGACTCTGAAATTGACTTTCCTCTAAACAAATTGGATAATGAGGGGGTACTTGAAAATTTAAATGCAACATTGAGTTACCTTCTAAACAAGTGTCAAAGTGATTTGGAAAAGCTACTGCAGTCACACAAATCTATTTGTGAAAATAAGTTGCGAAAGACACATTTAGCTTTACATGGTGTATATGTATATTCAATGATATTGAAATATCATTGTCAATAAGGCAACAACCTTATAGATTAAATATGGCAAATTCTTCACTAGTGCAAAAAGAAATTGATTTCATGCTTCAAAATGATATAATTGAGTCTAGTTGCAGTAACTGGAGTTCGCCTATTGTACTGGTACCGAAATTGGAAGGAATACAAAGACTGTGTGTTGACTATCAAAAAGTGAATGCGGTGACAAAAGTGGATTCATATCCCATACCACAGTTGGAGGATTGCATTGAGAAAGTGGGGCAATCAAAATTTATCACAAAGATTGACTTGCTAAAAGGATATTGGCAGATACTGTTGTCGGAGAGGGCAAAAGAGATAACAGCTTCTGTAACGCCAAGTGGACTATATCAATTTAAAGACATGCCATTTGGTATGAAGAATGTACCTGTGACATTTCAAAGATTAACAAAGTAATTGCGGATCTAAGCAATTGTGCGGTTTATATCGCTAATTTCATTGTTTTCAGTCAGACGTGGGAGGAGGAAGAATTATTTACGGGACTACAAGAAGCTACTTTGGTGATGAACTTGGCTGAAAGTGAATTTGCAAAAGTGCAAGTTCCGTATCTAGGCCATACCATTGGACATGGTAAGGTGGCTCCGAGAGATGCAAAAGTCAAGGCTATCGTGGATTTCCCACTGCCTACAACAAAACAAGAAGTTTTGAGATTTCTGGGCATGAGTGGGTTTTACTGGAAATTTGTGTCAAATTTTAGCCAAGTGGTTGCTCCACTGACAGAACTATTCAAAAAGAACAAGAAGTTTCAATGGACACTGGAGTGTCAGAAGTCATTCAATAGTTTGAAAACTGTATTAACTACGACACCAGTGTTGGCAGTACCCCAATTATGCCAAGCAATTCAAGTTGGCTGTTCACGTAAGTGATATAGACATTGGGGCTGTACTGTTACAAGAAGATGACACTGGAATTGAAAAACCAATAGGGTATTTTTCACGGAAGCTGAATGTACAACAGAGAAGATATTCAATGATCAAAAAAGAGACTTTGAGTTTGGTGTTAGCATTGCAGCATTTTGAAATTTATGTTGCAAACAATTCATCAGAAACAATAGTTTATACAGACTGTAGTCCTTTGAAGTTTTTGGACAAATTTCGTGACAGAAGTGCAAGGCTTTTCAGATGGAGCCTATTATTATAACCATTCAATCTACGTATTATACATATTGCTGGAAGGTAAAATGTGTTTGAAGATGCATTATCAAGAGTTTGAAGCTTAAAGGTAAATGGGACATTAAAAAAAAACTTGGACATTGAACTGGAGTGATTTCTGTTGATACCAAGGACTTGTGTGTGTGTATATATATATATATATATCTATATATATATGCATGCATCTTGTAATGTAATGGTGTAGTAGCTGTAGGAGATGGTGTGAAATGGGTTATTAAAATGAAGCCATCTTTTAGAATTATGATGGTTCATTTTCTGATAAGGAAGAGGGTGTCATGAAGCCATTAATGTATATAATATTTTGAAAAATATTTTTATTTTAAAATGGAGGTTTAGCCTGTGGGTGTGTCTTAACTGGATTAAAGCCAGCTAGTCTGGGTGCTTTGATATGTACTAATTTTGATATGTAAGAGAGATAGAGTGCATTTGCATTTTTTGAATAGAGCATTCAAGAAGTGGAGTGAAAACTTGATGCCTTTCTAGCAGCTATCAAACAATATGTTTGTATTACTAATAAAATTGGTACAATGAATGCGGTTTCATTGTTAAAAAGTAAAGTTGAAAGAGACTGGTGAGGCAATGGGAATTTGAATTCAATCAGTGGTAGTAGGTATAACTTCAGTGGTTTTGGAGCGCGCAAAGCAGAGGCAATGTACGATCAAAAGGCAGCGGTAAGCCTCCAACTGGCTCCACAGTGAAAAGAATCTCATTCTGAATTCATAAGGTAAAAATGCTTGCCTGGTGGTTGGTTAAGTCCATGGGTTGCTGTTGCCTTAATGGAGATTAGTTTGGGAATTTGTTAAAAGCTATGATAGTAGTAATTTGTAGCCATGTGTATAGATATTTTAACACGTGTAAATTAATAAAATGTTTCAATTAGTTTAATGTAAAGCCTCAAAAACTGGTGGTCTGATTCCTGAATTTAGAATCGCATCTCAAACATAACACTTAAAATTATAGGTTATGACAGTTGTTTAATGTTTCCCTCTGGGGTTTTTAAATAACTCCACTTTACTGCATCGGTCATAACACTACTCTCCATCATGGGAGCTATGGGTGAGTTCCTGCAGTGGCAACACGGGAGGGAAATGAGGCACCTCAACGTCCCTCCAGGTCTCCTTCCCCTCAAGGTGTCAGGCCCGGGCCCCTAGGTAACTGAAGGAAGGAGAAGCGGCAGCCGGACACCCCTGGGTCATCCACTCAGAGACTGTCCTGTCCCTCTGAGTCCCTTTTGCCTGTGGGCCCCACAAAAATGTTCTCTGTCCTCACAGAGGAAGCAGCTGGCCAATGAGTGATTCTGGAGTGAGAAGTGTGTGTGTGGCAGGGCCTTTCGGAGCTTCGTACAAGCATTCTTCCACAAATGTGGATCCTTCCCGTTGAACACTAACCTCACTGTCCTGAACATTTTCAATTCTGCCTGCTGGGGTTCGCTTTCAGTTGTCCATCTGAGCTGACCTGCATCTCCGCCCACCCACTGATCACACTCCCATGCAGTACCTGATCTGACCCACCACGACTGTCATTTCACTTTCGATATGGACAGCATGCCCTGGATTCGGTTTTTCCCGTCTTTTCCCCTCCCCCAGTCACCCACTTCCTTTCCCTCATCACTGTTGAACCCTCTGGCATCACCTTCCACCTCCCTTTCGTGACCTACCAGCCACAACCCCTTTCCTTCGGGTACGTCCAGGTGAATGTGCATGCTCCCTTCCTTCCTGAAAATCCCACCCCACCCACATTTACCTCCCCGACCTCCTCCTTCCCACCCCCAGGGTCCGTGTCTACCTCTGAGTCCCCAACCACCCTTGCCGTCCCTTCTACCGCTACCACTGAACCCTTACCCTCCCGCCCTACCGCCTCACTTTGCCCTCGGTCATTCTCACAATTCCTTCGTTCCACACCCACCCTCAGTTCACTCCCCAGGAGGCAGTCATAGACTCATCAGAGCCCTCCCTTGGACATCCCCACCTCCGGACCCCTTCCCCACCTTGGAATCCCTTTCCTCCTTGGAACCCGTCCAGACCCCTTCCCCTCCCTTGGAACCCCTTCTCCCCTTGGAACTTTTTTTATTCATTCATGGGATGCGGGCATCACTGGCTAGGTTAGCATTTATTGCCGATCCCTAACTGCCCTTGTTCAGAGGGTATTTAAGAGTCAGCCACATTGCTGTGGGTCTGGAGTCACATGTAGGCCAGACCAGATAAGGACAGCAGATTTCCTTCCCTAAAGGACAGTAGTGAACCAGATGAGTTTTTATGACAATCGGCAATGGTTTTGTGGTCATCATCAGGCTTTTAAATCCAGATTTTTATTGAATTCAAATTTCACCATCTGCTGTGGTGGGATTCGAACCTGGGTCCCCAGAGCATTACCCTGGGTTTCTGGATTACTAGTCCAGTGACAATACCACTATGTGGCTGCCTCCCCTAACTTCTTGCTCCACACCCCGACTCCATCCCTGCTTAGTCCGTCCCCCCTCTTGACACCTTCCTCCAGCCTTCGTCCTTCCCCCTTCTCGACTCCTTCCTCCACCCTTACTTCCTCCTCCAGCCTTACTCCCTCCCCTCTCCACACTCCTTCCTCCTCCCGGACTCCCTCCCTTCTCCATACTCCTTCCCCCCTCCGAACTCCTGCCCTGACATCTTCCACCCTCTTTAACCTACCTCCCCAGTTTCCGTCTTCTCCCGTTACTCCCTCCTCCCCATACTTCCTCCCTCCTCAAACCTCCCCACCGACACCTTCATTCCCCCAACTCACCCCATCCTGACACCTTCATTCCCTCCCCACAATCTCACCTCTCCCAGTCGATCCTAGACCTTCTTCACCCACCCTCTGGTATATCTTCCTCTCCCAAACATAGCTGGACTTTCTTCTCCACCCCCTCAACCATCATCCATTGTGAGCAGACCCTCAACGGTGACTTTCCAACTTCCGTGGGCTGCTTCACAGCACAGCCATGTCCATGAGAATCTACCCAGCATGCTATGGGTGTTCCTCCAGTTTGCCATTGCTATCGGGCTCCAGCATCTTCTGCTCCTCAGATGTCCATGATGTTAGCAAGGCCCTGGTGGTGAGTCCCGACTTCTGCACGTCACACTTTTCAAGATGTGTTCTACACCGGTGTGCAATCACGCTGATGTGGGTGGGCGATCCAACTGGGGCGGGGGAATGAATCTGGCAGGCTGACCTTTTCACGAAATGCAGATGTATTATAATGAGTTTCTCGATGTCTGATGGTGGGGAACACAGCTCGCTATTGACGGGCAGAGTGGACGATTGCAAACTGGTTTCACAACGTCGTGAAACCGATTTCTGGCCTTCTCAGCATATTGTCCACTCACACCACTGAACACGCCCAATGCCAGTGGGCAAAGAGAATTCTACCCTCTGGCTGTCGAGTGTTGGAGTAGAAGAGGTGCTACCTTGTTCTCTCAAAGAATCATGTATGTGGGTATTCCCTTACAAAGGGAGCTAATTTCTTTAAAAAAGTATATAAAAATTGATGCCCAATCTTCAGGAGTTTTTGATCCCAACTTGAACACCCAGCTAGTTCCCACATCCATTGATGGCTTGGCCAGTGCACAAGGCATACGTCTGCTGACCATGCATCAGGGGCTAATAAAGGTGGATGATGTAAGACAGTAATGGCTTTACTAAAAATTAACTTTATGCTAAAGATTGGTTAAATTATCTCATGCTTTGTGAACCGGTGACAGTTAGGTTTCTCTTAAAACTTGCTCAACTATAGCATTCTGTAGTAATCATTTTTTTCCAGATGGCGCTATCAAATTGAACAAAGCCACAGCGTTCAGAAGTGAAACATCTGTGCTTAAAATGTGTTAGCAGAGCGTGAGAATTAATGAGTTTTGACCTCTTTTGATAAGATACAAAATGGTTTGGAAGAATGCTAATTTAACTGATTCCAGCCGAACATCCAAGGGTATGGAGCCACCACAAGCACCCACTCCCCCACCTAAACTGATGGAAACTAACTGAAGGAAGTTTAAAGAAGGTTGACATTATCAGGGGGCTTGTTCAAACAAAGGGTTCAACATGTGATAGGGTTATTATTGACCTAAAACAAAAACTAATTGGACTATAAGCCACCGTTACTATACTATCTTGTCTCTTCCTAGAATTACAGTATCAAAGAAACTGTTAAGGAAACTTTGGTGTTGTACCCATAGGGATGGAGTGACTTGGTCAGTCACTAGAGAACTGCAATTAATGTGAAGTTGATTGGTCTCAGATGATTGTAGGTATTTTGCTTACTTCATATTTTGGACAATTTATTGTTAGTGCCAAAATTCATAGCAGAGCATAGGTTCATATTGCATGTTTTGATATATTTTGAGTGAACCTAACAAAGTTGGATAATTCATCTGGAGTTTGAGTGTATTCCATTATTTCCTGTAATTCTCACGTATGAACCAGAATAAGTAGACTAAAAAATTCAACAATAGTGAGAGGACTCCAATGTTGGAAGTCGTTCTCTCCCCCACCCCAGTGCCTCCTTATATTGATTAGCATGTTGGGGACACACTTAGGTTTGCTCTTCAAGGCCATTCGGGAGCTTTGCTAGTATGTCAGAACTCAGTGCATTAAAGTCCCAGCCAAGTTTCCAACTCTTCTGGAGTATTCCTGCTGAAGTTACAGCAGAAGTATGTAATAGCCTGTGTGCGTGAAATGTGAATGGGTTTCATTTCTCAGCATTAACATTTTTCACCTTTATGAGCACAAAAAAGGCACAAGAAGAAGGAAGCTAATAATTACCTCAGTTGATGGTGGGTACAGCAGTCGATGTGACTGGAAAAAGAAAGGAAAAAATACATTTTGTTAACTTAATAACTATTGCCAGATCTAAGGTAAATGTGTATAACATCTGGAGGAATGCAGTCCTGATTCAGCAGTATACAGATCAATACAACAGTTTGGTTTTGCCAAATCAAAAAACAATTCTGCAGAATGGCTTGTATTAAAAGAAACAGGACAAATAATTCATCTCGTATAAAGTGCTCTCAGACCTAAAACAAGAGACACTCAAAAAAAAAGGAAACTGGTTGAAACAAAATGGACGACTAAAGTAAGTTCTGTAGAATTTGAAAGGAATACCCTGGGACAACCTTGAGTATTCACATCCTCTGTATTTTAAAACAAATATATTTATTTTCAAGGGAAAAGTTCTCTTCTATTTACCATTGGGCAGGGTAAACTGAATTATCAGGCCGTCATATTCTCAACGTTTTCAAGAGAAACCTAGATGATTCAAATATATTCACTCATCTGTACATATCATTGTGACTTTTCTAGGCTGATGAACAGTAACATGATGCTTCATCACCTAGCTTTCAGCAGCCATTACTGCTCACTGCTTGAATTGGTAGCATAAGGGGATAGGAGTTATAATGACAGTCAATGAGCATTATTGCTCAGATATTAATGGGAGCAATTGGGAGCTAGGTGTCAGAGAAAGCCTGGAAATCCCATTGGCATGGAGGTCCTGCTCAATTTAATGGCAGGATCTCATCATTTTTTTTTACACACTTTCTTCTGGCAACCAACCAGACTGGTAGTGTGGGCCCGCAGCTGGTCAGAAAAGTCAACAGTCGAAGGATACAGCTGGGGATCACTGGGAACAATCCCTAATAACAGGAAAGACAGGGGGCTGCTGATCAGGGGTGGTGGAGGGGGGAGGCGTTGGAAAAGGTTGTAGGGCAAAAGTGGGGTTTGCAACAGCAATCAGGAGGGAAAAGAGAATTGGGATAGTTCAGGGGGTTCAAGACTCGGCCAATCGTGGCTAATAATTTGCTTGAGGGCTGGGAGAGCACACTTGCTCCAGTTGGCTACATGACAGGCAGTGCTATAAAAAGCACTTTACTGCTTGACCCCGCTGCTCACATTTTCATTTAGCTGCCAGGTTTGCCGGGACCCGGGAAACCCAGCCGGCCAGCGTTAAATTTAAATCAGATTCCCAACTACACTGCTGGAGCCTGATTTAAATATTATGTGGCCTTTCCTCCTGGGCTATACGTTTCAAATTAAAATGTTCTTCACAGAAACATTAGACACTGAAAAAGGTAAACTTTGCTGCTGCAACATTTTAGAAGAATAAAGGGCATTTTTGGAATTAATAGGTGAGATTTTAGAAGTGTCACTATGCTTGTCATATTGTGTAAGATATCCTATGTAAACTTGAAAAAAAGACTGCCAGAGCCCCCGCAGTTGTCAGATCTACGATAAAAAAATCTAAAATAAGAATCAAGAGAGCATATGGCTCTGACTTTTCCATCTATTTGCAGGCATATCATGTTCAAAAGTTGTTTGCCACTGTGCTCATACGCAAATTGAAATTTCTATATACCTTACTAGATTTTATACATGACTGCATCATTAGCTCTACATTTGTAATTTTTGTAGGCATATCAAATATATATGCATGAACTGGCCAGATATCTATGAATAATTTTGTATTCCATTTATTAAAAACACCTTTGGTCATTCTTATTTGGAATAGAAAAGTTTCTGTTATAGTTGAATCATTCCTGTTTTGACAAAAACCCATTTTTGAAATTGTTTTATTGATAGAGAAAAAAATGATGGCCCACTGTGTACAGAGAAAAATCACAACAAATAAATCTTATCACATAAAATATAGATATGTTTTGAAGCCACAGTGAAAGCAGGTACATTAGTAGGTGCTGAACGCCTGCCCTGATTTCAGCTGATATGTCATTCCAACTAGTCATGGAATGACTTCAATCACAGTAGGAAACTATGAAAAATAGCTTGAAATCTAAGTGTTTGCTTATGCAATATTTGCACAAATACCAGACAGCACCTGACCCACATACACAAGGATAAGCTGTACCTGGTGGAATGATAGGTTTACAGTAATAATTCAAAAAGGCATGTAATACGTAATGGATTTTACGTAATGAGCACTAGGGTAGAACAAAGAGTCTCTTTGGCCTGGATTTTTCTCTGGACAAGTAATGAAAAGGAATACAATAGTACATTTAGCTACCTAACATGTGGCTTGTTTTACATTTCTGTGGGTTGCAAAATATTCAATTAATCACTGGTCAGAGTTTGGTCAGAAATATAACTGACATATAAAGTGGAGACCAATTGTAAAAAGTGTTTTATTCCTTTGAAAAAGACAGCAGCTGGTCCTTTAAGGAAAGACAGCAGATGAGAGGTGAATTTATCCTCATCTACATTGATATAGTTATATTTTAAAAACTCATGAGACAGACAGTTATCTCTGTTGTCCCAAATTATTTTATTTTGTTCATTCTGTGTTAGATCATTACCAGCACTTTATCTACTGGTAAGCATTATCATGAATTATTTTCCAAAATACGTGGTACAAAACTGTCCAGTATAAAAATCCAGACCACATCTTTTAAATAATATTCAAATTCAAAAACTCTTGAGGACTGCTGAGTTTTTCAGTACCTCCCCAAGGCTATGCCTATCAATAGTGGAGTAATTGATATACGGTGTATAGGAGATCATGTCAGGACGATCAATATTGTAAATGGCCTTAACTTTGGGAAGAGCGGCCAAATCCTTGTAGTCAAGAATCTCATCATCAAGCTTGGCCTAAGAGAGGAAGAACAAAAGAAGGATGCAAGAGATAATGAGCAGAGAACGAAGAAAAGAGGAACAAAAGTAGACAGACAACTATTTCAAATATTGGAGCACTGATGTCTCTTTAACGAAGGCTTAGTGTATACCTCAAAAGAAAAACTGATTGAAATGAATAGCCAAGGGTCATTTGGTACATCTCACACAAATGATTATATATTTGACTATACAAATCATGGCAATTTCCTTGAAGCTGCTCCTGCTCCATTGCTGTAACTTTGTTGGAAAATGGCAGGAGCTTTGTTTATGCATGTAAACAGGATTTTGCAGCACTTTTGGCAAAGTTACAGCAGTAGAAGAGGAAATCCAAGGAAATCCGTGGCTTATGTCTGTAGTTAATATACTCATGCATGAATATAAATATTACAACATAGTTACAGGGTTTCATTTATTATAAAGGAACAACGCCTCCAGTTTAGACAAGGCAAAATGTTCACTTTCGAACTTCTTTTGAAGACTATACTCAGCTTCCAGCATCTAAAATGGTGCCAGAAGTTGTAGGTGTCACTTAAATAATGACAACATGATGTTAAGTATCTTTAAAACCAGATTGTTCTATTATTTATCGATGTACCAGGGCAGTTTCGACTATTTAGTGGAATTTGTTTTTAATTACAGGTGTACATAAGAAAGCATACTAAGTTAAAATTTTCTGCAGGGACTCCTTGATCTCCCACGAGAACTTTACTTGTTAATGGACAATCAGAAGAACTCTGATGGAAATTAATGTCAGCTATGCGTTACTTACAATTTTAAACAAACCCTGTGAACTAAAGTTACAGGAAAGCTAATGTATGGTTAATGGATTTATCTGAATGGATTTATCCTCTACTTGAGCAAAGGCATTAAAATAAATGGGTTAACACCATTGCTAAAATACATGGTAGACGGATTTTAGATAAATGAGTTAAGCTTTGCATACTAGTACCACATAGTGTAATTTCAGGGTTGATACATTTTCAAGTCAAAATTGAGTGCTACTAAACTTAGTTTTAAAATAATAATTAGGCTTATACACTGGTGGAGAAATTTGTTTGCGTAGCGGTGCTGCTAGGTTCTAGCAGTGCTAAGCAGGCTATGTCGAGTCCACAGGGGAGTCAGTGCCACAGAAAGCTAACTGCAAGGCCAAGGTGGCATTCTCCATTGATACGTGAACAAACTTCACCCCCTTTCTTTTTACTTAAATTAACCATCTCAATAAAGATGTGGTATCTGTTTACATGGTCAATGTTTAAGTTTAATTTGCAACTGTTGTAAGGTCACAGTCTTGAATGCAATTTATAAGACACTTGAATAGCTTGCATGTGCACGACATGTGTGGTCATGTCATTAATCACACCTGTGCCATTAAACTTATATGACCAAAAATTCAATACGGCCTGTTAACAGGGTGTGGGGATCAAACCTTGCCCTTTGAAAATAATGCAGGCAGCATGCAAATTTTGTGCTGTCTACTCATTTCCAAGAATGCAGTGAGCAGCCCAGTGCTAAATGAGCTGCTGAATGGCTACATGTTCAGCAGGGGGCCCAGGTTTGTGTGAGGCAAGCAGCAATTAAAGCAAACCTGCACTTTTTAAAGCTCATAAAGGAGAAGTGCATTCTGGCTGCAGCAGCTCATTTAATAAGCTGGAAAACATTTTAGGAGTGGCAGGACAGACCCAGCATGGATGGCAGCACAGTGTTATACAGTCGGGAGGGAGTTGCCCTGGGAGTCCTCAACATTGACTCCGGACCCCATGAAGTCTCATGGCATGGACAAGGAAACATGGACAAGGAAACCTCCTGTTGATTACCACATAGCGGCCTTGCCGCAGCTGATGAATCAGTGCTCCTCCATGTTGAACACCACTTGAAGGAAGCACTGAGGGTAGCAAAGAAGCAGTATGCACTCTGGGTGGGAACTTCAATGTCCATCACCAGGAGTGGCTCCGTAGCACCACTACTGAATGAATTGGCCGAGTCCTAAAGGACATAGCTGCTAGATTGGGTCTGCGGCAGATGGTGAGGGAATCAACAAAAGGGAAAAACATACTTGACCTCATCCTCACCAATCTGCCTGCCGTAGAAGCATCTGTCCATGACAGTATCGGTAGGAGTGACCACTGCACAGTCGGTGTGGAGAAGAAGTCCAGTCTTCACATTGCGGATAACCTCCATTGTGTTGTGTGGCACTACCACAGTGCTAAATGGGGTAGGTTTCGAACAGATCTAGCATCTCAAGACTGGGTATTCATGAGGTGCTGTGGGCCATCAGCAGCAGAATTATACTCAAACACAATTTGTAACCTGATGGCCCGGCATATCCCCCTCTCTACCATTACCATCAAGCCAGGGGATCAACCCTGGTTCAATGAAGAGTGCAGGAGGGCATGCCAGGAGCAGCATTTTCAGGACATATCTAAAAATGAGGTGTCAACCTGGTGAAGCTATAACACAGGACTACTTGCATGCCAAACAGCATAAGCGGCAAGTGATAGGTAGAGCTAAGTGATCCCACAATCAACGGATCATATCTAAGCTCTGCAGTCCTGCCACATCCAGTTGTGAATGGTGGTGAACAATTAAACAACTCACTGGGGGAGGAGGCTCCACAAATATCCCCATGATGGGGAAGCCCAGCACATCAGTGGAAAAGATAAGGCTGAAACATTTGTTATAATCTTCAGCCAGGTGTGCCAAATGGATGATCCATCTCGGCCTCCTCTGGAGGTCCCCACCATCACAGATGCCAGTCTTCAGCCAATTCGATTCACTCCATGTGATATCAAGAAACGGCTAAGGCACTGGATAGTGCAAAGGTTATGGGCCCTGACAATATTCTGGCAATAGTGCTGAAGATTAGTGCTCCAGATCTTGCTGCATCCCTAGCCAAGCTGTTCTAGCATAGCTACAACACTGGCATCCACCCGGCTATGTGGAAAATTGCCCAGGTATGTCCTGTACACAAAAAGGACAAATCCAACCCAGCCAATTACAGCCCCATCAGTCTCCTCTCCATCATAAGTAAAGTAATGGAAGTGGCACTTGCTTAGCAATAACCTGCTCACTGACGCCCAGTTTGGGTTCTGCCAGGGCCACTCAGCTCCTGACCTCATTACACTCTTGGTTCAAACATGGACAAAAGAGCTGAGCTCCCGAGGTGAGGTGAGAGTGACTGCCCTTGACATCAAGGCAGCGTTTGACAGAGTGTGGCATCAAGGAGCCCTAGTAAAACTGGAGTCAATGGGAATCAGGGTGAAAACTCTCCAATGGTTGGAATCATACCTAGCACAAAGGAAGATGGTTGTGGATGTTGGAGGTCAGTCATCTCAGCTCCAGGACATCACTGCAAGAGTTCCTCAGGGTAGTGTCCTCGGCCCAGCTATCTTCAGCTGCTTCATCAATGACCTTCCTTCTATCATAAGGTCAGAAGTGGGGATGTTCGCTGATGATTGCACGATGTTCAGCACCATTCACAACTCCTCAGATACTGAAGCAGGCCATGTCCAAATGCAGCAACATCTGGGCAATATCCAGGCTTGGGCTGACATGTGGCAAGTAACATTTGTGCCACACAAGTGCCAGGCAAAGACCATCTCCAGCAAGAGGGAATCTAGTCATCGCCCCATGACGTTCAATGGCATTACCATTGTTGAATCCCCCACTATCAACATCCTGGTGGTTATCATTGACCAGAAACTGAACTGGACTAGCCATATAAATACAGTGGCTACAAGAGTAGGTCAGAGGCTAGGAATCCTGTGATGAGTAACTCACCTCCTGACTCCCCAAAGCCTGTCCACCATCTACAAGGCTCAAGTCAGGAATGTGATGAAATACTCCGCTTGCCCAGATGAGAGCAGCTCCAACAACACTCAAGAAGCTTGACACTGTCCAGGACAAAGCAGCCCGCTTGATTGGCACCACATCCACAAATATTCATTTCCTCCACCACCGACGCACACAGCAGCAGTGTGTACCATCTACAAGATGCACTGCAGGAATTCACCTAGGCTCCTTAGACAGCACCTTCCAAACCCATAACCACTACCATCTAGAAGGTCAAGGGCAGCAGATAAATGGGAACACCACCACCTGGGAATTCCCCTCTAAGCCACACACCATCCTGACTTGGATATATCGCTGCTCCTTCACTGTCACTGGGTCAAAATCCTGGAACTCCCTTCCTAACAGTACTGTGGGTGTACCTACACCACATGGGCTGCAGCGGTTCAAGAAGGCAACTCATCACCACCTTCTCAAAGGCAGCTAGGGATGGGCAATAAATGCTGGCCCAGCCAACGAAGCTCACATCCTGTGAATGAATAAAAAAAAATGGACATGCATGGCTGCTCCCTCTTCACCATCCTGGGGAGATGTTGATCAGCATTAATGACATGGTGTTGCTGAAGCCATCCGCCATGACAATATATTCCTGCCTTAAGCACCTTCTGAAATCTCATTTCACCCTGATCCCGCAATCTGGTATGAAGTAGAAGCTGCAAATGGTGTAACCATGCACCTCTTGCTTTTCCCCCACATTCCCTACCCCAACCCCAACCATCCCCTTGCGTATTTATGCTTTCAGATACTCAGGAACTGCTGCCTGGCCAGCCAGTGGTGTCTGAGGATGAAGGGACAGTGGGACAACAGAGCCTTGAGGAAGAAACACTGTCACTTGATCTGATCCTCGTAGCCACCAGCTCAGATGCTGGCACTGCACATGCCTTAAGAGTGTTGTATAGAGGCAGGATCTGCATCTGTGAGTCAGCAGGCATGAATGGGCTGCAGCCAGGCCCAGGGAAAGGATAGATCTGAGGCTGCAGGTCTGAGTCGGGGAGATGGCACAGTTATGTGATCACTTCCTTGGTGAAGCGCAGCCACTGAAGCACTGCTCCTGGCTTAGGTGCAACTTAGGAGAAATATTTTCTGAGGACCCTCAGTGGGCATGGCCTCCTGCTGACAGCCCTCCTCCTCTTGCCTCTGCAAGCAGCTTATCTTTTCAGCTGACTTTACCCTATTTATCTGTGGTGCTGCAGTTCAAGGGAAGATACAGCTCACCATGTTGAGAACAAAGTGGTGTACTCAGGGGCTTTAAAAATGCACAAAACTCCTTTCAAAGTTCCATCACTAATCCATCCCGGCTCAAAGAACCTCTGTCAATTCCTCCAACAACACACTAATTCCACTACTCTGCAGCAGCAAGTAGATAATTAGAAGCACCTGATCTGCAAGTTGGATGGTAATGCCTTCAAAGAGCGCTGGTTGAGGTTGGGGAGGGGGGAGTGGTCAGCGGGGGGATCCTTTGTGCAGCTGAACGTCCATTCAGCTATGCATGTTAAAGGCAGCAGGATTGCGGTCCAAAATAGCAGGTTTGTTGTCAAATCAAGTGTTACATGCTGACTGACATCATGATCTTCCAACTCTGCACATTTCCAGTGCATGTACCAGATACCTGTACTAGCATCCTTCACAACATGGTTATCGGTGCTGGAAGACATTGAGAGCAGAGTTCACACCATTCTTTATTCCTCAACCAGCTCCTGTAGTGCCTGCGAAACCAGCGGTGCTCTGCAGTCAAATTTTGCAGCTGCAAACTTTGATCAAAAAGGCACAACAAACACATTGTGGGCCACCGAGTATTTGTTCAGTAACATGTAGATAGCAGTTAAGATAAAATGGTCAAATTAGAATACTGCTTATGGATGGTGACTTAATTTTCTGATTAAAGTCTTAAATGACTTGAAAAACATATAAGCTCTGAAGCTACGTAATGTATATAATTGTATATAGGTATAATATGTATAATTGTATATAGGTATACAAAGCTAATACATTTATCAGAAATCAATCTTCCATTAATAAGGTGGGTTGTAATTATTAAACAAATATTCCTGTTAGCTTCATATTAGCATAATATTACCTGCTTAAGAAATTAAGTTTTCAAAAAGTAGCATGCATTTGCTGTTTTAATGTTTTACTTTCTTCATCCCTTCTCACGTGCCTCTTCACACACCACCACCCCCAAACCAACCACCCCCCACCCACCTCAACCCCACCCAGTCCAAGTTAGGTAGCCAGGTAGAGAATAGTTGAGCTTGCAAGCATCTCCAAAGGCACTTTGCTTTTTGCTTTTAGCTTTTTGTTTTTATCCAAAGGCACCATCTGTGTTGCTCTTAGGATTAGTCCAATAGAAAGTGTGTTTCAGCCTTACATACAGGGCTGCATATCGCTCAACTTTTAAACCTCTGGCAACAATCCAAGCTAAGACTGATGGAATTTCCCACGTGACAAACCACAGTTTTAACTAATAAAACCACTTTGATTTGATCTCAGATCTTTTTATTGGGAGATAAATATTCCTGTCCTGTAAATACTTGGCTTATTTACCTTACCATTTCTCATATGCACAAACTTTCAAAATATTCATTTGTGTTAATTTTTGTAAGAATTTTGTAGCAGGGATATTTGAAAATATCTAACTATGTTATGGCATTACTGGAGATGAGTATCTGTTGTCTAAAAGGTACTGCTGAATAAACTTACATATATAATACGGCTTGGGGACCCTGAAGTACTTGAGGCTGGAGCAGATGTGATGCTCTCAGAAGAAGTATGGGTGATCTAGAGGCAAAGCAACAATATTTTATACACATCTTCAATATCAAAATTAGAAGCTATGCCCAATCCTCTAAATAAATGGAAAATGTACACTCAAAACATGATGCTTAGGCTTTTCACATGAAGTAGTTGTTTCCTGACTTCACCAGTATTCATGTTCACATTCTGACAGTGATAATGCATTGAGGTCTCAAGATCCATGTAAATCTCAAGCCTTCATCCATTATTCTCTTACTCCAGAATCACACTGAATGTCTTATTGGTGAAGCAAGCAAATCATAACAACACTAAGATAAAAGCAAAATGCTGCGGATGCTAGAAAGCTGAAATAAAAACAGAAAATGCTGGAAAAATTCAGTAGGTCTGGCAGCATCTGTGGAGATGCTGCCAAACCTGCTGAGATTTTCCAGCATTTTCTGTTTTTATATCATAACAACACTGTTTTTCCTCTTTATTTTCTGCACATAATTCTGCTTTGAAGTGTAAGATTTATTTCAATTTGAGAACTATGAACATTTACAACACAGAAAAATATTATTTGGTTCATTGTACCTTTGCTAGCTATTTGCTAGTGCAATTAAAAACGAATTCCACTATCTTCTATCTTTCTCTGCTCCAAAATGTATCCAATTTTTCTCTATAGTCTGCTTTATAGTCTGTGTCAACCTGTGGCAAAATACTTTGTGCTCTGAACAACCTTCCATGTAAAGAAATTTCTCCTCATCCGTCTCCTTTCTCTCATGGTGATTATTTTAAATTGTTGACCCCTCATCACTGATGAATAAAGGAAACAGTCTTTCCCAATTTACCTTTTCTTGGTACGGTATGGCTTCATGCTTCCACATCTCAGAGTTTATTTAATTCAATTGGTTTCTGCCTCCAAGGGCAGTCTGTAGGAAAGCAACTGGTTCACCCCCAATTTAGTTATTTGCATCTAATACAGGATCTACCAGTTAATTGTTGTCTTATATTCAATTATTCCATGCATTCACTTAAATGTCACATACGTACGATTATTTATGTGAAACATCTTTTCTTCAGTGTTTATTAAATGTCATATGTGCACAGCTGTTTGTTAGGTACATGTGGTACTTGTATATATAATATTAATTTGCTTTCCCCTCTACTCTAAACCATATTAAAAAAAGCTGCTCATCGCAGTAATGGAAATCTTAAAATGATTACATTAATGGCATTATATAAATATCAATTGCTGAAATTTTAAAACTCAGTACCTAACTAACACAATAAATCTTTGTTAATAGCTCATATTAGAAGCTGACAAATCAAACCTGCAATGTTGTGAAACATAAAATCAGCAATAAAAAAGTTCTACTAGAACTAACAAAGAGTAATGAGTTATTGGAATTTGATCAATCATGACAGAGTATGGTAAATATTAAAACTTAGGGCAGAGTTTTCCAGCCCCATTGCAGTGGAGATGCGGCGGTAAAATGTGGTGAGCCGTTCAAAAGTCCATTGACTTCGGCGGGACCGTAAAATCCCACCGGCGTAAAGTTCCGCCCTTAGGATTTTAACTCACATCATTTAGTTACAGATATGCTTATGCTTCTTTCTCCTTACCTTTTGTTTTTCTTCAGCCCTGGCAGCCTGTTTACAGACTGGGTGCCAGATTAAAATACCTGCAGCAAATGAGAAACAAGTAATAAAATGTAATGGTAAACATTGGAAAATTATTAGTAATTTTCTACTTAATTTAAATAAAGTACAAACTTTTGTTATTTATAGCCAAATGTACATTTTTTTCACTTTCTACACAGTTCCCGTCACTGTGCACAAACAGCCCAAAGGTAATTAGTGGATTGAGGCATCTGAGAAAAGTGTCAATAGTGCTATTACAACAAATTAAAATTATGCACGAGGACTAGGAAGAATGCGAAAATAGGAATTTTGCCTGCTATATAGATGGGTTCAAGATAGTACAAAAGGGGATGGCCTATTCCAAATGGGAGGATTACAGTGTACAAGCAAATGCATGAGGTTATTTCTTTTGGAATCTTGACTGTGCCGGTTGGCATTTAGTGAGAAGTAGAAACAAGTAAAATAAATTCTGATACAACAGAACTTAAATGCTACTTGTTCATATAATACCATGGATGTGGTGTTCCTTTTACCCGGAGTACAGGGTCATCGCACTTGCACCACTGATTCGTCCTTGGCCTGTCCGCCTTGCTGATGCCTAAGATGTCAAGTAGATAGGTTCTCATCTCTCACAGTACCTCGGACACTGGAAGAGTTTTTGGGTGTTTCAAGTGCTGGTTCTGGTGAAGGTTTTGCCATTGAAGATTGGGCTTGTGAAGGATCAGAATTCCTTTCAGCTTTCATCCAGCCCCATCATATGTATGTCCTCCATTTTGCCAACCTTTCTTTGCCAGTGTTTGCTGGTATGGCTACTTCTAGCGGTTTCTCGAGCGGTGATGGGTTTTTACAGGCTGAGGGTGCTAGCCCCATACCCAACACACCTCCTTTTTCAACCAGGCTTGGGATTGGCTTTGGCAGAGACAGACACAGAGGAGGAGGAAGATGAATTCTATCACCAATTGCAGGAAACGTCGGACAAGATAACCAGCTATGATGTCAAGCGACTGATAGGTGACCTAAATGCTAAGCTCGATGGCAACTGGTGAGGACTGAACAGTACAATCAGGCCTCATGGGTCAATGAGTATGCTCAATGGAAATGGTGAGCGTCTGCTGGCCCTCTGCAGCAGCAATGGGCTCAGTATTGGGAATACTTTCTTCAAACACAATGATATCTACAAAAAATCATGGAGGTCTCCAGACGATAACATCCTGAATGAGACTGATTATATATGCATCAGCAACAGGTGGAGGACATCAGTACAAGATATCCAGGCTTGTCGAGGTGCTGATGCAAGATCTGACCATCACCCTGTGTTAGGCAAGATCCACCTGAAGGCAACAACTACAAAGTCACAAAGGCCACCTGCAATCGAGAAACTGAAGGAAAAGGAAATGTTGGACAGTTTCCGGCTGTCACTCGCCAACTGATTCAAAGTACCACTGAGATCAGGCAACATCGAGGAACAGTAAGAAATCTTCAAAAGAGGGATTGAGGAGAGTGCAGGAGACACTAGTGGATGAAGGAGAGGAACCAACAAGGAACAATGGATCACTAACCCGACGTGGAACCTAAGGGACTGCCTGGAATAAGCGACAGCCTGGAATAAGCGACAGTATGGAGTAAGCGACTGCCTGGAATAGGCGACTACCTGGAGTAAGCGACAGTATGGAGTAAGCTACAGCCTGGAATAAGCGACTGCCTGGAGTAGGCGACTACCTGGAGTAAGCGACTGCATGGAGTAAGCGACTGCCTGGAGTAAGCGACTGCATGGAGTAAGCGACTGCCTGGAGTAAGCGACAACCTGGAGTAAGCGACTGCCTGGAGTAAGCGACAGCCTGAAGTAAGCGGCAGCCTGGAGTAAGCGACTGCCTGGAGTAAGCGGCAGCCTGGAGTAAGCGACTGCCTGGAGTAGGCGACTGCCTGGAGTAGGCGACTGCCTGGAGTAAGCGACTGCATGGAGTAAGTGACTGCCTGGAGTAAGCAACAGCCTGGAGTAAGCGACTGCCTGGAGTAAGCGACTGCCTGGAGTAAATGAATGCCTGGAGTAAATGACTGCCTGGAGTAAGCGACTGCCTGGAGTAGGCGACTGCCTGGAGTAAGCGACTGCCTGGAGTAAGCGACTGCCTGGAGTAAGCGACTGCCTGGATTAAGCGACAGCCTGGAATAGGTGACTAGCTGGAGTAAGCGATAGTCTGGAGTAAGCGACTGCCTGGAGTAAGCGACTGCCAGGAGTAGGCGACAGTCTGGAGTAAGCGATAGTCTGGAGTAAGCGACTGCCTGGAGTAAGCGACTGCCAGGAGTAAGCGACTGCCTGGAATAGGCGACTGCCTGGAGTAGGCGACTGCCTGGAGTAAGCGACAGCCTGCAGTAAGCGACAGCCTGCAGTAAGCGACAGCCTGCAGTAAGCGACAGCCTGCAGTAAGCGACTGCCTGGAGTAAGCAACTGCCTGGAGTAAGCGACTGGCTGGAGTAAGCGACAGCCTGCAGTAAGCGACTGCCTGGAGTAAGCAACTGCCTGGAGTAAGCGACTGGCTGGAGTAAGCGACAGCCTGCAGTAAGCGACTGCCTGGAGTAAGCGACTGCCTAGAGTAGGCGACAGCCTGGACTAAGTGGCGCCTGGAGTAGGCGACTGTCTGGAGTAGGCGACTGCCTGGAGTAAGCGACTGCCTGGATTAAGCGACTGCCTTGAGTACGTGACTGCCTGGAGTAAGCGACAGCCTGGAGTAATTGACTGCCTGGAGTAAGCGACTGCCTGGAATAGGTGACTAGCTGGAGTAAGCGACAGCCTGGAGTAGGCGACAGCCTGCAGTAAGCGGCAGCCTGGAGTAGGCGACTGCCTGGAATAGGCGACTAGCTGGAGTAAGCGACAGTCTGGAGTAAGCGACTACCTGGAGTAAGCGACTGCCTGGGATAAGCGACTGCTTGGAGTAAGCGACTGCCTGGAGTAGGCGACTGCCTGGAGTAAGCGACTGCCTGGGATAAGCGACTGCCTGGAGTAGGCAACTGCCTGGAGTAGGCGACTGCCTGGAGTAAGCGACAGTCTGCAGTAAGCGACTGCCTGGAGTAAGCGACAGTATGGAGTAAGCGACTGCCTGCAGTAAGCGACTGCCTGGAGTAAGCAGGAATGGCTGGATAATTCTAAGGTGCAAAGGGATGTAGGTGTTGTACCACATGAGTTACAAAAAGTTAGTATGCAGGTACAGCAAGTAATTAAGAAGGCTGAAACAAAAACAGAAAATGCTGGAAAAACTCATCAGGTCTAACAGCATCTGTGGAGAGGAAAAAAAGAGTTAACGTTTCACGTCCTTATGACTTTTCTCCGAGCTAAAGAGAAGCAAAAATATAACTTTACACTGTTTAAGGGGGGTGGAGCAAGTGAAGCTGTATAGAAGGCCAGTGATAGGTGGAGGCAATAGAGAGATTGCCAGAGATGACATGGACAGAAGGACAAAGGGGTGTTAATGATAGTGATACTGGCTAAAAGAGGCATTGATGGTGGTATTAAGGTCAGAGAGCAGAATGTGATAATGGCAGGACAAAGGTAAGCGTTCTGGAAAGAACAACATGAACAAGGGACAGATGGCCCTTGTGGGGGTGGTGTGTAGGGAGGAGACGGTGATGGGAAAAAAGATTGAAAATAGGATAAAAGGTGGGGATAAAACAATGAATAAAAATGAATTTAACTAAAAATAAAAATAAGTGGATAAAAATAAAAATTAAGAAATGACAAAGAATATTGAAAAAAGGGGGAAAAAGGGGCTGAGGATGGAGGTGAGACTTCCTGGTCTGAAGTTGTTGAACTCAAGGTTAAGTCTGGAAGGCTGTAAAGCACTTAATCTCCTTGTGCTTTACCGCCTTCCGGACTTAACATTGAGTTCAACAACTTCAGACCACGAACTCTCCCTTCCATCTTCAGCCCCTTTATATCCCTTTTTTCAATATTCATTCTCATTTCTTAATTTTTATTTTTTCATTTTCATTTTTTATCCACTTATTTTTATTTAAATTCATTTTTATTCATTGTTTTATCCCCACCTTTTATCATATTTTCAATCTTTTCCCCCACCCCCCACCCCACCCCACCCCCACAAGGGCCATCTGTCCCTTGTTCATGTTGTTCTTTCCAGAACGCTTACCTTTGTCCTGCCATTATCACATTCTGCTCTCTGACCTTAACGCCACCATCAGCACCTCCTTTAGCCAGTATCACTATCATCAACAGCCCTTTGTCCTTTTGTCCATGACATCTCTGGCAATCTTTCCTTTGCCTCCACCTATCACTGGCCTTCTATCCAGCTTCACCTGCTCCACCCCCGTTAAACAATATAAATCTCATTACATTTTTACTTCTCCTTAGCTCTGAAGAAGAGCCATAAGGATTCGAAATGGTAACTTTGTATTTTTTCTCTCCACAGATGTTGTTAGACCTGCTGAGTTTTTCCAGCATTTTCTGTTTTTGTTTCAGATTTCCAGCATCTGCAGTATTTTGCTTTTAATTAAGAAGGCTAATGGAATGCTATCCTTTATTCTGAGAGGGATTGAACATAAAAGTAAGGATGTTATGCTTCAGTTATACAGGGCATTGGTGAGACCTCGCCTCGAATGCTGTATGCAGTTTTGGTCTCCTTTTTTAAGGAAGGATATAAATGCATTGGAGGCGGTTCAAAGGAGGTTTACTAGATTGATACCTGGAAGGAGTCTTATGAGGAAACGTTGGACAAACTGGGCTTGTTTCCACAGGAGTTTAGAAGAGTGAGGGGTGATTTGATTGAAGTATACAAGATCCTGAACGGACTTGACAAGGTATACGTCAAAAGGACGTTTCCTCTTGTGGGTGAGTCCATAACTATAGGGCACTGTTATAAAATTAGGGGTCACCTTTTTAGGACAGAGATGAGGAGAATTTTTTTCTCTCAGAGGGTTGTGCGACTGGAACTCTCTGCCTCAGAAGGTGGTGGAGGCGGGGTCATTGAATATTTTTAAGGTGGAGGTAGATAGATTCTTGTTAGGCAAGGGAATCAAAGGCTATCGGGGTTAGATGGGAATGTGGAAATTGAAACACAAGAAGATCAGCCATGATCTTATTGAATGGCACAGCAGGCTTGAGGGGCCGAGTGGTCTACTCCTGTTCCTATTCCTTATGTTCTTATGCCTCTGCTGTATGAGTGCACCAGGCCGCTCAATGTGGAGGCACAGAATGAAGTACTGCACACACGAACATATGAACATATAAAATAGGAGCAGAAGCAGGCCATTTGGCCCCTCGACCCTGCTCCGCCACTCATTAAAATTATGGCTGATCTGTTTGTGTTTCAAATTCCACATTCCCATTTACCTCCGATAACCTTTGATTCCCTTGCCTAACAAGAATCTATCTACCTCTGCCTTAAAAATATTCAATGATCCCGCTTCTATCGTCTTCTGAGACAGAGAGTTCCAAAGTTGCACAACCCTCTAAGATAAATTTCTCCTCATCTCTGTCCTAAAAGTGCGACCCCTAATTTTAAAATAGTGCCCCTTAATTCTGGATTCACTCGCCAGATGAAACATCCGTTCCACGTCCACCTTGTCAATACCGTTCAGGACCTTATATACTTCAATTGAGTCACCCCTCGCTCTTCTAAACTCCAGTGTAAACAAGCCCAAAATCTTGGGGGACTTGGAACAAGCCCAACAACATCTTGGAGGACTGCCTGAAGGTGTCATTATCAAGTTGATTGCAAAGTATGCAGGGCAGCATCTTGGAAGAACTCCATCTCAATGTTGTCCTGCTAGTCATTGGTAAGCAGAATCCTGTTCCAAGTGCCAGTGGATTAGCTGGTGTGCAAGCCTCAGATGCTGTATACCCTCAAGGTAGCAACTCAAAGCAACACTGCATGAACGCCTTGCAGATGCCTTCACCTTTGCAGAATCAAGCTTCCAGGCTTTCACCCTGTTTATAATATTTTCCTCCAATTTTCTTCCTTTTTCTCATTGATTTCCTTTTACCTCCTTGCTAAGCATTCAAATACTTCTTTAGAACTTGCATTTTTATAGTGCCTCTCATGTCCTCAAGATTCCCAAAAGCACTTCATAGCTAATGAAGTACTTTTGAATATAGTCACTTTTATAATATAGGCATACTCAATGAGTGTAATGTAAGTACAAGTTTTTGTTGGTGTCTTGGGACAACTATATGAATATTATCCTGGCCATTAGCAACAGGCAAGACACATACCAAAACTAAAAAAAGCAATAACTGAACGTGCTAACTTTAGCAATATCAAGTGTGGTAAATGGCTGTAGACAGTGATAAATCCAAAGTAAGAAAACCCTAATAAGTTCCACAAGCAAATGGATTAAAAACTATATGGGGAAATAACTGGACTGCAATACACTGGTTTTCCAGATGGAAAATGGGGGCAAAGAGATCAAATTTAGGGTCTAATCTCATAGTCAGAAACACATCCATACCATATTGATTTGGAGGTTACAGAACCATTCCTCATTGCCATGAGAACAAGCTCTGTGAATTTGTTAATAAGGGGCTTAGTGCCTCTTTTATTTGGTTTGCCCTGAATACACAGGCATGAACCTACTGTGATCTAACCAGTGGTCCTTAGGATCACAGGAACATAGGAACAGGTGTAGGCCATTTAGCCTATTGAGCCTGCTCCACCATTCAATTGGATCATGGCTGATATCTACCTCAACACCACTTTCCCGTGTTATCTCCAGATCCCTTGATGTCATTAGTCTCCAGGAATCTATCAATTTCTGTCTTGAACATGCTCAATGATTGAGCTTCCACAGGCTCTGGGGCAGAGAATTTCAAAGATTCACCACCCTCTGAGTGAAGAAATTCCTCCTCATCTCAGTCTTAAATGGCCTACCCCTTATCCTGAGATTATGTCCCCTGGTTTTAGATTCACCAGCCAGGGGAAACATCTTATCTACATCTTCCCTGTCACGCCCTGTAAGAATTTTGTAAGCTTCAATGATGTCATCCCTCATTCTTCAAAACTCAAGGGAATGCAGACCCAATCTGCCTAACCTCTCCTCATAAAATGATCCCGCCATCCCTGGGATTAATCTGGTGAACCTCTGTTGCACTACCTCTATGGCAAGTATATCCCTCCTTAGATAAAGGGACCAAAACTGTACACAATGCTCCAGATGAGGTCCCACCAAGGCTCTTTACAACTGCAGCAAGACATCTTTACTCCTATACTCAAACCCCCTTGCGACGAAGACCAACATACCATTCGCCTTCCTAATTGCTTGCTGCACCTGCATACTAACTTTTAGTGACTCATGAAAAAGGACACCCAGGTCCCTTTGACATCCACACTTTCCAACCTCTCACCATTTAAGAAATACTCTGCTTTTCTGTTTTTTCTACCAATGAGAGTAACTCACACCTATTCACATTATATTCCATGTTCTAGCCTATTCACAGCCTATCCAACTCTCCTTGAAGCCTCTCGAAGGTCCTTAAACAGCTGGAGGCCATAATAAAAAAGTAAATGCTTCTCACATCTCCATAATAAAACGACGGACCACGATTTGCTATCCTTTCAAATGCCTTCCATTCCCCAGACCCACCTGTCCAGTTATATCACAATGTTGCACATAAAATTTAAATTCTTATTTAAACCCAACAGTCCAGAACTACTCCTTTCATTTATAATGCCCCTTTGAATAATACCTGTCTGTGCCTATCTTTCATTGAATAGTTTTCAATCATATTAACAAAAATGGGGTTTGTTCAGTTACCCATTTGACTTTTTGCAGTCAGAACTCTGACCATAGTATGGAGTTGATCCCATTCATCTGCAGCTCCACAATTTCTCATTATGACAGGAAGCATAAGTTTGAGGTTGCCTTGGGCAGCCTGATTACAACCTATGTACAGTAAATAACAAGCTGATGATCTCTCAAGAATATTAGTTAGTTTTTGTACCTTGCAGATACATTTCTTCCCCTTCTGCAAACATCTCCTCGCACCTGACACAACGTGCACAGTCTGGATGGTAATGTTTTTCTCCTGCCTGAAAAAAGAAAATTAGGTAGAACAGCATCAATTCAAAATATTGAAGTTCTTCAGATTGATTCAATTGTCAAACATTAATGTTCAGAAAATACCGAAAATACCATCAGCAGGAATTTCTCAGGCGTTCTCAGGCGTAATTTTGGTAAACAATTCTGTTAGCCTTCTGGTCACCATAACTTGAGTTAGAGAATTCCACCCCTACACCCCATCCTCTGGAATTGCCAGCCTGACGGGACATATACATTTTAATCTTCTTTGTAGCATACTCAACCACGATCTAAAATTGTTGAATTCAGTGTTGAGTTCAGAAGCCTGTAAAGTGCCTATTTCAAAGATGTTCCTCGAGCTTCCATTGGATTTCATTGGAATAGTGCAGGAGGCCAAGAATAGAGAGGTCGGAGTGGGAGTTTGGCAGAGAAATAAAATGACAGGTGACTGGAACCCCAGGGTCATTCTTGTAGACTGAAACGAGATGTTCTACAAAATGATCACCCAATCTATGTTCGAACTTCAACAGGTTGGGGAGGCGATATTGTGAGCAGCAAATACACTATATTAAATTGAAAGAAGTACAAGTAAATTGCTGCTTCGCTGGGGAGCAGTGTTTGGAGCCCAGGGCAGTGTGAAGGAAGGAGGTAATAGGGCAGGTGTTGCATCTCCTTTGCTTATATGGTAAGGTACTATGGGATGGGTAACAGGTGTTGGGGTTGACTGAAGAGTGGACCATGGTGCGACGGAGAGAACAGTCCCCTCAGTATGTTGAAAGGAGAGGGAAGGGGAAGGTCGGTGGCACCATGGAGATGGCAAAATTGGCAGAGGATGACCCACTGAATGTGGAGGCTGGTGGTGTGGAAGATGAGGACAAAGAGAACCTTTTCGTGGCTTTGAGTAGGAGGGGAAGGAAGGGGAATGAGTGCAGAAGTGAAGGAAATGGGTCAGCCAAGGTTCAGGGTCCTGTCAAGGGAATATACTGTTGAGGAAAGGGGAAAACAGATCAGGAGCACTATTCAGATGCATCATTAGATGTAGATGCAATAGCAACAGAGGGACTGGGAGAATGAAACAGAGTCCGTACATGAGGTTGGGTAGGAGGAAATGTAGTCAAGGTAGCTGTAGGAGTTGATGGGTTTATAGTCTTTATTGGTTGACAGTCTATCCCCTGAAATGGAGATACATTAGAAAAATTAAGCAAGGGACGGGAAGAGTCAAACATGAACCATGCAAAGCTAAAGGAAGGGTGGAAATTGGAAGCATGAATACATTTTCCAGTTAGGGGTGAGAGTAGAAAACAGCACTGATACTGGCAGCAATGCAGCAGAAAAAGAGGTGAGGGAGTGGACCTGAGTAAGTCTGGAACAAAAAGTGATCCACATGTCCCATGAAAGGGCAAGCAGATCTGGATCCATGTGGATTCTCAAAGCAACACATTTTATTTGGAGCAAGTAAGTGGAGTCAACACAGAATGTGAGAGCAAGTTCAACCAGGGGGAAGAGGAATGTGATAGATGGCGACTGGCTGAGTCTCCAGTCAAGGAAGAAGTAGACACTCCTCAGGCTGTCCTGGTGGGGGATAGAAGCGTAGAGGGA
This sequence comes from Cetorhinus maximus, assembly GCF_964194155.1. Classification (NCBI taxonomy): domain Eukaryota; kingdom Metazoa; phylum Chordata; class Chondrichthyes; order Lamniformes; family Cetorhinidae; genus Cetorhinus; species Cetorhinus maximus. The sequence continues at coordinate 68,966,854 of NC_135879.1, read as the reverse complement.
TTTGACGTCCATAGTGAAAAGTATACAGGGGGAGAATTTTCTCCCCACTGGGCGGACTGGGCAGGAGCGCCCGCGATCAGCTGTGCGCCGCCATTTTATGTGGGTGGGCCAACTAAGGCCCGCTCAGCATGATGCACAACCGGAAGCGCTCAGCGCTACCTCTGTGGGCTGAGGGAGGAAGGAGAGCGGGGGCCTGTGCTCTTTCGCATGCGTGTGAAAGAGCGCAGAAATCTTCCTGAGGCAAGGAGCTGCCTCAGGGAAATTAATGTGAAATTGAAATACAGAATTAAAAAAATTATTCAGATACGTCCCCTCATGTGACATGAGTTGGGACATGTCTATGACTTTTAAGAAAATTTTTTATTAAAGTTATAAACCCTTCATGAAACCTCATCCCGCCCATGGATGAGGTTCCATGAAAAATGTAAAGGCTGCCTGGGCTCTTCGCCTGCCTGCAAACCTTAAGGTTGGATGGGCAGCCCAGACAATCAGTTTGATTAGGTAATAAATAGCCTTAATAGGCTTTTGACAGTTTGGCGGGTGAGCAGCCAACTCCGGTGCGTGCCTGCTAAATTGAAGATTGGAATGACGCGCAGTGACGTTGGGACATACGCCCAACGTCACTGTGCATCATTTTACGCGTCGTGTGGGGGCGGGCCCCGCACACCGACCAGAAGATTCTGGCCAGGATGTTACTGCCTCTCTTATTATGAAGGCCATGTTTGGGGTGGGCTAAACTTTAGCCTCCTCAAGGGCATCACTGATTCTTTGGTACAAGGGCAGGACTCGGCATATCTAGGTCCTGGCTGATTATTTCAGTTGCAGATTTCTTTGTAACAATTTAGGTATGTAATGTACAGTTTGTAATCTGTGGTTGTAGACTGCTTGCCAAAACATTATTATTATGAGGGTGTAGTGTAGATGATGAGAACAGTTTGTGATTTGATATAGCAGTATAGCCACAAGTCTAAAACCCTATTTATGCACATAGCAACCAGTTGCTCACAACAAAAAGTTAACCTTGTTAAAAATCAGTAAAGCTTCTGACAGCAAAGTATTCAGATATATGCAATTATTCAATTATTTATCTAGGGTAAGATGATACTAAATTTTTCAGATAGGTATTTACCCTAAAATGTTTTACTGAGTTTATTTAGACATAGACTAGAATTCAAATAGCTTTTGCTTATCTCTTAAGTTTGCAATTTTCATCAATAACCATTAAACCTTATATTTTGGTAGATCAGCAAATTCTTTGTGACCAGGAGTCTCCTGTAATGTTTGAGCATTGAACAATTGCTTTACTGCAGAATTTTACTGAACTATTACCACATTAACAAAAATTAACACAGTTAAACCCAAACTAATTTTACATTGGATTTAGTGGGGTGTTCATGCAGCCAGCACCAAACATGCAAGTATCATATAGTCAGTGGCAACCACAAAGCAAACTTGCCACATTCATAAGGCCAAAGGTTGGGAAGTCCTAATAAAAATTAATCTAGAGTCCAGCTAAAACAAATATGAAAACAGCTGGAGATACCCTTGGTCACAGATTTCTATGACCAATCTGAGTTTAGAAATCCATTATCATGAAAAATAAGTCTCTTGGCAGCTGCCATTTAAGAACTTAGTTAAAAAGGCAGACACGTTTAGAATTGCATATAAGTCACAACATGGAAACAGGCCATTCAGTCCATCCAATCCATGTGGGTGTTTAGTCTCTATTTGAGGAGTAAATGCAGTATCACAGAACAGCAGCAACACACTGCAACAAATCCAATTACTCCCCTGAAAATGTCAGAATTAAAATACAGTCACAAAATACAATCTTCTGCATGAGCTTTTGATTTCAAATAAGTAAACTAATTTCATTTCCTTAACAAGCCTAATTGACCCTCGGTTACTTATTTAAATATGGTAGGTGGTCTGCCACTTTTGGTGCCTGCCCACCCCCCCCCCCACCCATATTAAAGGGGTGAGCTCGCGGGTGGGTGAAGGTGGTCGGGTGGGCACCATGCCCCATGTTATGTGACCCCTGTCCAAAACATACCCAGCGGGGGCACGTAAAATGTAGCCATAGGCTTAGAAGAGATCTGGTCCAGTTAGTTATAATTAAAGGCAAAAAGAACATGCAAGTAAATAGTGTATTTGAAGTAACAGCGGCCGGGTATAACTAGAGGCCACGCTTCTAAATGAAGAAACCAGAGAGTTAAAATTGATTTCCCGAGATTTTACTTTACTCAAAGGGCGCTCACCATTTGTATTACAACTAACTAAATTTTATATCCCTTTTGCCACAGTATTTGAGTGGCATCTGCTACCATTAACATAACTTCCAGTGGAAAATGGAAAACATGATTATCAGGGTAGGGATGCAGCTCAAAGCTTTCCCATCTCTTTTCTGAGCACCTGACCACCAAAGATTGGTGTAAGAAATGAGTAAAATCCAGGCTTGCTTATTCAAAAGTGGAGAGGAGAAAAAGTGGGGGGTGGAAAAAATAGAAGAGCTGTAAATTCTTTTTAAAAATGCACCATATGAATTCTTACCTCCAATACTCTGCCAGTAATGAATTTTGTGCAACGTTCACATTTGATACCAAACTGAGAGTGGTAATCAGCCTCACAGTAAGGAGCCCCATCCCTACATGAGGGAGACATACATTAGTGCAACACTTATAACATTATCATGCAGCTTCAAAATGGGCCTAACACTGCAGTATAACTTGCAACCAAAAATGTAGGTAATTCCTGATATTTTTCAGCTGTGATTGCAACATTTGCATTAGTTGTGCAAAAAGTAAGACAGTTCCTCAAAAATTAAAGCAAGTTATTTGGTGAGGTACAATTTCCTCCAACTGTATATCCCGGACCCTTCCGTCATCCATTTCTCCGCTGTGAAGTTTACTGTAATAAAGGTGCTATATAAATGCAAGTTGCTGTTTTTAGTCCCTTCTGAAACTCTTAAAGAAAAAAATAGCTTCTTAAAACTGACAATTGGAGGATGGAAGTTTTATTTTTAATAAGACACTTGATTTTTGGCAACAAGTAACTTGTTATGATACAGATCAGCTATAAACTGACAATGTTCTGAGTAATCTTATAATTAGAAAACTGCCAAACCAGCACAGCAAATTGTACTTCATGTGTGCCGTGTAGACATGCATGAAGCTTAAACATATGTGGCACCAAATAACTAGCTCAGCAGTTGCTCATTAAACTTAAAAAAACCGTCCCCAACTTATTTTTGCTGTATAATAGCAAAGATCCCGTAAGTATTTCACGGGACAGAAAGATAAAACCATTGGGCATTACTAGAAATAGCCAAGACAATACATTATCCAGGTGAAACATGATGGATTGCCATTTTTACTTTCAGCCAACATTGTACTAGCACAATATATCTTGCAGCACCAAATGTGGTAACTTCCATATAAAATATGAAATTGAGTTTTGGAGCTGAATCTAGGGATTGCTGATTTGCTCAATCAATATTCATTTTTCTCACTAGTCAGTTTTCTTTCCATCACATTCAGCACATGGGGAGGCTTCTGATGGTGTTCAAAGACCTCAGTGTTTGTACATGCTGCTGCAACATTCTGATGAAAGATTGCTGCACAACATGTACTTGAACGACCAAGATTCCCTCACATTCTGGAAATACAGAAAGCAATAAAACCTACTCTAATAATAGCACTTACAATCTGAATCATGCTCAGCTGCTAAACCTGGAAAGTATAAAGATTTAAAGAGTAAGGTACTAAATTCAATGTCAGTGTGAAAATTGGGCAAACCATTTTTTGTGTACTGCATCTCGCATTTTCAAACCAGTAACAGTTACAGTTCATCTTTAGAGCATTGTCCATTGTCTCAGATAAGCAGCAATAGAAAATGGTTGACTCTAATTTTGAGTAGTGTATCAGTAAAGTATTAAAATTGGATTCTGATCTGACACATCTTTGAATGCTGATGATGTCTCATTATTAACATATCAGCATGCAGCGGCCACTCTGCTTCTAATTATTTTCCAGTCGACAAAAGATTAATGCTAATGTGTGAAAGAGGATCCTTTTGTTAACTATGGTAACTTAGATGCTTCACTAACAAAACTGTTCAATCTAAGCTGTAAAATAATCAGCCTGCCGCTTGATTTTTATCCATCATTTCATACATCAGTAATCCAAGGATATTTCTGTGAGAGACAAACCCTTCAGCATAACAAGGTCATTTCAGGTTCATTTCTCAGCCAGCTAATTAAGACTCATAACTAATTCAACTGTACAATTTAGTCATCAATCATTAAGCTTTATATAATACAAATAAAATTGCTGAGCACAAATTACAGTATTCGGATACAGTGCTGTGTAATCATAAATTCAAACCACACTGTACTGTGAGGCAATGCAAGGAGTAGGGGCTGGTGGTTAAATTCAGCTTCCCTTGGCATTGACATCTGCACCCCCACCAAAGTTTAATTTTATCCCCAATATAATTTTGCTCTAAACTGACTTGTTGCAAAACATTGGTCCAGAATAATGAAGCACCAATATAAAACATACATGTTTTTCCCACATTTTAATGACCATCGTTTGAATAATATATTCTTTCTCTTGCTTCTAATCTTACATATGTGAAAATAAGTCTGGAGAGGGTAACCCCTGTCACTGAGGATCCCTGTAGTTGCAAATTTGGCTGGAATGAATGTGGCACCTAAATGTTCTGAAGCACATTTGCATTATGGCTGTCATCTGGAAATCAGGCACAGTCCTGCAGAATTGAGCACTGATGGAATAGAATTGCTTTCTATTGAAGCATGAAGTGGACAGGTCCAACTGTGCTTTGATTGTCACACATGTACAATTGATGACACCCTGCACATGTGGAAAACTAGCTACCTCTTCAAATCCCACTGATCTCTCAGCCTGGTTCTCGGCATCTGTGTGGTTTCAGGTGAACTCATCGACTCTCTTAAACAGATCATTGGTCACCTCCCTGTGCAACAGTATGCTGCTGCCTGGGCTATTCCAAACATGTCACCAGTGGATCCTTAGAAGGATCCAGAAGCATAGAAGCTGAGCACAGTGGTAAGTTTGAACACCACTGGCACAGGGTGGCCATCCAATCCCATTGGATGCAGGTCGTCCTGCATCATGGCGCACAGCTCAGTGACTGTCTGCCTGGAGAGGCGCAGTCTTCTCTAGCACCGCCTGTTGGACATCTGCAGGTAGTTCTTTCGGGTTCTGAAGACTCTGGGACACATTGCTACCATTCTGCCTCTTTCCTGCTGACATTCCGCCTGACCTTGCAATGCCTGTGCCCAGCTGCAGCCTGTACAGATACAGTGCTGTCAATGTTGGCTTTGCACCATGGTGTTGCCTTTCTGTGCACATTTCCTCCAGCACTTGTGGATGCAGTAGCACTGGATGGATGATTTCAATCTTTATGACTCACACCTTTTACTGGTTGGTTGCCTAGGATCCCGCTGTGCACTCTCAGCTCCTCAAAGCTGAACTTCCCCTTTAAGGCTCTGGACCCTCAGCTCCTCAGAGCTAAACGTCCCCTTTAAGGCCCTGGCCCCTCAGCTCCTTAGAGCTAAGCTTCCCCTTTAAGGCTCTGGTCCCTCAGCTCATCAGAGCTGAGCTTCCCCTTTAAGGCTCTGGACCCTCAGCTTCTCAATTGATCAAACTTTTTCTTTCTTCTTGGTCCTAAACTGCACCTCAGTGGAAGGCAGATCAACTTTTCCACTGGAAATCAGACATGCTGCATGCAAACCACCAGCTTTTAATGGGTGGGTTTCTGTGGCACAGGATCCCCGTGCACCTCCCATTAAATTTCCAAGGCTGCATAAAATATGATTCAGAGGTATGTAAATATGACTAGAACGGCCTTGACTCTGAGCTTAACTACCTCCTCACCGCTTACGAGCGGCATTGCTGCCTCACTTCCTTCCCACTGCATGCTTAATTTCATTTTCGCACTGTCAGGACTCCAATCACTGTGCATCTGTGAAATTCGGCAACCACACCCACCATGCTTCCTGCTCTTGTGAGCTTCATTAAATTCCACCCTGTGTGTAAAGCAGCCTAAGACCTACTAACAATAATTGTCATTAGAAATGTTTCATGTCTTCATGCACTAGACACTGTTCAATTCATCTATGTATCGAAGGATAAATTGAACAGTATTGTCAAGATTAACTTTTGCAGTATTTACATTTACCTAGAATTTCTACGGATGTCCTCCTGATCTCCTGCTGTAACCTTGAGCGAAGATTGGCAGAACCCTTGGAGAAAGGCACAATTGGCTAAAAATGTCCATGTATGCTGTTTATACAGGGATTCCATCAATCTTCAAATTAAGTTACAGTGGGAAGTTGGGAAACTTTCCCACCCTCTCTGTGTCGAAGTCCAGACTTTCTGGTTTGAAACCAGAATGCAGTTTGTGGTTACCCAAGACATGGAAGTAACTTTCAGCTTTGGCGAGAGGGGAAATGGGTGGTAACAGATTGGCCACCTGATATTCACGTGGGCCACTTTCCTTTCTACAGAAGGAAATGCAAAGCAAAATTGGATGACCTGGTGTGTAACCAGTGGCCAATCCAAAACTTCCAGGTTTACATTTCCCACCCACCCCCCAGCACCTAGTGAAACTGATATTTAACCCCCATTATTCCAGCATCCTTTAAACAAAGTGTACTTACTTGCAGATATACTCCGCAGACAGGGCTTTCCCACAAGTGTGACATTTAAAACAGCCCAGGTGCCACTGCTTGTCCAGGGCTACCAAGGATTGTCCATTTTTTATTTCCTGGCCACAGCCTCCACACTCTGCAAAAACAGAAGGATTTGATTAGTTCATTTAATTTCTGGTTAAAGTAGATCAGAATCCTGCAAACTAGTTATACATACACAACATAAAACAAACATTTCATGAATGAAAACTATAGCAATTTATCAAATTAAAACATCATGGTGTCATTTTCACGATTTATAGAGTCACAGAGGTCTACAGCACAGAAAAAGGCCCTTCGGCCCATCGAGTCTGTGCCAGTCAAACAAGGACCTAACTATTCTAATTCCACTTTCCAGCACTAGGCCCATAGCCTTGAATGCCATGGCACCGTAAGTGCACATCCAAATACTTCTTAAATGTTATGAGGATTTCTGCCTCTGCCACCCTTTCAGGCAGTGAGTTCCAGATTCCCACCACCCTCTGGGTGAAAAAATTCTTCCTCGCATCCCCTCTAAACCTCCTGCCCCTTACCTTAAATCTATGCCCCCTGGTTATTGATCCCTCCACCAAGGGAAAACGTTCCTTCCTGTCTACCTATCTAAGCCCCTCATAATTTTAGCACAACCAGTGCACAGCTTTCCTCTTCCATTCATTAATCATTACTGGCCAGGTATTCTTTTATTTGCTAATAACTGTTAATTACCTAATATCCAAATTAGATGTTTCAATTGCTCGCTTATATTGTTCCCCAGGGTATGTTAAAAAAAAAATGATAGATTATTTGCTGTTTAAACAATTGAGTATTTGATAAAGGAATTTTCTAGGCAAGGCAAATTCTTCCTTCGCTGATGTATTTACTTAAATATTTTCGTGCCTAAAATTATTTATCACCTCTTGATGAAAAATGTTGCCTTTGCTTAACAACTTCTCAATGTTCATCCTACAATCTCTTTATCTGAAACTTCAAATGCATCTGCTCAATTGGGCTGGGTTGCAAGTCTGCTGACATTTCCATTTATTTTTGGACCTTCAAAAGACAATCGAGCATTATTCCATTGGAGGTTTCCATGATCCCATGGTGGTAGGTGGAATATGGAGTTGAGACCACAGTCAGATTGGCCATGATCTTATTGAATGGAGGAGCAGGCTCAAGGGGCAAAATAGCCTACTGTTCCTAATTCATATGTTTGTATGTATTGTTATGAATCTAGGATTTTCCTGGTTTTGGAGGTAGAGCAGTACAAGTCACTCCAAACAATTTTGCTTGATTGGGGCTTTTCTCATTACCTTCAAGTGCAACTTTACAGGGTACTTAGCTTCAGAATCAAAAGATAAATTATACCTCTCAGGTTACTGCCTTAACCTGTTACAACTTGAACTCAATAACATTTTCTTCCATAAACCATGGGAATACCCATTCTGGAGCCATGGCAGACCCTTCCTAAGGAAGAGTTACAGCCCTTAAGATAACTATACCTACAGTTGTTTGTGGAAAGATCATCTTAAGATCATAAACTACACGTATTTGATCCTAACTACATGCCACATAAGGAAAACTGAGTTTAAAAGTGCACTGCAGAGGATGTGTGAAAGTGGGTATCAGATTTCCCATCTTTTTGTCATGTGCAGATGTTCAGAGATAAAGGGATCAAACCCTGGCTCTCTGCTCTCCACACAAACTATTACAAATACTCATCCCTCTCTGCTTTCTCTACTGGTGTACATTTTAAAAAAATACTCCCTGTTAATTTTGGGGGGTGGACATTAACTGAACCAAATGCATTTCATAAAAATATCCTATTTAGACTGCAGGATACCTCTCTGAAGAGATTGGGTACCCCCTAACTTTAAGGAACTTCAATACCAATATATTAAATTTATACAGTGCCTTCAATGCAGGCAAACATCCCAAAGCAATTACAAGCGGTGAATGGGAATAAACCCTGAACATGTGATAGGGATAAAATAGGAAATTAAGTTCAAAGCATGACTGCAGAAATTGATTCTGAAAGGGTTTTTAAAGATGAAAAGATGGAGATTTGAAGAAGACAATAGAGAGAGAGTAGACCAGTATATAGGTGTCATTATCCACCTGGGATGGGATCAGGGGTGGCGAGAGGCCAGGTGTGCCAGGCTGCAAGATCATGGTTGTGGGGAATCAGAGGGGTATGATTCCTCATATCATGGGGCTGGGGCTGATTCTGCCAATGTTCACAAGTTCATTGGAAGTCCCTTAATTCATATGCTAATGTCAAGAACTCATTCCACTAGAGGCACATCTAGGCCTGCTGCCTATGCCTCAAGATCACACTCTGTGGTTGCACAGACCATATCCCTCTGATTCCCCACAATAATGATTCTACAGCCTGGCACACCTGGCCTCTCGCCACCCCGGATCCCAGCCCCTCCAACATTACTGGCTTTCTTTCAGTTAAGCAGAATCCATCCTCACAAGGCCCACAGATTATTTGATGTAAGGCTGCAATCCATTGTATTCGGCTACCAGTCTCATTTAGGATATTTCTGGTGTGCTCCTAATTTACAAACAGCGGTCTACTGGAAGGGCTATGAATTTTGAACTGCTCTGCTACTTCTCCATCTTTCTGATGCTATGTGAATATGTATTCTTTAATTTAGTGTTCAACAGAGGGCAGGCATGTTTTGTCAACGAAAGGATGGGTGAAGTTTTCTGGACTTAGTCCCTGCTGGAACGGCAGGGCCATTTGTAGGCCAGGAAACTGAACAGTGAAGGAACAGACTTTGCTGAGGCCCTTTCACTAAGCCACGGCATTAGCATCCATCTCTGGATTCCCCAACTAATTAGGAAGGATGGGCAGGATGACAAAGCCATTCTCTCAAAAGAAGGATTTCTAATTAAACGTGAGTTGCGAGGGCTCACCAACACTTGGAATTTTAAGGCTGCAGCAAGCATAGGAATGGAGGGATCTGGGAAGGCCTGCTGCAGGTTCTGTGGTACTGGATGCGGGATCTGAGGTAAATTGTCCCAGGGATGGGGGAAGAAATCCCTCTCCAAGAAAGTAGGTGTGGATGGAAGTGAGAAAGTCAGCAGATGTGTGGTTCCTCAAATCTAGAAATAGTGCATCAAGAGGATCCAGGACCTCAGGAAGGCGGGAAAAGTGAGTGGTGTAACACTTTCTGGTGCCAAGCTCCACATTCTGACTTACACAGAATTCTCATGCATTGGACTCCTTAGGACAGCACACTGTCCAGCTCCATTCATTCCTCTCTCTCCAAGCAATTCCCCACTTCCCCAACTGAGCAGCCAACACTTACATTCACCCTTCTCCTATTGCCCTCTTGCATCCATGCCTTTCAGTCACTCTCTACAAATGTTGCCCTTCACTGCCCTCCAGACAAGCCATTACAAATACTCATGCCTCTCTGCTTTCTCTTCTTGCAAAAGAGAGCACATAACTTGGCAAGAGGCAGAGAGATGGTGGCAGGATGGGCAGGTGGATGGCCTTCAGGTGACTGGCACCTTATTGCACTAGCAGTGCATGCCCACCTGTTCCACTGGGAAGGAGGCCTGTAGATGTTAGCAGTGACCTGCCTTGAGAGCCTGGACCACCAGTGCACTGGTGCACACACATGTCAGGAGGGCTGAACTCTGCCTGTGGACACCGTGTTGGGCATCTCACCTCCTTTCGTCTGGATCTCCAACCATCTCTTCTGCCCTGTGGAGGGCATGCGGCTGAGCAAAGGCCAGCTGGTGCTGTTGCTGGTGTTGCTCCTGCTGCTGTTGGAACTGCTGGCAGTGGTGTTGCTTCACCTCTTGTCCTCCATCAGAAGTACATGATGCAGCTGCATAAGCTGTTCCTATGTTGTGGTAAAGGCTAGCAACAGGGAAGTGCAACTGAAGGTGAGTGATGTGCTAAATAGGTGAAGCGCCTTCTAAGAAGTTGGCAGCCACCTGCCATGCAGTGAACATGGTGATGTGAGCAGCAGTCTCTCACCTGGCCATGGATGGAGCTCTTCATCTCACTGATCAAAGCTTTCGAGCTTGTCAGTTTTCTGAAGGAGCTCCCCTCACTGTGCACTTGCTTGGCTACTTGGAAACAGGTGCCCTGGCTGGGAAATCCAGAATTGAGAGTTAAAACAGGTTGCAATTGGGTTTTAAGTACTTATCCAACAGATCCCAGAGGGCTCCCCACTTGCCTTCAATCCCACCCTGGTGTCAAGAAAACAAGAAATTGTAATATTTTTCTTCTGGTAATAACACTGGCATATTTTCTTATGTACTGGAAGTCAGGCTGTAATTGGATTAGAAGCTAGAGTAACGGCAAAGGTCTAAAGTCAGCAGTAAGAAGTTGTTTTGATATGTTAATGAACCAAGAGGAACTTCAATTAGAGTTTTACATAAAGCAATAACAGGAGTGTTTTTGAATTAGGTTGTTTTAGTTCAAAGGGGGATGGATAGATGCAGGTTGTAAAAAGGTGTAAGGAAGTGAAGTAAAAATAGGATAAGTTTGTTTTTACAAGTCTAAGAGCTAAAGTAAAGAATGGTTTAATCAAAAAGCTAAAAGCTACTGCGGATGCTGGAAATCCAAAACAAAACAAAAACAGAATTACCTGGAAAAACTCAGCAAGTCTGGCAGCATCAGCGGAGAAGAAATCAGTCAACGTTTCGAGCCTCCGTGGCCCTTCGGCAGAACTGCAGCATAGTTTCAACAAGGGAGAAATATAAATTGGTTTAAGGTGGGTGGGGGGCGGGGGGGAAGAGACACATTGAGGGTGTGGTGTGAGCAGATAATCAAAAGATGTCACAGACAAAAGGGTCAAAGAGGTGTTGAAGATGGTGGTCTTTGTCTGAGAAAAGTGCTAATTAAGAATGGAATACAGGATATTCAAAGTACAGCTCTAGTGGGGGTGGTGTGGAAAGACTAAAGGTTTTAGTTTTAGATTTAAAAATAATGGAAATAGGTGGGGAAAGAAGAATCTATATAAATTATTGAGAAAAAAAAGCGGGTGGGGGGGGAAAAGAAACGGGGTGGGGATTGGGGGGGGGGGAGTTTAAGATCTAAAGTTGTTGAATTCAATATTCAGCCCAGAGGGCTGTAAAGTGCCTAGTCGGAAGATGAGGTGCTGTTCCTCCAGTTTGCGTTGGGCTTCACTGGAACAATGCAGCAAGCCAAGGACAGACATGTTGGTAAGAGAACAGGGTGGAGTGTTAAAATGGCAAGCGACAGGGAGGTTTGGGTCTTTCTTGCGGACAGACCGAGAAAGACCCAAACCTCCCTGTCGCTTGCCATTTTAACACTCCACCCTGTTCTCTTGCCAACATGTCTGTCCTTGGCTTGCTGCATTGTTCCAGTGAAGCCCAACGCAAACTGGAGGAACAGCACCTCATCTTCCGACTAGGCACTTTACAGCCCTCTGGGCTGAATATTGAATTCAACAACTTTAGATCTTAAACTCCCCCTCCCCCCATCCCCACCCCGTTTCTTTTCCCCCCCCACCCGCTTTTTTTCTCAATAATTTATATAGATTCTTCTTTCCCCACCTATTTCCATTATTTTTAAATCTAAAACTAAAACCTTTAGTCTTTCCACACCACCCCCACTAGAGCTGTACTTTGAATATCCTGTATTCCATTCTTAATTAGCACTTTTCTCAGACAAAGACCACCATCTTCAACACCTCTTTGACCCTTTTGTCTCTGACATCTTTTGATTATCTGCTCACACCACACCCTCAATGTGTCTCTTCCCCCCCGCCCCCCACCCACCTTAAACCAATTTATATTTCTCCCTTGTTGAAACTATGCTGCAGTTCTGCCGAAGGGCCATGGAGGCTCGAAACGTTGACTGATTTCTTCTCCGCCGATGCTGCCAGACTTGCTGAGTTTTTCCAGGTAATTCTGTTTTTGTTTTGTTATGGTTTAATCAAGTCTGGGATGAAAGCATTTTTGAAGAGACTGGTTGAGGCAATAGAGACATCAAAGGGAAGGAATGCATTTAAGGAAATACCGAAGCCTTTGGGAGGGGTTAGCTGCTTAAATCTCCCAGAAAACAGCAGGGTAGCTGCTTAGATCTCCTAGAAGATAGCAGGATAGCTGGTCAGAACTCCCAAAAGGCAGTGTGAACAAGGCCAGACTGAATGAGGCAGTTGCTGTCATCCTCCCCAAGGAGAAAGCACTGTGTGGTAAAAACTACTGAGCTTCTATAGATTCTAAAATCTCTAAGGATAGTTACACAACAGAAAAGGGGAAGGTTAGCTCTGAAGGTAGTTAAGTTAAGATTCATGGAACTGTTTTAAAGTACTGTTTACTGTGTTAAGCCATTTGTGTGTTTAAGGGGAGTGTTTTTATGTTGGCGTGCAGGTGCGGGCCCTGCATGCCGAAGCGTAAAATGATGCGCAGTGACATCGGGCATGCATCCCAGCATCACTCTGCATCATTCAGATCTTTCATTCGGCGGGCACGCGCCCACCGAACTGTCAAAGGCCTGTTAAGGCCATTATAAAGCCAATTAAGCTAATTATCAATGCTAGCCGTCCAACCTTAAGGTTGACAGGGAGTGAAGAGCCAAAGCGGCCTTCGCATTTTACAGGAAACCTCACCACGGGCAGGATGAGGTTTCCTGAAGGTTTAATAAAATCTATAAATAATTTATTCACATTTCATAAACATGCCCAGCTCCTGTGACACTGTTGCATGAGGGGACATGTCTAAATAATTTTTACCTTTCTTTATTTAAATATTTCAATGTGTTCTTAATCTCCCCGAGGCAGCTCCATGTCTCAGGGGGATTTCTGCGCTTTTTCACGTGCATGCGTGAAAGAGCTCAGGCCCTAACTCTCCCTCTTCCCCCCACCCGCACAGGTAGCGCTGAGCGCTACTGGCCATGCATCACGCTGGGCAGGCCTTAATTAGCCTGCCCACATAAAATGGCGGCGCGGAGCCGATCGCGGGCTCCCCTAAATTCTCCCCTAAGTGTAATTGCGTTCTATTTGTTTTTTTCTGTATTCTTTTGATAAATGTTTACTTTACTATAAAATCATCACAGGTAGTCACAGGGACATAAATTTCCTGATTTCAAAACCACCCCTCATACTATACAAATTGCAAAAACCGTTTTGGCAGCTGTTTCAGGTTTCCCTCTGGGATTTAAGCAGTTTGGTGTTTACCATCCACTATGCCATAACACTGGTGAAACCCAGAAGAGGGCAGGATGGTGTCAGAATCTCGATCCAGTGCCACTTTTAGGATAAATAGCTCCCTGCAAACATATAAACCCATGTCCCCAGGCCTGGAATAATTCCTCCCAGCTATTTATTCTGGTATTGGTTTTTGCTAATATATTGCAGTTGTATAAATAAAGGAACTTTATCACCTTGTTTGCAGGTGCCTTTGCACAATTGTATGTTTTATTATGTAAAAGTGTGCCACTTTGGAAGTGGATGTCCAGGTATTTCATAAAGAACACAGAAATTTATAGCATGGAAGGCCACCATTCAGCCCATCATGAACTGACAAGTAGCCATCCAGCCCAATCCCACTTTCCAACTCTTGGTCCGTAGCCTTGTAGATTATGGCATTTTAAGTGCATATTTAAGAGCTTTTTAGATGTTATGAGGGTTTCTACTTGTACTATCCTTTTGGTCAGTGAGTTCCAGATCCCTCTGGGTGAAAAATCTCCCTTTGAATTCCCCTCAAATCTCCTACTTCTTACCTCCTGGTTATGCATCCCTCAATCAAGGGCAATAGGGCCTTCCTTTTCACTCTATCCAGACCCCTCATAATTTTATACACTTCAATTCGGTCTCCCCTCAACCTCCTCTGTTTCAGAGAAAACAACCTTAGCCTATCCAATTTTTCCTCATAACTAAAATTCTCCAGTTCAGACCATCCTCATAAATGTCTTCTTGACCCTCAATAGTGCAATCACATTTTTCCTATAGTGCAGTTACCAGAACTAGTGCTCCAGCTATGGTCTAAGTAGTGTTTTCTACAGTTCCAGTTTAACCGCCCAGTTCTAATATTTTGTGCCTTGGCAAATAAAGAAAGCATCCCATATGCCTTCTTGATGACCTTATCTACCTGTCCAGCTACTGGAATCTGGAACATACACTCCAAGGTCCCTCTGTTCCTCTTCACTTCCCAATATCCTACCATTTAGTGTGTATTCCCTTGCTTTATTAGTGTTTCCCAAATGTATTAACTCACACTTCTTCAATTCACCTCCATTTACCAGTGTTCTGCCAACCTGAATTGTCCACTGACATCTTCTTCCAGTCCACAGCTTTATCCTTCATTATCACCCACACGCCCAACTTTTCTATCGTCTGCAAAATTCTTGATCACACCCGCTATTTTCAAGTCCAAATCATTAATACATAACCATAACAAATACGGGGCCTAGTACTGAGCCCGCAGAACCCCACTGGAAACAGCCTTCCAGTCACAAACACACCCATCAACCAATACCCTTTGCTTCCAGCCTCTGAGTCAATTTTGGATCCAATTTGCCACTTTGGCTTGGATCCCATGGGCTTTTTCTTTCATTATCAGTCTGCTGTGTGGGACATTATCAAACGCCTTATTAAAATCACATCCATCAAATACACTATCCTCATTGATCCCCCTCATTACCTCCTCAAGATATTCAATCACGTTTATCAGGCACAACCTTTCCTTAACAAATCCATGCTGATCATTTTTGATTAATCAGTATCTTTCTAAATGAAGATTTTTCCTGTCTCTCAGAATCTTTTCCAATAATTTTCCCACCAGCAAGGTTAGGCTGACGAGCCTGTTATTAGTTGACGTTTCGAGTCCTCATGACCCTTCAACAGAACTGAGTAAAATTATGAGAGGGGTGAAATATAAGCTGGTTTAAGGTGGGGGGGGGGGGGGAGAGAAGTTGGGGGTGGGGGGGTGGTTGTAGGGACAAGCACGCAGTGATAGGAGCAGATAATCAAAAGATGTCACAGACAAAGGAACAAAGAGGTGTTAAAGGTGGTGATATTATCTAAGAGAATGTGCTAATTAAGAATGGATGGCAGGACACTCAAGGTACAGCTCTAGTGGGGGTGGGGTGGAAAGACTGACAGGGCATTACAGGTATAGATTTAAAAATAATGGAAATAGGTGGGAAAAGAAAAATCTATATAAATTATTGGAAAAAACAAAAGGGAGGGGGAAGAAACGGAAAGGGGGTGGGGATGGAGGAGGGAGTTCAAGATCTAAAGTTGTTGAATTCAATATTCAGTCCAGAAAGCTGTAAAGTGCCTAGTCGGAAGATGAAGTGCTGTTCCTCCAGTTTGCGTTGGGCTTCACTGGAACAATGCAGCAAGCCAAGGACAGACATGTGGGCAAGAGAGCAGGGTGGAGTGTTAAAATGGCAAGCGACAGGGAGGTTTGGGTCTTTCTTGCAGACAGAACCGCAGGTGTTCTGCAAAGCGGTCGCCCAGTTTACCTTTGGTCTCTCCAATGTAGAGGAGACCGCACTGGGAGCAACGAATGCAGTAGACTAAGTTAGGGGAAATGCAAGTGAAATGCTGCTTCACTTGAAAGGAGTGTTTGGGCCCTTGGACGGTGAGGAGAGAGGAAGTGAAGGGGCAGGTGTTGCATCTTCTGCGTGGGCATGGGGAGGTGCCATAGGTGGGAGTTGAGGAGTAGGGGGTGATGGAAGAGTGGACCAGGGTGTCCTGGAGGGAATGATCCCTACGGAATGCTGCCAGGGGGGGTGAAGGGAAGATGTGTTTGGTGGTGGCATCATGCTGGAGTTGGTGGAAATGGCGGAGGATGATCCTTTGAATGTGGAGGCTGGTGGGGTGATAAGTGAGGACAAGGGGGACCCTATCATGTTTCTGGGAGGGAGGAGAAGGCGTGAGGGCAGAGGCGCGGGAGATGGGCCGGACACGGTTGAGGGCCCTGTCAACGACCGTGGTTGGAAAACCTCGGTTAAGGAAGAAGGACGACATGTCAGAGGAACTGTTTTTGAAGGTAGCATCATCAGAACAGATGCGACAGAGGCGAAGGAACTGAGAGAATGGGATGGAGTCCTTACAGGAAGCGGGGTGTGAGGAGCTGTAGTTGAGGTAGCTGTGGGAGTTGGTAGGCTTGTAATGGGTATTGGTGGACAGTCTATCACCAGAAATTGAGACAGAGAGGTCAAGGAAAGGAAGGGAAGTGTCAGAGATGGGCCATGTGAAAATGATGGAGGGGTGGAGATTGGAAGCAAAATTAATAAATTTTTCCAGGTCCCGACGAGAGCATGAAGCAACACCGAAGTAATCATCGATGTACCGGAGAAAGAGTTGTGGGAGGGGGCCGGAGTAGGACTGGAACAAGGAATGTTCCACATACCCCATAAAGAGACAGGCATAGCTGGGGCCCATGCGGGTACCCATAGCCACACCTTTTATTTGGAGGAAGTGAGAGGAGTTAAAGGAGCTGTACCTTGAGTGTCCTGCCATCCATTCTTAATTAGCACATTCTCTTAGATAAGATCACCACCTCCAACACCGCTTTGATCCTTTGTCTGTGACATCTTTTGATTATCTGCCCCTATCACTGCTGCTTGTGCCTACAACCCACCTCCGCCCCCCCCATCCCCAACTTCTCTCCCCCCACCACCCACCTTAAACCAGCTTATATTTCACTCCTCTCCTAATTTACTCAGTTCTGTTGAAGGGTCATAAGGACTCGAAACGTCAACTCTTTTCTTCTCCGCCGATGCTGCCAGACCTGCTGAGTTTTTCCAGGTAATTCTGTTTTTGTTTTGGATTTCTAGCATCCGCAGTAGTTTTTTGTTTTTAGCCTGTTATTACATTGTCTATCCCTTTCACCCTTTTTAAACAATAGTAAAATGCATTACAAATGGTTATCATCTTCTCAAGTTGACGTAATAGTCTCAACTGACTGCAGTTTGGTGACTGCAGATGGTAGTTAACTTGGCACCCACCCACTGTTCCAGCAAAGTTAGCTGACATTGTAATAGAAGGTTACCATTGAGATGTGGACTGTGAAGACAATCTGTGGGAGATGTGTCAGCTGTTTCTGCGCAAATTTGGTATGTCTCCTTCTCTTCTTTCCCTTTCTATGCCAATAGCCATAGGTTGCAAAATCAAGCATCTTGGAAACAAACCATCCGATAACAGCATAATAAGAAATAAGTGCAGTTGAAATTAGTCCTTTATCGACTTGTAGGAAGAAAAAAAACTGGCATTTATACAGTATTTTTCAATCCTCAGAATGTCTTAAAGTACTTCACAGCCAATTAATTACTTCTGAAGAGTAGTCGGTGTTGTTTTACAGCAAATATATGCCTGTAAGGTTCCAAAAGCAGAAATGAGATTAACAGTCTGTTTAGAACAGAAAACCCCTATGCCTAAGAGAGGGCAAAGGGAGGGGAGATGCATTAATGGCCTGGGCTGGAGGACTGAAAAGTACAGGATGGAGTGTACAGCTGGAGCGGGATTTGATGATGAGATGATTTTAAGTAGGATGTAGTGGAGGATTAGGAGCTGGTGTAGGTCAGTGAAGGTGGAAGGACTGGGTAAGCCTGCTCTGTCATTCAACTAGATCATGGCTGATCTTCCACCTCAATGTAATTTTCCCACACTATCAGCATATCTGTAGAAATCTACCAATCTCTGCCTTGAATATACTCAATGACTGAGCCTCTACAACCCTCTGGGTAGAGAATTCCAAAGATTCACCACTCTCTGAGTGAAGAAATTCCTCCTCACCCCTTAGTCCTAAATGGTCTACTTCTTATTCTGACACTGTGTCGCCTGATTCTAGACCTCCCAGCTAAGGGAAACACCCTTCCTGCATCTATCTTCTTGTGCTCTGTAAGAATTTTGTATGCTTCAATGAGATCACCTCTCATTCTTCTAAGCCTTAGATAATATAGGCCCAATGTCCTCAATCTCTCCTTACAGGACAATCCTGCCACCCCAGGAATCAGTCCAGTGGACCTTTGTTGCACTCCATCTGTGGCCAGTATATCCTTCCTTAGGTAAGGAGACCAAAACTGTATTCAATACTCTAGGTGTAGTCTCACCGAGGCTCTGTGCAACTGAAGCAAGACTTCTTTACTACTGCACTCAAATCCTCTTTCAGTAAGGGCCAAAAAACTATTTTCCTTCCTAATTACTTGCTGCACCTATATGTTAGCTTTCAGTGACTTATGAACAAGGACACCCAGATCCCTTTGGACATCAACACTTACCAATTTCTCACCATTTAAGAAATACCCTACATTTTTCTTTTTCTTACCAAAGTGGATAACTTTACATTTTTCCACATATTCCATCTGCTATGTTCTTGCCCATTCACTTGGCCTGTCCAAATCCCCTTGAAGTCTCTTTGCACCCTCCTGACAACTCTAACTTTCACCAAGTTTTGTGGTGTGTCATCAGCAAACTTGAAAATATCACATTTGGTCCCCATATCCAAATCATTGATATATATTCAAGATATATTGATGCACAAAGTTCTCATTTAAGTTGCCCCACTTTAAGTTGTTTCATTTTAAAGTATTTTTTTTGTTTTAGGGCTGTTTTCAATTATTTAACTTGTGAAGTCTGCTTTAGATTCGTTTTGTGTCATCGCTTTCCTCATGTCATTGGTGTCCATTTTCATCACGCATACATGATCGCGCATCATCGCCACCTGTCTTCATTGCTGTCGGTCTTCACTGGGACATGCATCATCACCGCCTGTCATCATCACACAATGGCTCCCTTCATGTTACTTTGGGTACTGTGACCCGATAGGTGCCATTGTTAAGGAGGCTGTTTGTACTGTATTTGAGGCAACACCGATTTTTTTTTTAAACCCAGAGGCATTGAAAGCCAGAATTATTTTATTTCAATCAAAAAGTTGGACTTAAGTTTGACTGAAATTTTGGAGTTTCAGGAGTGCCTGCTGTGGGTGAGACTTCGAAATTACTTTTGAACATGAGCCACAAATGCCCAGTAAGTGCTGGTAGTGTGCCTCCTGCTGCAATGAAAGTAAGAAAAGTCATCAGCCTAGCAGTGAAGCTGAATGTTTTAAAACATCTTGAGGCTGGTGAGTGTTATCTAATTTGAATTTATACAGGATTTTTTAAATATTTAATGATTTATTTTATTTTGCAAGTTATTTCAGCTAGGAATGCACAGTGCTGCACACGTATGGTACAGTGTTTCAACATGTACATTGTTTGTTTCCGAGTGAGAAATGGCAGCCAGAACTTAACTCTGGCTTGAGCATTGATTCTCATGGCAACCCATGATTCACATAAATTTGTTCCACTTGAAGTCATGATTTCCAGGAATTAACCACAACTTAAAATGAGGACTTACTGTATAGTGAATAGTTGGGGCCCAAGTACTAACCCTTACAGCATTCCACTAGTCGCAGCCTGAGAATGGCCTGTTTATTCCTACTCTTTGTTTTCTGTCCGTTAACCAGTTCTCAACCCCCAATCCCGTGTGCTCTAATTTTGCTTACAAACCTCCTGTGTGGGACCTTATTGAAAGCCTTCTGAAAATCTAAATATACAACATCCACTGGTTCCCCTTAACTATTCTTATAGATTCTTATCTAGTTACATCCTCAAAAACTTTAATATGATTTTCATAAATCCATGTTAACTCTGCCCAATCCTACCATTATTTTCAAAGTGTCCAGTTATCACATCCTTTATAATAGATTCTAGCATTTTCCCTGCTACTGATGTCAGGTTAACAGGTCTGTAGTTCCCCGTTTTTTCTCTCCCTCCTTCCTTAAATATTGGGTTTATATTTGCTACCTTCCAATCTGCAGGAACCGTTCCAGAATCTACAGAATTTTGGAAGGTGACCACCAATGCATCCACTATCTCTATAGCCACTTCTTTCAACACTCTGGAGTGAAGATCATCAGGTCTAGGGGATTTATCAACTTTCAGTCCCATTAATTTACCTACCTCTTTACTAATACTCATTTCTTTCAGTTCCTCATTCTCGCTAGTCCCTAAGCTCCCTAGTGTTCCCTGGAGGTGTTTTGTATTATCCTCCGTGAAGACAGACATAAGCTATTTGTTTAGTTTCTCTGCTATTTCCTTATTCCCCATTATAAATTCTCCTGTCTCTGCCTGTAATGGGCCCAAATTTGTCCTTGCTAATCTTTTCCTTTTTACATACCTATAAAAGCTTTTAAAATCTGTTTTTATGTTTCTTGCTAGTTTACTGCCATATTCTCTTTTCTCTTTCTTTGTCAGTTTCTGGTAACCTGATGAGCACAGCTCTAGCAACTGACAGAGGACATAATAGCTGAGGCCAGTGACAGTGGAAGAATTGTGAGAGACCAGGTCATTGCTGAGCTGCAGGCTGAAAACGTGCCTCTGAAGTCACTGGCAACACAGCAACTGATGCGGCTGCAGTAAGAGGCTATGCGCACCTATGTACAGATGATGGAGGAGTCCATCCAGGCGGTGAGTGCTGCCATGTCTCTGGTGTGTGTATGCATGACTTACTCCATCTGGAGAGTGGCAATCCTCAGGGACAGCCTGGTCCAGCAGACCAGTCACTGGATGACAGAGATATGCATAGACCTGCATGCCATCGCCTTGTCAAAAAGCTCTATGCAGAAGTGGCAAGGCGAGAGCGGTTAGGCGCGTGGAGTCTCCACCAGGTCCTCTACCTTTTCAGGTCAACAGGGAGGTGCAAGTATGTCTTGAAAGGGAGGAGGAGCAGCTGCTTTGCACTTCTGGGGGCTCCTCTCTGGGCACTCTTGGTGGCTCTTCAGCCCCTCTGCCAGTGATACCAGCTCCTTGAGTAGCTGCGATGACAGAGGAGAACCCTGAATCTGTGTAGGAGCCCATCAGTATGCTGGGGTTCTCCAGGTCTTAGGCAGCCACAGGATGGCTGCCAAGATCATCCCAAGCCACAGCACTGCAGGATCAGCAGCCTGCCTCCACATGAGCTGAAAGTGCAGTGGGAGCACCTTGTAGGAGCACACTTGAGAGATTTAAGGGGAGCAACTAGCTGCACTTGGGGTTCACAGGTGAAAATGATATGTAGATGTTAAGACTCACATTAGTTGTACCATTCAATGAAGTGCTATTGCATCTCCTTCCAATTCTTGCTATCCTTTAAAATTTGATCTACAACCTGGCTCCCTCAGTGGGTTGGAAGCAATGGACGTAACCACATCCGGTCAGTGGCTCAGCCCCGCCAATGTATAATGTCACGTGGGCAGTAGGTGATGGAGTGCAAAATGAAGGAGGAGACAGCAGGAAGATAAGGCTTTATTGGTATGTCTCTTAAAAGACATATGGGTCATAAGAAATGTCTGTATTAGTGCCTCCTGAGCCTCCCTTGTACATATCCCATTGCACTTTGCCAGTGGTTTAGGGGGTCCTTCATCTCCATCACCTGGTCAGCTGCTTCCTCCACATCCTCGTCATATGAGGAGCATCACGATCCACAATACCCTCAGTGTTCAACGGCTCTCCCCTCTGTAGCACCAAGTTGTGCTTTGCACAGCAGATACTCAAAACTCTCGCTGCAGCATACTGAAGAGCTCCACTGGATCGATCCAGCCACCTGAATATCTTCAGAAGGCCTATCACCTGCCTAATGGTCGCTCAGGTTGACTCATGGTAGGTGTTGTACATCTTTAAACATGAATTCCATCCAGTGGCAGCAGTGTATACTGCAACTATATTGCTGTTCCTTCATTGCCATTGGGTCAAAAGCTGAAACTCCCTTCCCAACAGCACTGAGGGCCCCTTTCTGTCATACTTTGATTATCGTTCGTCTCTTCACTACCCTGCACCTCTGCTCTCTCTTCCCTTCTTGATTTTTTAAACTTCCCTTCAATTGAACCCTCCCCGCTACTAATTAGTTTAACGTCCTATCTACAATCCTAGTTATATGATTCGCCAGGACACTGGTCCCAGCATGGTTCAGATGAGGCCCATCCCAACGGAACAGCTCTCTCCTTCTCCCGTACTGGTGCCAGTACCCCATGAATCGGAACCCATTTCTCCCACACCAATCTTTCAGCCACGCATTTACCTCTCTAATCTTATTTACCCTACACCAATTTTCATGTGGCTCAGGTAGTAATCTGGAGGTTATTACTTTTGTGGTTCCGCTTTTTAATTTAGCCCTAGCTGCTCGTAGTCCCTCAGCAGAAGGTCGTTGGTACCTATGTGGACCACAATAACTGGATCCTTCCCCTCCCACTCCAAGTTCCTCTGTAGCCCAGAAGAGATGTCCTTAACCTTGGCACCAGACAGGCAACACAGCCTTCGTGACTCTCTGTCTTTGCTGCAGAGCACAGTTTCTATTCCCCTAACTATGCTACCCCCCATTACTACTACATTTCCCTTTTCTCCCCCCACTTGAATGACACTTTATACCACGGTGCTGTGGTCAGTTCGCTCATCTTCCCTGCAGTCTGTCCACACTGGGAGCAAGAACCTTGTACCTATTGGACAAGGGCACTGGCCGAGGCCCCTCCAAAGCTAAATTCTGGATCCCTGTACCTGTCTCACTCTCAGTGACACCCTCTTGTCCCTGACCATGGTCCAAATTTGATGTAATTAATCTAAGCGGAGTGACTGTCTGCTGAAACACAGTGTCCAGGTAACGCTCCCTCTCCCCGATATGTCACAGTGTCCAGAGCTCAGATTCCAGCTCATAAACTCTGAGCCAAAGTTCCTCAAGCAGCCAACTTTTGCTGCAGATGTGGTCACCGTGGATCGCACCTGCGTCCACCAGCACCCACATACAACAGCTGCAACACATCGCCAGCCCAGCCATCTCTATTCTATTTAATTAAATTAATTAATTTGGATGTTAAATATTTTAAAAGTGAATTTCTTAACTGGATTCCTCAGTTATAATAACGGCTCCTGATTTAAGCCACTTGGTCAATCAAAAGAATCGCGGATCAAAAGGGACAGCCTCTTCCACACACTGATGGCTGTTGACTTGTTGCTCCCCGCTCTTATCCAGTGTGCCCGCCCCAAAGTTGGCCCTCTTATTGGTTCTAAGGTTGTTGATGTACCACTGTCAGTGTCTGGACCTTCCTCCCTCTCAGCTGCTCCTCCTCCTCAATGGGGGCCCTGAAGCCTGGATGGATGAGGCCCATGGCAGGTTGTCTCTCTCCTTGTGGAAGGCCTTCTATCCAGTTGGCTCCTTTTCCATGAGTCATTTTTTTGGAGTAAGTTCCACTGCTCCAATGCCACCCTCATAACACATCCCCACAATTCTGGCACCTTACCCCCACTTCTGCTATTGTTTGGTAATGTCCACTCTGCACCACTGCCCCTGGCACAGCATGCTGGTTCGCTTTATGGTTGCTGGAGAGAGCCAGCACTGAGTTCTTGCTTGCTTGCCACCTCCTTTAACCAGGTGAGGCTCTGAAGCCTAAAAACAAAAAACTGCGGATGCTGGAAATCCAAAACAAAAACAGAATTACCTGGAATAACTCAGCAGGTCTGAAGCCTCGTGGCTCCCGTCTGCCATGAGTAAAATTCAAATGCACCGTATAATTCCAGCTAATTGGCCTTTTAAATACCTTAATTGCTCTCCGCCACATTGATGAGCAAAGTTCACTCTCCACGTTGACTGCTGTCAGTAAAATGTGTGCTTGTGATATCACCAATAACCAATATTTTCAATGGGGGTTGACAGAAAACCCAAAGAAATGGCGTAAATGGCTATTTTTATTGTTCTCTGGGTTTCTGCTGATGTCACAGAAAGAGACTGAGGCATTCCCTCCTAATTTCTAACCCCAAATGTATAAATAACAAGATTCAGTGCATTGTGTATTATCTAGTATACAGCTATCTACTCTAATCCAATTTCTAAAGCGCTTTCCTTGCACCCTTTTAACATTTTCTTCTTCGGCAACCCAATATTTTATCAATCACAATAAGTACAATTTACAAAAATTATGATAATCATCATGAATCAACAAAGAATTGAATTATTGAGACAATAGCAAGATCTATTGTTAGAATCTCAAATAATTTAGGAGTGTATTGTTATCAATTTCCATTTGGTCAAAAATGTGTACTACTTCATATTCAGTTAATATCAAATATCAGTAATTCTCACAAATAACCTGTGACTTGTAATTACATGTAGATTGTTCCTGTCATGTAAAACAGAACGGGGTTAATTTTCACTGCCATTTCAATCTCAGTTTGCTAGTGGTTATTATTTCTATAACTTTGGGATCATCCATCCCTATCCAATGACAATTACTTGTCATTTAATTTGCACTGGCTCTTACTGTATCTCTCCCAGCATCCACAAAAGGATTCTGTGATTTTCTCATATCAAAAGCAGCATGCAGGTTGGCAGAATGATAAATATAATGTTAATTCAAATGCCTAACAGACTCCAGTATGTCAAGATGACTACAGTCATGTAGCATCTGCATTCATCAAAGAGATACAAGTGGTTCCATTATGGTATTTTGCAGCAATTTCAATATATTGCAATCATATAGCTGACCTATCTGCTGAACAAAATCCTACTACTTGTATCATTATATATCAGGAGAGACAGTAGTGTAGTGGTAATGTCACTGGACTGGCAATCCAGAGGCCCTGGCTAACACTCTGGGGATACGGGTTCAAATGCCACCATGGCAATTAGTGGAATTTAAATTCAATTAATATAAATCTAGGATTGAAAACTAGTTTCAGTAATGATGACCATGAAGCCATTATCAATTGTTTTAAAAACCCATCTGGTTCACTAATATCCTTTGGGGAAGGAAATCTGCCATTCATACCTGGTCTGGCCTACATGTGACTCCAGATCCATAGCAATGTGGTTGACTTGTAACTGCCTTCTGAAATGGCCTAGCTAAAAACTCAGTTCAAGGGCTATTGGGGATGGATAACAAATGCCAGCGATGCCCACATCCCATAAAAGAATAAGGAAAATAAATATGAAATTTGCCAAAGCATAGGTCACACCTATTTGTGTTTTATTTATATTTAAAATATTCTCTCCACAGATATACCTTAAATCCTCCAAAATGAAGATAAGTTACCAATGAAAAATAAGTAACTGGACTTAAACTGGCCCATGTTGAATAACATTAAGTCATAACTGTACTATGAATGTTTAGAGGTAACTAAATATACTTACTTCGAGGTGATGCATGTTTAGGATTGATGTTCAGAGTCTGAGAGCACTTCTGGCAAACACATTCCTTCCCATTAAAAGTCACACGGTCTCCAGGAGGAAAGGGCTGACTAAAGAATTTTAAAAAAACATGCATTCAGTAAAGCCTTACCTCGATAAATTCAAATTAATTATCAACATTTATTACAATTCCCAAGATAACAATTAGTTACAAATCTTGTCATTCAATTCTTCTTAATTTTTGAGTTAGAGATTCATTTTCCAAACAGGCCATCTTTCCATTTCAGAAGTTACCTTTGAAGATCCTGAGATCAGGTCCTGGGTCACCCAATCTTTTGGGAACAACGGACAAAATCACTGAGATTGAACTACAAGACAAAAGTCTGAACCTGAATGAGGACCAACTTATACCATATAAACACCGAAAATTTCACTTGACCATAACAGGTTTACTGGCAGAGCTATGGTCAAAAGGTAAACCTCTCACCACATTTTGCAGCTACCCCAATCTCCTGCTCTTCTGGACCAAATTCACAGAGGTAATCAAAGCCCTTACAGTGCTTGCCATCCACCTAAACCCAAGTCAATGTTTACTTGTCAACTTTTCCCTTTCAATTTTCCTATGTCAACATTATGTCAACATTAACAATGTAGTTCCAGCCTCTGGCTACTAGGAGCTCTGCCTATCGAGTTTCTAAAGTCTTTCATAACCCTGTGACCATCTTACACATGAAAAAAATATATTCACCAAATGGCCATAAGCATTTGGACAATTTACAGTTAATTGTTAGAGTTGTTGATTTCAAGAAATGCTAGGAACAAGATTTATGACTTAAGACCACTTGCAAATCCATTTAAATATTACAGAAGTTTGTTTTTCTGTGTAATCTGAATACTACCAAAAGGTATGAATTCTTGCCCACAAACATGATTTTCTTGAACAATTCAAACGTCTAATATTTGTAAGAAATTATTTACAGTGGGATTCTGCATTTAAACATTTCACAGTTGGAAAGTCAGATGTAAATGTTTTGTGATCATAGTTTATTAATGACTCAAATTCTTTTTGAAAAAAAATTATTCCTCAGTAACTGAAATATCCGATGTTCAAAATATGGCCTGCATTAAAATTAAAAAAGGCATATTTCACAATAATGTGACCAAATTTAAGTTTTGCATGACTGTCAGCCTGTTTCAGAAGCTTTGTTCAAAAAAGGGATGAAGTCAGCCAATACAAAGTAAGCATCAGGAAGTCCAAACTATATTCCACCACATTGAACAGTAAGCAGTATAGGGGCCTCAGATGGGCTTGCAGCAGACCAAAGTCTCTAGTCCCAAAAAAGCAAAAAGGCTGCATTTGCTGCCAATGCTGCGCATGTGCAGCTGTATGTACGGCTGCCATCGTTATTTTTTTTTATTCGTCCAGCGGATGTGGGCACCGTTGGCTAGGCCAGCATTTGTTGCCCAGCCCTAATTACACTTGAAGAAGTGATGGTGATCCGCCTTCTTCAACCGCTACAAATCATGTGGTATAGTTACATCCACTATGTTAGAGAGGCTGTTCTAGGATTTTGACCCAGCAACAGTGAAGGAATGGCGATAAATTTCCAAGTCAGGATGGTGAGTGGCTTGGAGGGGAACTTCCAGGTGGTGGCATTCCCATGCATCTGCTACCCTTGTCCTTCTACATTGTAGTGAGTGTGGGTTTGGAAGGTGCTCCCTAATGAGCGTTGGTGAGTTACTGCAGTGCATCTTATAGATGGTACACACTGCTGCCACTGTGCGTCAGTGGTGGAAGGAATGAATATTTGTGGAAGGGGTGACAGTCAAGTGGGCTGCTCTGTCCTGAATGGTGTTGAGCTTCTTGAGTGTTGTTGGAGCTGCACTCATCCAGGCAAATGGAAAGTATTCCATCACACTTGTGCCTTGTAGATGGTGGGCAGGCTTTGGGGAGTCAGGAGGTGAGTTACTCACTGCAGGATTCCTAGCCTCTGATCTGCTCTTGTAGCCACAGTATTTATATGACTAGTCCAGTTCAGTTTCTGGTCAATGGTAACCCCCAGGATGTTGATAGTGGGAGATTCAGCGATGATAAAGCCACTGTATGTCAAGGGGTGATGGTTCGATTCTCACTTGTTGGAGATGGTCATTGCCTGGCACTTGTGCGGTGCGAATATTACTTGCCACTTGTCAACCCCAGCCTGGATATTGTCAGGTCTTGCTGCATTCAGACATGGGCTGCTTCAGTATCTGAGGAGTTGTGAATGGTGCTGAGCATTGTGCAATCATCAGCAAACAGCCCCTTATGATGGAAGGAAGGTCATTGATGAAGCAGCTGAAGATGGTTGGGCCTAGAACACTACCCTGAGGAACTCCTGCTTTTTGTGTACAGGACACACGTGGGAAATTTACCATATTGCTGAGTACATGCCAGTGTTGTAGCTATACTGGATCGGCTTGGCTAGGGGCATGGCAAGTTCTGGAGCACAAGTCTTTAGCACTATTGCCGGATATTGTCAAGGCCCATAGCAGTATCCGGTGCTTTCAGCCGTTTCTTCATATCACATGGAGTGAATTGAATTGGCTGAAGACAAGGTGATGCTGGGGACCTCCGGAGGAAGCCAAGATGGATAATCCACTCAACACTTCTGGTTGAAGATTGTAGCAAATGCTTCAGCCTTATCTTTTGCACTGATGTGCTGCGCCCCCCATCATTGAGGATGGGATATTTGTGGAGCCGCCTCCTCCACTGAGTTGTTTAATTGTCCACCACCATTCTCAAATGGATATGACAGGACTACAGAGCTTAGATTTGATTAGATTTGAAGAGGTACTACTCTTCTTTCTGACAGGATTTCCGTTTGTCTCTTTTGCCCTTTCACCTTAATTGCTTTCCATTTCCCTCCTGGTGTTTGACAAGGTGTTTACCAAAACTCACTTTCACAGCCATATTTCTTTTCTCAGCGACTGTCTCCATCCCCGACTCACCTCACGTGGGTTCCAACTGAAGTTTCATCCCTCATGTTTCGAACCTAGCCAGGATTACAGGTATCTCCAGGTCACACAACATTCCTCGGACTGCTGTTCTCGCTGCATCCTGAGATCCACACTCGGTGCCATGCGCCGCCATATGAACACACTTGACCTCTCCCTCCAGCAGCACTGACTCACCATATCTCAAAGTTGTCTTTGTCCCTAGTTTCATTTTATTTTTTGTCTCATCTATGCCTTAACAAGAAATCTTTTCTCTTCCTTTCAGGCATTAAGGAACACAAGAATAAACAACATATTGATACCAACACCCATCCGGGATCCTGCACCCCTTCCCTTCCCTCTGACCCCATCCCTTCTTCTAATCCCAGCCCTTGCTGTGTATTCACCATACCCTCTGATCTTCCCCTTTCTGATGCTGAACGTTCAGTACTCAGTAAAGGACTCAGTTTCATACCCTTACGCCCTCACCTCAATGAATTCCAGGCTCGGCACGATGCTGAACTCCTCTTCTGTCGCCTTCGTCTCCGTGCTCACTTCTTTGGGCAGGAATCCGCCTCCTCCATTCAACGGATCCTTTCACCTGCCTCCAGTATTCTCCCTCCACCTGGATCCCTCCCTCTGACCTCTTACATGCTCTTGATCTTTTAATTGAGAACTGTCGGCATGACATCGACCGTCTCAATTCGTCTGCTCCTCTCATCCATTCTAACCTGTCTCCCTCTGAACTTGCTGCAATCCGTTCTTTTAGGTCCAACCCCGACTTTGTTATCAAACCTGCTGACAAGGGTAGTGCTGTTGCTGTCTGTCCTGTCACTTCTTCCCACCTCCCCCTGGACCATGGCCCCACCACTGAACATCAAGCCATTGTTTCCAGGACTGTCACTGATCTCATCTCCTCTGGAGATCTTCCCTCCACAGGTTCCAACCTCATAGTCCTCCAGCCCCAGACAGCCCGCTTCTACCTCCTTCCCAAAATCCACAACAGGACTGTCCTGGTAGACCCATCGTGTCAGCCTGTTCCTGCCCCATGGAACTCATTTCTTCCTATCTTGACTCCGTTCTCTCTCCCCTTGACCGGTCTCTTCCCAACTACATTCGCGATTCCTCTGATGCCCTATGTCACATCAACAATTTCCAGTTCCCTGGCCCGAACCGCCTCCTCTTCACCACGCACATCCAATCCCTCTACACCTCTGTCTCCCACCAGGATGGTCTGAGGGCTAAAAACAAAAAGCTAAAAGCTACTGCGGATGTCTGAGGGCTCTCCGCTTCTTCCTTGAACAGAGGCCTAATTATCCCCATCCACCACCACTCTCCTCCGCTTGGCTGAACTTGTTCTCTACTGAACAATTTCTCCTTAAACTTGTCTCACTTTCTCCAAATTAAAGGTGTGGCTATGGGTACCCACATAGGCCCCAGTTATGCCTGTCTCGTTATGTGGTATGTGGAACATTCTTTGCTCCAGTCCTACTTAGGCCCCCTCCTATTTTTTTCATTTTTCGGTACATGGATGACTGTATTGATGCCGCTTTATGCTCTTGTCTGGGCCTGGAGAAATGAATCAATTTTGCTTCCAATTTCCACCTATCACTTTCACATGGTCCATCTCCGATACTTCCCTTCCCTTCCTTGACCTCTCTGTCTCCATTTCTGGTGATAGACAGTCCACCATTCATTACAAGCCCACCGACTTCCCACAGCTACCTCTGCTACAACTCCTCACACCCTGCTTCCTGTAAGGGCTCCATCCCATTCTCCCAGTTCTTTCGCCTCGGTCACATCTGTTCCAATGATGCTACTTTCCAAAACGGTGCTTCTGACATGTCTTCCTCCTTCCTTAACTGAGGTTTCCCAACCACTGTGGGTTGACAGGGCCCTCAGCCTTGTCCGACCCATCTCCTGCGCCTCTGCCCTCACACCTTCCCCACCCTCCCAGAACTATAATATGGTCCCCCTTGTCCTCACTTTTCACCCCACCAGCCTCCGTATTCAAAGGATCATCCTCCGCCTTTTCCGCCAACTCCAGCATGATGCCACCACCAAACATAACTTCCTCTCACCCCCCCATCAGCGTTCCGTAGGGACCGTTCTCTCTGGGACACCCTAGTCCACTCCACCATCACCCCCAACACTTCTTCTCCTTCCCACAGCACCTTCCCATGCAATCGCAGAAGGTGCAACACCTGCCCCTTTACCTCCTCCCTCCTCACTGTCCAAGGGCTCAAACACTCCTTTCAGGTGAAGCAGTGCTTCACTTGCACCTCCTTCAATTTGGTATACTGCATTCGCTGTTCCCAATGCGGTCTCCTCTACACTGGGGAGACCAAACGCAGACTGGGTGACCGCTTTGTGGAACACCTTCGGTCTGTCCGCAAGCATGACCCAGGCCTTCCTGTCACTTGCCATTTCGAAAACCACCCTGCTCTCATGCCCACATGTCCGTCCTTGGCTTGCTGTAATGTTCCAGTGAAGCCCAATGCAAACTGGAGGAACAGCACCTTATCTTCCAGTTAGGCACTTTACAGCCTTCCGGACTTAACATCGAGTTCAACAACTTCAGACCATAAACTCTCTCCTCTATCTTCACCCCTTTTTTAATCCCTTTTGAATAATGTATTTATTTTTATTTTTTATCTACTTATTTTTATTAATTTATTCATTGTTTTATTCCCCTTTTTATCCCCCATTTTATCCCTTTTTCTATCCTTTTCCCCCAACCACAGCACCCTCCCCCCACCCCACCCCCAAAAGGGCCATTTGTTACTTGTTCCATTTTGTTCTTTCACCGAGTGCTCACCCTTGTTCTATTATTAACACATCCTGCTTTCTTACCTTAATGCCACTATCAGCACCTTCTCTAGCCCTTACCATTATCAATAACACTCCCTTTGTCTTTTTGTCCATTACAACTTTGTCAATCTCTCCTCAGCCCCCACCTATCTCTGGCCTTCTATCCAGCTTCACCCATTTCACCCCTCTTAAACAGTATAAATTTCATCACATTTCTACTTTAGATCTGAAGAAGGGTTATACAGACTCGAAATGTTACCTCTGTTTCTCTCTCCACAGATGCTGTCAGACCAGCTGAGTTTTTCCAGCATTTTCTGTTTTTATTTCAGATTTCCAGCATCTGCAGTATTTTGCTTTTATCTGAAATTTGATCTCTTGGGCCAGGATATTGAGGTTGGCGAGCGGGGGAGGGGGAGGGGGGCGCTCGCTGACATGTAAAATGATGCGAGATGACGTTGGGTGGAATTCCCAACATCATCCCGCGTCATTTCAATTTTCAGGTCGGCAGGGGTGCAGCCGAATCAGCTGTGCACCCGCCGACCTGTCAACGGCCAACTGAGGCCATTTAAAAAGTAATTGAACTAGTTAATGGACCTGCCTGTCCAACCTTAAGGTTGGCAGGCAGACCGGGAGCCCTGGCGGGCTTCAGAAAATGCATGAAACCTCTTCCACGGGTGGGATGAGGTTTCATGAAGGTTTTTAAAAATTTAATATAAGTTTCAATGAAAGTGATGGACATGTCTGGGAAATTTTAATTTTGTGCATTGACCATTTTTGAATTTGGCGCTGATCCCCCCTGAGGCACTTAGCCTCAGGGAGATGAGTGCGTTCTTTTGCACGCATGCGCGAAAGAGCACACTCCCAGCTGAGGGAATCCACCCCCACCCGCCCGCACAGGGAGCGCATAGCACTTCCTGGAGAACGTCACAATGGGCGGGCCTTAATTGGCTTGCCCACGTAAAATGGCGGCACGCCCCCAATCAGGGGCGCCGATCGGACGCACACCTGCACGGGCCCGCTCCTGCACTTCCCCCGCAGCTGGGGGGAAAACTCTTCCCTTGGTTGTGGGATTGCTTAGCTCTGTCTATCACTTGCTGCTAACACTGTTTGGCATACAAGTAGTTCTGAGCTGTAGCTTCACCAGGTTGACACCTCATCTTTGTGTATGCCTGGTGCTGTTCCTGGCATGCCCTCTTGCTCTCTTCATTGAGCTAGGGTTGATTCCCTGGCTTGGTGGTAATGGTAGAGTGGGAGATATGCCAGGCTATGAGGTTACAGAATGTTGTTGAGTACAATCCTGTTGCTGCTGATGGCTCACAGTGTCTCATGGATGACGGATAGTAAGAGCTTCTTTAAATATATAAAAAGGAAGAGAGAGGCCAAAGTGAACATAGGCCCCTTACAGAATGAGGCTGGGGAAATAATAATGGGGAACCAGGAAATGGCAGAGGAGTTGAATAAATACTTTGCATCAGTCTTCATGATAGAAGACACTAATAGCATTCCAAAAAAGGGGCAAAAGGTGAGGGAGGAAATAAATACAATAGCTATCACTAGAAAAAAGTACTTGGGAAACTAATGGAGCTAAAGGCCGATAAGTCCCCTGGACCTGATGGTTGCATCCTAGGATAGTAAAGGAAGTAGTGACAGAGATAGTGGATGCACTGGTTGTAAAATCCTTAGATTCTGGAAAAGTCTCAGAAGATTGGAAAACTGCCAATGTAACGCCTGTATTCAAAAAGGGAGGGAGACAACAAATAGGTAACTATAGGCCAGTTAGCTTAACATTCATCATTGGGAAAATGTTAGAATCTATTTTAAGTAGGTAATAGCAGAGCATTTAGAAATACATAATATAATCAAGCAGAGTCAGCATGGCTTCATGAAGGGGAAATCATGCCTGACAAATTTATTAGAATTCCTTGAGAAGGTAATAAGCAGGATAGATAAAGGGGAACCAGTAGATGTAATATATTTGGATTTCCAAAAGGCGTTCGATGAGGTACTGCACATAAGGCTACTTAATAAGATAAGAGCCCATGGCGTTGAGGGTAGTGTATTAGCATGGATAGAGGATTGGCTAACTAATATAAGATGGGGAGTTGGGATAAGGGGGCATTTTCAGGATGGCAACCTGTAACTAATGGAGTGCCTCAGGGATCAGTGCTGGAGCCACAATTATTTACAATATATATTAATTACTTAGATGAGGGAAGTGAATGTACTATCGCCAAGTTTGTAGATGACACAAAAATAGGTGGGAAGGCAAGTGGTGAGGATGACACAAAGAGTCGACATAGGGATATAGGCAGGTTAAGTGAGTGGGCAAAAACTTGGAAGATGGAATATAATATGGGAAAATGTAAGGTTATACATTTTGGCAGGAAGAATAGAGGAGCTGAATATTATTTACATGGAGAAAGACTGCAGAGAGCTAAAGCACAGAGGGGTTTTGGGAGCCCTTGTGCATGAATCCCAAAAAGGTAACATACAAGTTCAGCAGGTAATAGGGATGGCAAATGGAATGTTGGCCTTTATTTCAAAGGGAATGGAGTATAAAAATAGGGAAGTCTTGCTAAACTATACAAGGTACTAGTTAGGCCACACCTAGAATACTTTGAACAGTTTTGGTCCCCTTATCTAAAGAAAGATATACTGGCATTGGAGCAGTCCAGAGAAGGTTCACTAGATTGATCCCAGGTATGGAGGGATTTTCTTGTGAGGAGAGATTGAGTAGGTTAGGCCTGCACTCATTAGAGTTTAGAAGAATGAGAGGCGACCTTATTGAAACATATAAGATTCTTAGGAGGCTAGACAGGGTAGATGCTGAGAGGTTGTTTCCTTTTGTGGGAGAGTCTAGGACCAGAGGGCATAATCTCAGAGTAAGGGAGCACCTTACTTGAGATGAGGAGGAATTTCCTCTCTCAGAGGGTAGTGAATCTATGGAACTCTTTACCACAGAAGGCTGTAGAGGCTGGGTTGTTAAGTATATTCGAGGCCGAGATAGGCAGATTTTTAATCAGTAAGGGAATCAAGGGTTATGGGGGAAGAAGCAGGAAAGTGGAGTTGAGGATTATCAGATCAGCCATTATGTCATTGAATGGCGGAGCAGACTTGATGAGCCAAATGGCCTACTTCTGCTCCTATGTCTTATGGTCTTATAATGGCCCAGTCTTGAGTTGCTAGGTCTGTTCGAAATCTATCACATTTAGCATGGTGGTAGTGCCACACAACACAATGGAGGTATCCTTAATGTGGTGGTCACTCCTATCGACACTGTCATGGACAGATGCATCTGCAGCAGACAGGTTGGTGAGAATGAGGTCAAGTATGTTTTTCCCTCTTGTTGGTTCTCTCACCACCTGTCGCAGACTCAGTCTAGCAGTTATGTCCTTTAGGACTTGGCCAGCTTGGTCAATAGTGGTGCTACCGAGCCACTGTTGGTGATAGACATTCAAGTGCCCCACCCAGATTATGTTATGTGCCCTTGCCATGCTCAGTGCTTGCTCCAAAGTGTGTTCAACATGGAGGAGTACTGATTTATCAGCTGAGGGAGAGCGGTACATGGTAATTAGCAGGAGGTTTCCTTGCCCATGTTTGGCCTGATGTCATGAGATGCCATGGGTTTTGGAGTCGATGTTGAGGACTCCCAGGGCAACTCCTTCCTGACTGTATACCACTGTGCCGCCACCTCTGCGGGGTCTGTCCTGCTGGTGGGACAGGACATATCCAGGGATGACGATGGTGGTGTCTGGGGCATTATCTGTAAGGTATGATTCCGTGAGCATGACTATGTCAGGCTTGACCAGTCTGTGAGACAGCTCTCCCAATTTTGGCACAAGCCCGCAGACGTTAGTAAGGAGGACTTTGCAGGGTCAACAGGGCTGAGTTTTCCGTTGTCATTTCCAGTGCCTAAGTCGATGCCGAGTGGTTCGTCTGGTTTCATTCCTTATAGACTTTCTAGCAGTTTGATGCAACTGAGTGGCTTGCTAGGCCATCTCAGAAGGCATTAAGAGTCAACCACATTGCTGTGGGCCTGGAGTCACATGTAGGCCAGACCAGGTAAAGATGGCAGATTTCCTTCCCTAAAGGACATTAGTGAACCAGGTGGGTGTTTACGACAATCAACAATGGTTTCCTTGTCATCATTCGACTTTTAATTCCAGATTTTTATTGATTGAATTCAAATTCCACCATCTGCCGTGCTGGGATTCAAACCCGGGTGACCAGAGAATCACCCTGGGTCTCTAGGTTACTAGCCCAGTGACAATACCACTACCACCCCCTGGGGGCGCAATGTGCAGCAGGGCATATGCACGGTCATCACTGGCCCTGGAATTCCAAACATTGCAGTGCTGGCAGCTTCAAGTTAACACTTTTAAAAATCCCCTTCGTCCACAGCTCACCCCAATCCTCACAGGCAGGGCTGGGAAGAGCAAGTGGCAAAAGGGGACCCACTATGACCACCCATCCTCACCCCCAACCACCAAGTAAAGTGACAAATCGCATTGGTGTCATTTTAAAAATTTATTAAAAGATGAAATATCAAAAGGAATGGCTGGGGAGAGAGAGAGAAAACAGGAGAGACAGAGAGAGGGGAATGGCTGTGCCCCAAGTGCCCGCTTGCCACGGGGCTCAGGAAGTGTGGAATTGCTTGAAATTTCAGACCAGATATTTAATTAGTTCAGAGGGTTGGTCCACCTCATTGTGTTTTTTTTGTGGTATAAATCATTTTGGGGATACATGGACAATGAAATAAGATGCATTATTAAAAGTTTGAAGACTACCAAAAAGAAGCTGTTACCGTTTGAGGGTGGATTTCTGCAAAGGAAGTCATTGGATTCTGCGCATGTGCTGACAAGTGCGCATGCTCAGGCAGAAAGCGGCAACCATCTTGCACGGCCATCTTGTGTTGGCAGGAGTTACAGTGAAATAAAAATTACGTTCTTCTTCTGCTGCTTATATTTGAACCTGGAGGTCCAGTGGTTAGATCATTAAAGGTTTGGTACAAATACTGAGGGCTTGGTTTTACGGGGCACTGTGATCGCACCCTTGGCTAAAAAGTCAGGAGGACCCCACCCACGATCCCGAAGATTGCTCCTCAACAATTTAGTTCTGGGAGCAGCATGAATTGCTTTAAGGCAAGACTTTGACTTCTGCATCTTTCTTGGGTGGAATTCCTTTCTTAGAGACCTGCCGGCCAATCAGATGACTGGCAGCTCTAAAGTCCCAGCAGCAGCAGCCATGAGCAGTGGCCACTGCTGGAATGGCTGTTAATCCCAGCACGCCAAGGAGCCCAGGTAAGTCCAGGGTCAGGGATCTCGGTGAGGGGGGAGAGGGGGTGGGGTTCAAGAGACTGGCAGGAAGGTTCAAGGGGGAGATGACCTTATGTTGGTGCCTCTGATTGGCTCAGGGGACCCGCAAAGAAGGTTCCCCCACCGTCATGCCTGAAACCAGCCCATGCTGGGCTTCCCTATAGCGTAGGCCTCTCTCTGCCACAGGTAAAATATTGGCAGGGCAGGACGACATCCTTATGTGGCCACTGTTCATATGGAGACAAAGTCCAATCTTTACTTTGAAGATGACCTCCATTGTGTTCTGTGGCACTAACACAGTGCTAAATGGGATAGATTCAGAATGGATATAGCAGCTCAAAACTGAGGTGTTGTGGGTCATCAGCAACAGGAAGATTGTGCTCCACAGCAACCTGTAATCTCATGATCACATTCTTCACTCTACCATTATCAAGCCAGGGAAACAATCCTGATTCAACGAGAAGCGTAGGAGAGAAGCAACATCAAGCATTTCTAAAAATGAGATGCCAACCCTGTTGAAACTATAGCACAAGACTACATGCATGCCATACAGCAGAAGCAGCATGCGACAGGCAGAGCTAAGTGATTTCACAACCAGTGGATAAGATCAAAGCTCTGCAGTCATGCCTTATCCAGTCGTGAATGTTGGTGCACGATTAAATATCATAACCAGTGGAAAGACTCTATGAACATCCCATCCTGAACGCTCACAGACCAGAGCAAAAGACAAGGTTGAAGCATTTGCAACCATATTCAGCCAGAAGTGCCAAGTGAATGGTCCATCTCGGCCTTATCCTGAAGTTCCCAGCAATACAGATGTCAGTCTTTATCCAATTTGATTTACATCATGTGATTTCAAAAAAATGGCTGAGTGCGTATAGGACTGCAAAGGCTATGGGCCCCAACAATATCCTGGCTGAAGACTTGTGCTCAAAAACGAGCCATGCCCACAGACAAGTTGTTCCAATACAGCTACAACACAGGCATCTACCGGCAATATGGAAAATTGCCCAGGTGTATCCTGCCGACAAAAAAAACAGGGCATCTCCAACCTGGCCAATCACTGCCCTATCAGTCTACTCTCAATCGTCAGCAAACTTATGGAAGATGTCATCAACAGTGCTATCAAGCGGCACTTATTCATTAATAACGTACTCACTGATACTTAGTTGGGTTCCTCTGGGACCACTCTGTTCCAAGCCTCATCACAGGTTTGGTCCAAACATGGACGAAACAGTTGAATTCCAGAGGTGAGATAAGACTGACCATCCTTGACATCAAGGCAGCATTTGACTGAGCCTCGCCATCAAGGATTCCTAGCAAAATTGAAGTCAATAAGAATCCGGAGGAAATCTCTCCACTAGCTGAAGTCAAGCCTCGTACAAAGGACATTGGTGCAAGAGTTCCTTAGGGCAGTCTTACTTGTCAAACTTAACCACAAGCATTATCACCTGTGTTTTAGTGACAGAAAATGTAAACATTCTAATTACTGCTACCTGAGACAGAAGGCAAGAAACAGGAAAAGAAGTAGATACAGAAGAAAGTGAAGCAAAGACAAAGAAAGAGATGTGAAAATGGGCCAGATTATTCCGTCGTTGACACTACTGGACCACCTAGATACAGTACCTAACTGGAAAACTGAAAGCTTGCATTAAAGCCTGTTGGGAGACTGTTGGTTACAGAACACTGTCTCTTAAGGAAGTCTTTGTAATCTTTAGTAGGTTATCTATGAGTCATTATTAACAAGTAGAACTATTCACATATGTACAGTAAAGGGTACAGCCTAGCTCTATGCTTAGGTCTTTTCCTATCTCTGCTCAACACCACACTGACACCTGGGTCTGGGTCATGTGCCTTCTTACATCACTGTGTGGGCGGTACTGTACTCAGTCTCACATTAACCCTGTATGTGTCAGACCCTTACACTACAGAACAAAAACAGAATTACCTGGAAAAACTCAGCAGGTCTGGCAGCATCGGTGGAGAAGAAATCAGTTGACGTTTCGAGTCCTCACGACCCTTCGGCAGAACTGAGTATAGTTAGGAGAGAGGTGAAATATAAGCTGGTCTAAGGTGGGGGGCAGGGGGAGAGAGAAGTTGAGGGTGGGGTGATTGTGGGGATAAGCAAGCAGTGATAGGAGCAGATAATCAAAAGATGTCACAGACAAAAGGATCAAAGAGGTGTTGAAGGTGGTGATATTATCTAAGAAAAGTGCTAATTAAGAATGGAAGGCAGGATACTCAAGGTACAGCTCTAGTGGGGGTGGGGTGGAAAGACTAACAAAGTTTTAGTTTTAGATTTAAAAATAATGGAAATAGGTGGCAAAAGAAGAATCTATATAAATTATTGGAAAAAAAAGGGGGAGGGGGGAGAAACGGGGTGGGGATGGGGGGAGGGGGAGTTTAAGATCTTAAGCTGTTGAATTCAATATTCAGCCCGGAAGGCTGTAAAGTGCCTAGTCGGAAGATGAGGTGCTGTACCTCCAGTTTGCGTTGGGCTTCACTGGAACAATGCAGCAAGCCAAGGACAGACATGTGGGCAAGAGAACAGGGTGGAGTGTTAAAATGGCAAGCGACAGGGAGGTTTGGGTCTTTCTTGCGGACAGACCGCAGGTGTTCTGCAAAGCGGTCGCCCAGTTTGCGTTTGGTCTCTCCAATGTAGAGGAGACCGCATTGGGAGCAACGAATGCAGTAGACTAAGTTAGGGGAAATGCAAGTGAAATGCTGCTTCACTTGAAAGGAGTGTTTGGGCCCTTGGACGGTGAGGAGAGAGGAAGTGAAGGGGCAGGTGTTGCATCTTCTGCGTGGGCATGGGGAGGTGCCATAGGTGGGGGTTGAGGAGTAGGGGGTGATGGAGGAGTGGACCAGGGTGTCCCGGAGGGAACGATCCCTACGGAATGCCACCAGGGGGGGTGAAGGGAAGATGTGTTTGGTGGTGGCATCATGCTGGAGTTGGCGGAAATGGAGGAGGATGATCCTTTGAATGCGGAGGCTGGTGGGGTGATAAGTGAGGACAAGGGGGACCCTATCATGTTTCTGGGAAGGAGGAGAAGGCGTGAGGGCGGATGCGCGGGATATGGGCCGGACATGGTTGAGGGCCCTGTCAACGATCCATCTTCCCTT
Organism: Cetorhinus maximus; assembly: GCF_964194155.1. Taxonomy (NCBI): domain Eukaryota; kingdom Metazoa; phylum Chordata; class Chondrichthyes; order Lamniformes; family Cetorhinidae; genus Cetorhinus; species Cetorhinus maximus. The sequence goes on along the minus strand of NC_135879.1, from coordinate 68,926,787 downwards.
AACCCCCCCCTGGCGGCATTCTGTAGGGATCGTTCCCTCCGAGATACCCTGGTCCACTCCTCCATCACCCCCTACTCCTCAACCCCCACCTATGGCACCTCCCCATGCCCACGCAGAAGATGCAACACCTGCCCCTTCACTTCCTCTCTCCTCACCGTCCAAGGGCCCAAACACTCCTTTCAAGTGAAGCAGCATTTCACTTGCATTTCCCCTAACTTAGTCTACTGCATTCGTTGCTCCCAATGCGATCTCCTCTACATTGGAGAGACCAAACGCAAACTGGGCGACCACTTTGCGGAACACCTGCGGTCTGTCCGCAAGAAAGACCCAAACCTCCCTGTCGCTTGCCATTTTAACACTCTACCCTGTTCTCTTGCCCACATGTCTGTCCTTGGCTTGCTGCATTGTTCCAGTGAAGCCCAACGCAAACTGGAGGTACAGCACCTCATCTTCCGACTAGGCACTTTACAGCCTTCCGGGCTGAATATTGAATTCAACAACTTTAGATCTTAAACTCCCCCTCCCCCTATCCCCACCCCGTTTCTCCCCCCTCCCCCTTTTTTTTCCAATAATTTATATAGATTCTTCTTTTGCCACCTATTTCCATTATTTTTAAATCTAAAACTAAAACTTTGTTAGTCTTTCCACCCCACCCCCACTAGAGCTGTACCTTGAGTATCCTGCCTTCCATTCTTAATTAGCACTTTTCTTAGATAATATCACCACCTTCAACACCTCTTTGATCCTTTTGTCTGTGACATCTTTTGATTATCTGCTCCTATCACTGCTTGCTTATCCCCACAATCACCCCACCCTCAACTTCTCTCTCCCCCTGCCCCCCACCTTAGACCAGCTTATATTTCACCTCTCTCCTAACTATACTCAGTTCTGCCGAAGGGTCGTGAGGACTCGAAACGTCAACTGATTTCTTCTCCACCGATGCTGCCAGACCTGCTGAGTTTTTCCAGGTAATTCTGTTTTTGTTTTGGATTTCCAGCATCCGCAGTAGCTTTTAGCTTTTTGTTTTTATCCTTACACTACAGAGCTCACCAAATTTTTGATCTATTTAAATTAATGGACAGAATATTAAGTGGCCACTGTTACAGTATACATTACTCCCCACATGACTTTCCTGCACTTGTTGTGCACAGGCAATCCATAAATCCCAAATGTAGATATAGGAAAATCTGCCGTAGAAGTGCTTTTCCTGGATCCTAATTTGTTTTTCTTAAAATAAGTACAGCAGACTTTGAAAACAAAGTAAGTCCTCTTAAATGATCAGCTAACTATCAGATGCACTTCTTAGATAGCTAGAAAATGTGATTACTGAAACCTGAGAGAGAGAGAGCCATAGAATGAGTGGGACCAAGAGAGAAAGAGACAGGTCAATAGAAACAGACATAAATGCACCAATTTTAAAAGGGGTCGGGAACAGAGGGTGTGAGTCCCAAAATAGGTGCTGCATACAGAGTCCCAGGGCCGCCAATCTTAATGGCAGGGCCTCATTAACATAAACATTACCTGAACCTTGCTGACACCTGGCCAGATTGACCACCTGACCAGTAGGCAGGAATGAGAATTACGTGACGCAAGGTTGCAGTGTGAGAGCTGTTGTAAAGGTCCTCAAGAGTCAGTGGAAGGAGGGGTCTGGAGGTCAGGAATTGAGAGATGGGATTCCATTGCGATTGGGAGGGAGGAGGAATCTGGGGAGGCCCAAGACTTCCTTGCAGGTGTGTGTGGGAGGGAGAAGCCCTTTTGCTCCTTCTGCCCACATGACGTTCTTACAGGAGTAATTTCTTCTGGTCAGACAGTGCCCCCTGTTCCGGATCTGCTTCCAAGCAGAGCAGCACTCTCCCAGATATTGTGTTAAGATCACAATGTGATGTCGATGATGCCATTGGGTTGCAACATTTGCATTTAAAGGAGGGCCGTACCTGTCTATAGCTGAACTCTTGGGCATCTTGAAAGTTGTCAAACGTAGTGGTTCCAGGTGGGAATGGAATGACCTTAGGCCAGTAAGTTGACCCAGTCTAATTTTAACCCCTCCCTGGACAAAGGGAGTTAAAACTGAGGTCAAATATACACCTCATGGAGGCAAGGAGAAAACACCAAATTAAATCTTTGCCTAGATGTCAGAGACTCATGTTACTGGACATAAAAGGCAGCCTTGCCATGCACCCAGTTCTATAAAATGTGGGGTGTTTCCTCAGCCCATGCTTTCCCCTTCCCCTCATTCCTGGTAGGCACTAAGGATCCACTATTGATCCAAAACCCAACTTCCACCCAAAATCCACCCACTACCCCCTACAACCCCGAAGGTTCTGTCAAGCTATAGATTCCTTTTTTGCAATTCTGCTTGACCTAAGCTTCCTCTTCACGGTGTTGCAAATCTCCAAGACCCTCCACCAAAGGCAAGACCATCCTCCAATGCTAAGAAAACCCAGGACTGATTCCAAACATTTAAATCACATATGCCTGCCTTATACTATTAACTGCCAATGCCTGAAATTTTAATGTGGATTTCCCTCATTTCCTGTTGTAACTTAGATGCAATGTCAGCAGACTTTTGTGGAAATGGTATAACTGCAGGCCACCTGCTGTCCTTCCCCTGAAGTCATTAGTTGCACGGACTTGCATTCGCTCCCCAAATTTCAATCAAATCTTTTTCTCTTCCAATCATTTTCTTCCACTTCCTTGGCTACAGCAGTCTCTACCTGCCATTAAATGGACCATACGAATTTTAGTTCTTTCAGTTTTTTCTTTAATTCATGGGTTTGTCAGCATCACTGACAAAGCCAGCATTTATTGCCCATCTCTAATTGTCCTTGAGAAGGTGATGGTGAAATGCCTTCTTGAACCACTTCAGTCTGCATAGTGCACGTACAACCACAGTCTTGTTAGGGAGGGAGTTCAATGATGAGGGAATAGCGATTTACTACCAAATCAGGATGCTGTAAGAGAAAACTTGATGCGTTGCAGCAGTACATCTTCCAGATAGTATACACTGCTGTCACTGTGCACTAGTGGAGGAAGTGAACGTTTAATATCATGGTGGGCAGGGTATCAATCAAGCAGGCTGCTTTGTCCTGGATAGTGTTGAACCTCTTGAGCATTGTTGGAGCTGCCCTCATCCAGGCAAGCACATTTCATTACACTCCTGACCTATGTCTTATAGAAGGTGGACAGACTTGGAGAGTCAAAAGATGAGTTACACATGTCATACTCATGCCGTACGAACTTATGAACTAAATATTAACTTATGTATAAACCCAAAATGGACATTTTCCTGTGAAATAAAATGGAATTGAGAGGTCAGGTTACCTTTTCTTTTCTAAAAATACACATGAAACTTTTAAGACCCTGAGTTAACCTTTATGGCTGGACAAGTCTTGAAGGAGTCATTAAAATGCAAATGAGTAAGTCATCAAAATGCAAACGACCCTTGCTGTGGTTAATGTCTGCACTTCTCCAACTAATTAAAAATCTGGTTTCACAATATTGTTTGCAGACTCTTCGACTCCAAAGTTGAAATCCAGAAAATGGGTGTTAGTAACTCTATCTTATCAAGATGGTGTGAGGATGGACTACTGGAGGCCAGAAATTTGCTGAGTCCGAGTCACGTAGCTAGCCTCTGGACTGGGTCGTGTCACAGCTGCGTGAGCTGTGGAGGCAAGCTCGGGAACATCAGGAAGGGATGTCTGCTGCACTCATCAGATCGCAAGGCATGATGAAGGAGTCCGTCCGCTTTCAGGCTGAGGTGATAGCACTGGCATGCCAACACACCGAGGTCAACACTGGTTGGATAGCAGCTGCCATGGAGACCTCAGTCCAAGGCATTGGTACTGCACTGCTGCGCGGGCTGAATTCCATTGTTGATGCCATATTTGGCCTCCAACAATATGTACGCGGGAGGGGTGCCAGACAGCTCAATTGCATTCCAGCTACCCCTTCTCCTCAAAAGGTCAGCCTGGGACTCTCGGGCACTCATAGGGAGGAGGATCAGCAGGTGCACACTCCAGGGCCATATATCCAGGTGACTCCAGGAGTGTCCAGCCCATCCAAATCCCCTCTTCCTGTGACCTTAACAACTCCAGCTCCACAGTCCAAGGAAGGTGCCAATGCCACACAGCAGGACCCTGAAAGCAGGCCGAGGCTCTCCAAGTCTCAGCCCTCCAGAGGACACCCACCAGGGTCATCAAAGACAGGACGTTGCAGTCAGCAGGTTGCCTCCACCTCCACTGTAGATGTCGAGTGAGCACCAAGACATAGCGGCAAGGATAGGAAAGTTGAGAAGAATTAGTTGCACAGCCTGGGTACGGATGTTAATCACTTGTATACACTGTTCACTATGTCAAAAAAACTCCCAAGAATGTCACTCTGCCTATGGCTCCTTGTTCTGATGAGCAGTTTTCCTGTCACTCAGATGTGAAACAAGATAAAGGCAGGTGCCTCAGTCCAGGGCCTCTTCCCTGTGCTTTGTGCAGCCTTCAGACCAAAGTGATGGTCCGGCCTCACACTCCCTGGACACATTACTGATGCCTGCACCTCGGCGGTGCTTGTCATTGCTACCAGAATGTCGTGGGCAGGCGCCACAGAGTTCCGTCATTCTCTCTTTGTGCCCTCAGCACCTTTGAGGTGGGGCTGGCCCCCCATCTCGTCAGCATCTGTGACCGCTGATGCTGTGCTCCTGAAGGGGTCAGGTGCTTAAGGCAGACAAAGGATCAGGTGCTTCTAAAGTTTCATGGCTGCGTCTCTATGATATGACCCTGATCACAGAGCGCAAGTGAGCTGCCGTTGGCTGGACAGGGGTCGGACATTCTCAGAAGCTATGTGAAGATCTATGGAGTGTCCACTGCATGTCATCACCATCCACCTGCAATCAAGTGACTATTAGGGCCTCCACTAAGTCCCCATGACAGGAGCATTCTCACAGTGCGTATTCACACTGCCATAAGCCAGACTGGAGTCAAACATTCACAGGTGCAATGTGAGGATCTATGGGGCCACCTCACTGCATGTCATCATCATCCTCCACAAATCTAGCAGCTGTGAGGGCCTCCAGAGCACACCTGCCTTATCTAGCGAGAGCCTCATCCTCATCATCGTCACCTTCGAGGACCCCCTCAGCCTCATCCCCGTCGGTGTCCTCCTCATGAGGGGATAGCTCCAGACCCTCCATCTCCCCCTCAGCCAGCTCATCTCCCCATTGCAGCGCCAGATTGTAAAGGATGCAGCAGACAATGACGATGTGTGACACCCTCTGTGGACTATATTGCAGGGCTCCACCAGACCGGTCCATGCACCAGAACCTCCTCTGCAGCATCCTGATGGTCTGCTCCACCAAGTAGCGAGCTGCTGCATAAGCCTAATTATAGCGTCGCTCTGCTGCAGTCTGAGACCGCCACACGGGTGTCATCAGCCACATCCTATGCAAGTGTCCCTTGTCTCCGAGGAGTCAACCCTGCAGACTATGTGGACCCTGGAAGACTTCAGGGATCTGTGACCGACTGAGAATGTAGGAGTTGTGCACACTCCCTGGAAACTGTGCGCACACCTGCAGGATGTGTTTCTCGTGGTCGCACACCAGCTGTACATTCAGCGAGTGGAACCCCTTGTGGTTGATATAGTTCACCACGTGTTGCGCCAGAGATCTGAGCGCCACATGAGTGCAGTTGATCGCACCCTGAACCTTTAGGAAACCCGAGATATGGGCAAATCCTATCACTCTTGCATCCTGGCTGTCCTGATCCCAGGCAAAACACACAAAGCTGTGTGCCCTCAAGAAGATGGCATCCATGACCTCATGGTTGCATTTGCGGGTGGAGGCTTGTGAGATCCCACAGAGGTCACCTGTGGAGCCCTAAAAGGAACCGCTGGCATAAAAATTGAGCACCGCTGTCACGTTCATGGCCACTGGCAGTGGATGCCCTCCATATCCCCGTGGTGCCAAATCCTGCAGTAGCTGGCAGATGTGACCAACCACTTCCCTAGACATACTCGTCTTCAGCGACACTAGTTCTTGGTCATCTGCAGGAATGAAAGGCAGCATCTATAGATCCTGGGTGTCGCTAGGTGCCGACCAGCGATGGCTCGCTGTGGCTCTTGGGCGGCGTGTGCGGGAGCCCCAGCCACCCCTTCCTTGGTTGCTGCTCCTGCCTCTGCGCAGCCAGAAGCCTCAGTCGCGCTCTCCTCCACTGTCTTCGCTTTCTGTACGCCATCAGGCATACAGCTAGTTCACCAGACTCCATGATGCTGATGTATTCCTCCTGCAGGATAAAAGAGAGAGACACATGGTTAGTATGGGTGTACTAATAACCAGTCCTGGTTAAGTGTGAAGGCCCCTTAACACTTCCCGGAGAGTGCTGACCACCACTTGGATGGTCAGAGTTTAGTGCGCTGCATGGCTGCCTGAAACTCCACCACCTCCGCCCCACTCCACCTGACCAATTGGCGACAGCTTTGCCCATTGGACTGCATGCTGCACTCTCAGCTCAGATGCAGACATTCTCCTAACCCTGTTAGCTTGAACAACGGGGGAGACTGGTCCAAACAGGGATGTTGACATTGCAAGGGGCTGTTAGCACCTTCACCAGTAACTGCTCCATAGCCAGCTTTACTGAGGAGATTGTACATGTGCAGTTGAACAAATGTTCTGCAGTCCACTAAAATGCTCATGACTTTGCAACCTGTGCTGGGGGGGGTGGAGGCGAAAAGCTTTGGTGGCACTTTGATGCCTCTGAATTGCTTGAGTGGGCAGATCAGCTAGAAGCCTGACTCTAATCATATCAATGTGGCTGCTCCTGAACTGTCTCAGCTGCAGAGAAATGGTCTCCCTAATGCATGGCCACTTCCCTCGCCCACCCTACCCCCCCACCCCAAATGCTTGTGCACTATATTCAACGGTAATGTTGCCCTTAACACCCCCCGCCACCAGTCACCACAACTGCAAGGCAGCCCTTGCCCCCTCCCCACCACCACAAGTCACCTCAATGGCAGGGCTACCCTTAATCGCCTCCTCCGCAATGCCCCTCAATCTTGAACTCCAACAAGCGACACTGGTGAACGCTGCATGTTACTGTGCACTCACCTCCAAGTGCAGCCCGCCAAGTGCATGCCTTTTAGATGCTGTTGTGAAATATGTCAGCGTGCTTTCCTGTTGTCATGGACGGATGATCCAGCGGGGATGATGATTCCGGCAGGCTGGCCTAATAATGATATTCAGGTGTATTATAATGAGGTTCCCGATGTCCATAGTTGGGAAATGGCGAGTCGAGCGGACAATCGCGAACTGGTTTCACGTCATTGTGAAACCCATTGTGCTATATTGTCCGCTCACACCATTGAACATGCCCGATGTCGGCGGGCACGGAAAATCCCAGCCGCTGTCTTCAGTCAGTGACAGCTGGAAAAAAAGGAGGATCACCACTATCATCTCTTCCCTGTCCATAATACTCAGCCCAGAATTCCCAGTCTCTGACCTGGTGCTGTAGTTACACTATTTACGCGGCTGGTCCTGTTAAGTTTGTGGTCAATGGCGAGCCTCCAGGAGAATGATGGTGGGGGATGGGGATGGTCAGTGATGGTAATGCCAATGAGCATCTAGGGGAGTGAATAAGACATTCTCTTTTTGGAGATGGTCATTGGCTGGCACTTATGTGGGGTGAATGCTACTTGTAATTATCAGCCTACGCCTGTATGTTGTCCAGATATTGCTATGACATGAGAATACAATAATTTTCATAATATTATTGTGATTTATTGTAAAAGTGGGTTAATAGTGAGGTTTGGATTAGTTTCTGTGTGTGTGTGATTGGGAGACGATTTAATTGAATCTGGAGGCTTTGCGTTATCAAATAATAGCTTGGTTTGAAATGCTAAATACGTAAACATGGCTGAAGTTTTAGAATGTGAGGTGAGGAAAATTGGCATTTATAGGCAAATTAGGTTAGTTTGAATTTCAAAGAGATGGTAAGATGTTACACTTAGCCAGAGAAGCTAAACCAAACATTGTGTTTATTTTTTCCAAAGGTTACTGATATAATATAAATCTTTCAGAGGACTAATTTTGAGAAAAGTAAAGTTGCAAAAACACATGGGAACAATGGAATTTGCATTAAAAAAGGAAAAATATGTTTAAAGGAGATGAGGTTATGTGTATGAGGGGAAGGCATTCTAAGATCTAATTCAAGTGTGAAAAGCCTCCGGCCTTTGTGCATCAAATTGCTGTCTACAGGGACCAAACTTGAGAAAACTCATGTTTGAATATTGCTGACCAGGGTATTGTGTGCTTTGCCTGGGTCCGTTTAAATCTATTTTTTTTACTGTTGCCTTAATGGGGCTGTAACTGGAAGCCAGGTTAATTAGGGGTTTTGGAGTTATTATAGTAGTAGTTTGTAGACCTATGTATGTGTTTGAAATATTTTCGTTTGTTAATAAATGTTTAATTTAGTTTTGTAAAAAACCTCTAAGTCTAGGTGGACTTATCACTACTGAATTCAAGGCACACACCTCAAAATAAAATTCAAATTGCAAAATCGTTGTGACTGCATGATCAAGTTTTCCTCTTGGATTTGATCTGCCTGGCACACGTCATCTGCCGCATCATAACAGTTGCATGTGAGTATGGACTACTTCATTATTTGGGGAGGTGCAAACTGAACTGAACACTATGCAATCATCAGCAAGCACCCCCACCTCTGACCTTTTGATGAAAGGGTGCCATTGATGAAGCAGTTGAAGATGGTTGGTCCTGAGGAATTCTTGCAGCAATGTCCTATGGCTGAGATTATTGTTTCCAACAACCACAACCACCTTCCTTTTTGTTAGGTATGACTCAAGCCAGTAGAGTTTATTTCCACCAGGTTTCCATTGGGCAGAAATTTCCCCCTGTCAGGGGGGCTGTGCGGGGGCGGGCGTAAACCCGATTGGCGCCCCCGATCGGGGCCGTGCCGCCATTTTATGTGGGCGGGCCAATTAAGGCCTGCCCAGCATGATGCAGGCCCGGAAGCGCTGAGCACTCCCTGTGCGGGCAGGGGGGATTCCCTGAGTGCGGAGGTACCTCAGGGAGATTACTTTCATTTATGAAACATTGAAGAAAGGTAAAAAAAAAATTTAAGGACATGTCCCCTCATATGAAACTGTCACATGAGCTGGGACATGTCCATTAATTTTTTCAAAATTTTTTATTTAATTAATAAGTCCTTCATGAAACCTCATCCCGCCGGTGGGTGAGGTTTCATTAAAAATGTGAAGGCCGCTTGGGCTCTTAAGGTTGGATGGGCAGCATTCTTAACAACTTTAATTACTTTCTTAATGGCCTTAATAGGCCTTTGACAGTTCGGCGGGCACGCAGCCAAGTCGGCTGCGCGCCCGCCGAACTGACAATCTAAATGACGGGCGGTGATGTTGGGACGCATGCTCGATGTCACTGCACGTCATTTTAGGCGTCGACGAACGGACTCCGCCCCGCTCACCGACCCGAAAATTCTTGCCATTGACTCCAATTTTACAAGGGTTCCTTGCCATGATGTCAAGGACAGTCGTTCTAATCTCAGCTCTGGAATTCAGCTCTTTTATCCATGTTTGGATCAAGGCTGCAATGAGGTCTAGAGCCAAGTGGTGAACCCAAACATAACATCAGTGACAGGTTATTGGTGATTAAGTGCCACTTCACAGCATTATCAATGACATCTTTCATCACTCTGCTGAGTGTAGGCTGAAGCAGTAATTGGCTGGTTCGAATTTGTCCTGTTTTTCGTAGGGAGGACATAACTGGACAATTTTACTTGGATGGGTAGATTTTTTTTTATTCTTTGATGGGGCATCATTGCCAAGTCCAGCATTTTTTGCCCAGCCCATGAACTGAGTGGCTTGCTAGGCCATTTCAGAGGGCAGTTAAGAGTCAACCACATTGCTGTGGGTCTGGAGTCACATGTAAGCCAGACCAGGCTAGGATGGGTGATTTCCTATCCTAAAGGGCATTGGTGAACCAGATGGGCTTTTACAACAATTGATCATAGTTTCACGGTCACCATAACTGAGACTAGCTTTATATTCCAGATTTATTAATTTAATTTAAATTCCACCAGCTGTCATGGTGGGATTTAAACTCACGTCACCTTAGTATTAACCCCAGTGCCAGTGTTGTAGCTGTACTGGAACTGTTTGGCTGGAAGTATAGTTAATTTTGGAACACAAATCTTCAGTATTTCAGCTTTGCTCTATCCAGTGCACTCAGCTTTTCCTTGATCTCATGGGGAGTGAATCGAATTGGCTGAAGACTGGCATTTCTGATGGCGGGGACCTTCGTAGGAGGTTGAGATAGATCATCCACTTGGCACTTCTGGCTGAAGATAGTTGCAAACATTTCAGCCTTGTCTTTTGTACTCACATGCTGAACACCATATCATTCAGGATGGGAATGTTTGTGAAGCCTGCTCCTTTGGTTAGTTGTTTAATTGTCCACCATAGAATAGGGATCATCTGTGACTTAACTTGATTATATCCATGAGCCACATTGTACATTATTGAGGGTACATTAAAAATGTAACAGGAAAAGGATGTGTGACACTCGCTGAAATAAATATCAATTCTCTCTAATGCAGTACTGGGTCTGTACACTAATCTGTATTCATTACTGGTAGCCAACAATTACATTCTGCCAATGTTGGCTTCATCAATTACACTTGAAAAAGGCAATAAATCTTCCTATTAAAATGGCTGTGGAATTACTTGTGTTACTTAAAATATGCAAAAGACATTGCAGTAATCTGCCACAATGTCATCCTCTCCAGATTCTGTGCAATTGGTGTGCGCAATGGATATTGCAATAAAGAAGTCTGCCATCTCTTTTAGCTTTCCACTGTTAAATAAATGATGAGATGTTATTATTTTGCTTATGCATACAGCAAAAGAATAAAAACTACAATGAAGTATTGACGCAGCACAGATAGAGAAGACCGGAATTTCTGCTATTTCCCTCGAGTTCTTTGCAGAAAGGGATCTCACAGTGAAGAACTCAGTGTTTCTCAGCATTGCCTAACAAGCTCTTATTAACATAAATGATTCAGACAAGATAAGCAATTCAGACTGGCAAAAGTAGGGAAGTGGTGTTCCACGGGAATCAGGTACTCACAACCTACATTAATAAATTGGATTTAGGAATTGAAAGTACAATTTCAAATATTGCATAAGTTATCAGGAAAGGCTAAGAAGGCTAAGGTTCCTTTCTCTAGAAAAATGAAGGCTGGGGGATGACATGATAGATGTTTTTAATGTATTGAAAGGGCTTGATAATGTAGACAGGCAGATAAAATTTCCATGATAAAGCAAAATACTGTGGATGATGGAAATCTGAAACAAGAACAGAAAATGCTGGAAAAACACAGCAGGTCTTGTACCATCTGTGGAGATAGAAACACAGTTAATGTTTTGACACCAATATGACTTCTTCTGAACTGGAGAGAGGTAGAAATGTGATGAGTTTTATGATGTTGAAAAAGAGGGGCAGCTAGAGTAAAACAGAAGGTCAGAGATAAATTGGAGGGCAGAAGAGATTAAATGACAAAGATATGATGGAACACAACACAAAGGAAGTGGTAATGATGGTATTAAAGACTAAAGCTTTGGTCCAGAGTAGGTATTAATAGCAGAATAAAGATCCGCACTGTCTGAAAGCAAAAAAGCAGAATATGCTAATACCAGAAAGAGGGTCAGCGCTGCCTGAAAGCAAAAACACGAGAACAAGATATAGGCTGGTCGCTGGGGGATAAAATGAGGGCAGAGTTCATGGTCTGAAGTTGTTGAAATCAATGTTGAGTCCAGAAGACTGTAAAGTGTTCAATCGGAAGGTGAGGTGCTGCTCTTCCAGCTTGCATTGAGCACTTCACTGGAACATTGTAGCAGGCCAAGGACAGAAATGTGAGCATGAGAGGAAGATGATGAATTGAAATGGCAGCGACAGGAAGGTTGGGGTCATGTTTCCGGACTGAGCAAAGGTGTTCCACAAAGTGATCACCCAGTCTGCATTTAATCTCCCCAGTGTAGGGGAGACTGTATTGTGGGCAGCGAGTACAGTAGACCATGTCGAAAGAAGTGCAAGTAAATCGCTGCTTCACCTGAAAGGAGTGCTTGGGGCCTTGGACGGTGATGAGGAAAGAGATAAAGGGGCAGGTGATACACCTCCTGCGATTACATGGGCAGATGCCGTAGGAAGAGGATGAGGTGTTGGGGGTGGTAGAGGAGTGGACCAGGGTGTAACAGAGGGAATGGTCCCTCTGGAATGCTGACAGGGGAGATGAAGGGGAAGATGTGTTTGGTGGTGACATCATGCTGGAGTTGGCGGAAATGGCGGAGGATGATCCTTTGAATGCAGAGGCTGGTTGGGTGAAAAGTGAGGACAAGGGGAACCATATCATGGTTCTGGGAGGGAGGAGAAGGGGTGAGAGCAGAAGTGCAGGAAGTGGGTTGGACATAGTGAGGCCCCTGTCAACTACAATGGGAGGGGAGTACTCAGCTGAGGAAAAAGGAAGACAAGTCAGAAGCGCTGTTGAGGAAGGTGGCAACATCAGAACAGATGCAACAGAGTCAGAGACACTGGGAGAATGGAATGGAGTCCTTACAGGAAGCAGGGTGTGAGGAGGTGTAGTTGGGGTAGCTGTTGGAGTCAATGGGCTTGTAACGAATATTGGTAGATAGTCTATCACTAGAAATGGAGACAGAGAGGTCAAGGAAGGGAAGGGTTGGAGATAGACCATGTGAAGGTGAGAGAGGGGTGGAAATTGGAAGCAAAATTGATTTCCAGTTCCAGACAAGAGCATGAAGCGATACCGATACAGTCATCAATGTATCGTTAAAAGAGTTGCGGGAGGGAGCCTGAGTAGGACTAGAACAAGGAATGTTCCACATACCCCACAAAAAGACAGGCATAACTAGGGCATGCAGGTACCCATAGCCACACCTTTTATTTGGAGGAAGTGAGACGAGTTAAAGGAGAAATTTTTCAAAGACGGAACAAGTTCAGCCAGGAGGGAGGAGGGTAGTGGAGGATGGAGAATGTTCGGGCTCCTGTTCAATGAAGAAGTGGAGAGCCCTTAGACTGTCCTGATGGTTTCAACAACTTCAGGCCATGAACTCTGTCCTCCATTTTGAATTTTTACCCCAACTGTGAGTTCGTAACTTGTTCTCATGTTTGCTTTCAGGCAGCACTGACCCTTTTCTTGCTATTAACACATTCTGCTATTTTGCTTTCAGGCAATGCTGACCTCTATTCCGTTATTAACACCTACTCTGGACCAAAGCTTTAGTCTTTAATACTATCATTGCCGCTCCCTTTGTCTTGTGTTCCATTACATCTTTATCATTTAAGCTCTACTGACCTTCTATTTTGCTCCTCCTGCCCCATCTCCCTTTTTTAACAGCATAAACCCATCACATTGTTACCTCTCTCCAATTCCGAAGACTCGAAATGTTAACTGTGTTTCTCTCTCCACAGATAGTGCCAGACCTGCTGTGTTTTTCCAGCATTTTCTGTTCTGTTTGAGATAATGGTTCCACTTGTGGTGGAGTCTAGAACTAGAGGTCATAAATATAATAGTTACTAATAAATCCAATAGGGAATCTAGGAAAAACATTTTTATGCAAAGAGAGGTAAAAATGTGGAACATGCTAAAGAGAAGTTAAATAAGCACAATATTGGAGAAAAGAATAGAGGATATGCTGATAAGATTAGATGAAGAGAATTGGGAGGAAGCTCTTGTGGAGCATAAGTCCTCATGGAACATTCGGATTAAATGGCATGTTTCAGTGATGCAAACTTAAGAATAGATCTGTACCCAGGTACAATTGATCACATGGCTACATCTGGTAAATCTGTCAGGTAAGTGGACCCTCCAATTTTCTGATACAGGCGACCCTCGGACTTAGGACACAATTGCTTCCTGAAAACAGCGACCTAAGTTGAAATGTTGAAAGTTGGAACTGATTTTCCCGTAGGAACAATGTTTTAAATGGGGGATTGGTTTGTGAACCAAGGCCCAATACCCTATTTACTAGATACCCTTTCTCCTTTCCGACTTATTCTCGGGAGGTTATGTCCAATATTTTGGTTAATGATTTCACACTTTTTAACCCATTTTTGAGATTTTTATGGGGTGATAACAGGTCTTTTTGGGCTTAGTCTCCGAACGTTTTAATGAACGGGAATCTGCATCCCCAACCCTGAGGGACATCGTACCCCATGAAGGGTGACCTCCGTCCCCGCGTATTTTACTGCTTCGACCCAGTGAATTCAGACCTCTCCCGGATGGCTGCTTGAGGTCCGGCTGACTTGGCTTTGGCAGCATTGCATGATGCTTGAGCCCGGCTAGGGCCAGTGGGTTCCACAGAACCGGTCGGGTGCGGCGTTCCTGGAGATTGGCGTCAGATTGCAGGCACCGGAATCCCATTGTAATCAATGGGAAAGCTGTTAGTGGGGCAAGGCCAGATTTTTACCGGAAAGTCACGGCCTCATTTCCCATGGGTTTTAGATGTTCAGACCTCTGCCGGACACCGGCTTGCTTTTGGGGCTATTCAACATCGGCTGAGTCTGGATAGCACCCTCCAGTTCAGGGGTAGAATCTTACGGCCCCATTTCGGCGGGGACGGGGCCGTAAAATGCGGCGAGCCATTATAATCCCCATTGACTTCAACAGGAACGTAAAATCCCGCTGTCGTAAAATTCTGCCCCAGGTTTGGGAATTACTCGCCGAGCTTGTTCGCTGGCGTGACGTCATAAAGTCGAAACTGGTGTTATAAAGTCAAAGCAGGGTGTCAATTTATCAATGTCTTTAGTGTCGTTCATCGTAACTTTAATATCGTAAAGTCAAGCCTGGATTCGGTGCATTGAGCCAATTTTATGTCAAATATCAACAAATGTCAGAAGTATCATGTTTCAAGTGATGTTCTATCAGGAGTGTGGGCTAAACTCTCACATCTGCTCTGATAGTATACAGGCAGTTAAGATAACATATAAAATCCCACAAACACCTCAACTGGGGGTTCAAATGTATGCTGTAGATGAAAGTGACATTCAGTTCCCACAATCAAATGGATTACTATCTTACTGGTCTGTGACTATATATGCTTCTAAATAAGTAGCTTTAAGTAATTAACCAAAACTATATATACATTAGTGAGAAGAACTATCTTCATAGAATCTCGGTCTGAAATATCTGTGAATGGAGAGGACAGCTACAAAGCACAAGTCAGGAGTGTGATGGAATACCCCACACTTGCCTGGATGAATGCAGCTCCAACTACACTCACAAAGCTTGACACCGTCCAGGAAAAAGCAGCCCGCTTGATTGACATACCACCCACAGGCATTCACTGCCTCCACCACCGATGCACAGTAGCAGCAGTGTACTTCAGGAATTCACCAAGGCTCGTTCAACAGCACCTTTCAAACCCACGACCACTACCATCTAGAAGGACAAGGGCAGCAGATAGATGGGAACATCATCACCTGGAAGTTTCCCTCTAAGTCACTCACCATCCTGACTTGGAAATATATCGCCGTTCCTTCACTGTTGCTGGGTCAAAATCCTGGAACTCCCTCCCTAACAGCACTGTGAGTGTACCTAAACCACATGTGCTGCAGCGGTTCAAGAAGGCAACTCACCACCACCTTCTCAAGGGCAACGAAGGATGGGCAATAAATGCTGGCCCAACCAACGAAGCCCACATCCTGTGAATGAATTTTAAAAAAAGAGCTACAATTGTGCCTGGTGTGGAGCAGAATATGGATCGACAACCATCACCATTCAGAGTCTATCCCATTTGGACTGGACATTTAAAATCCAGCCCATCAGGGAGGAAGGGGAAGGGGGGTATGTGGCATTAGTCCCCTCCAGCCTTTTAAAAGCTCTGACATTTATTGAAGTGAAGTCATTGATTTTCTCTGCTTTACTTCATTTGGTTCTCTTTGCTGATGCAACTTTGCAGGCAAATGCAAGTAACTTTTCTTCTTCAGACTTTATCACAAACAAATATTAATGAATATCTCTTCATGTGTGCTTCTTATGGGGTAGAATAATGTGGCATAAGAAGGCCAATAGTTGAGTATCCATTTGGATGTAGGTAGGGTGGTTGAAAAGAAGATTTAGGTAGAAGCAGTGCAGGAGTGTTAATAGCCAAGGCCCCAGGACTGATCCTTACGGCAGTCAACTGCTTACAGCCTCCCAATCTGAAAATGACCGCCTATTCCTACTCTCTGCTTCCTGTCCGTTAGCTAGTCGTAGGAACATAGGAGCAGGAGTAGGCCATTTGGCCCCTTGAGCCTGCTCCACCATTCAACTATATCATGGTTGATCTTCTACCTTAATGTCATTTTCCTGCACTATCCCCATATCTGTTGATATCTTTAATATCTAGAAATCTATTGATCTCTGTCTTGAACATACTCAATGATTGAGCTGCCACAGCCCTCAGGGGTAGAAAATTCCAAAGTTTCACCATCCACTGAGTGAAGAAACTCCTCCTCATCATCTCAGCCCCACATGGCCTACCTCTTATTCTGAGACTGTGTCCCCTGCTTCTACACACCACAGCCAGTGAACATCCTTCCTGTACCCACCCTGTCAAACCCTGTAAGAATTTTGGGTGTGTCAATGAGATTACCTCTCATTCTTCTAAACTCTAGAAAATATAGGCCCAATCTCCTCAATCTCTCCTCATAGGACAATCTTGCCATTCCAGGGATCAGTCTGGTGAGCCTTTGCTGCACTCCTTCTATGACAAGTATATCCTTCCTTAGGTAAGGAGACCAAAACGGTACACAATACCCTAGGTGCGGTCTCACCAAAGCTCTACAGAATTGTAGCAACACTTCATTACCCCTGTACTCAAATCCCTTTGCAATAGCGGCCAACATGCCATTTGCCTTCCTAATTGCTTGTTGAACCTGCATGTTAGCTTTCAGTGATTTATGAACAATGACACCCAGGTCCCTTTGGATGTCAATGCTTCCCAATCTCTCCCCATTAAAGAAATGGCATTTCTGTTTTTCCTATGAGTGGATAACTTCACATTTTTTCACATTATGTTCCATCTGCCATATTCTTGCCCACTCACTTAGTTTGTCTAAATTCCTGGAAGCCTTTTTACATCCTCCTAACAACTCACATTCTCAGCAAGTTTTGTGTCATCAGAAAACTTGGAAGTATTGCATTTGGTCCCCACATCCAAATCATTGATATAGATTGTCAATAGCTGAGGCCCAAGCACCGATCCTTGCAGTCCTCCATCTCCATGAGCCATTAACCTGTGTATTAGCCTTTTGGTTGGCACCTTCTCAAATGCCCTTTGAAAACCAATGTATACCAGATCTACTGCTTCCCCTTTATCTACCCTCCAGTCACATCCTCAAACAACTCTAATAAGTTTGTTAGTAAGGATTTCCCTTTCATAAAACGATGTTGATTTTGTCTGATCATATTATGATATTCTATATGCATTATTAAGACTGCCCTAATAATAGATTCCAGCATTTTCCTGATGACTGATGTCAGGCTCACTGGCCTGCAGTTCCTCCTTTTTCTCTCCTTCCTTTCTTGAGTAGCATTATTAGCATTTGTTTACTTCCAATCCGCTTGCTCTATTCTAGAAGCTAGAGTCAGAAATTTAAGGTTCCCCCTCATCATGTATCCCTCCGGCAGATGTGGTGAGCCATTTAAATCTCCATTCAGTTTGGTGGGACTGTAACATCCTGCTAGGTAGGAGGGTCCATAAAATCCTGGCCTCGGGGATTTTGTAAAATAACCAGTGCATCCACTATTTCTACAGCTACCGCTTTTCGAACCCTTGGATGTAGGCCATCAGATTTGTTAGATTTTAGTCCCTTAAGTGTCTCCAATACTTTTTCTCCACTGATATTAATTACCTTAAGTTCCTCAAATAATTTTGCTGTGGAGGAGTCAGATTAGGACACTTCAGGGCGAAGTTTCAGAAGAAGGCTGATAGGTTTAACTAACAGCTGGCTCATTGGACAGCCTAACCTACAGGGCGTGGCTAGGATGGGAGATTCCTGTGGCTTGACAGAGAATCTGGAACCATCCTCTCCACCGTGAAGAGACTGGCCAATTCCATCTAGTGACCGGTGGAGCTCAACATCTGATGACTGAAATCGCAGCTCCACCATTGCAACTTCCATGGAATGCCAAAGAACTTGCATGGAATGACAAAGTGCTGCAATGGAAATTCAGGCTGCTGCCATAGTGGCACTCACATCCTCATCTGAAAGGGGCTTTCTAGAGTGTCTCTGATATCCGGGTATCTATCCTCTAGCAGATCACTGGGCTGCTTCATTACACAACACAAGGTACTTTTTAAAATTCATTCACTGGATGTAGCATCACTGACTAGGCCAGCATTTATTGCCCATCCCTAATTGCCCTTGTTCAGAGGGCATTTAAGGGTCAACCCACATTGTGGGTCTGGAGTCATGCGTAGGCTAGACCAGGTAAGGACGGCAGATTTCCTTCCCTAAAGGACATTAGTGAACCAGATGGGTTTTTATAACAATCGACAATAGTTTCATGATCATCATTAGACTTTTAATTCCAGATTTTTATTGAATTCAAATTCCACCATCTGCCGTGGCAGCATTCCCCAGAGCATTACACTGGGTCTCTGGATTACTAGTCAGCAGCCATACCACTACACCATTGCCCCACAGCATGGATCAAGAACCTACTGGCCTCTATACAGCAGTGTTAGACTTAACCTCTTTAACACATTTGTGTAATTAATAAGGCTGAAATTATCAAACTGTGCTGTACATAAGCTTAATTAATTTATATGTATTATTAGGAAGATTCGTGAATTTTGGGGTATGTTGTTAAGCATTCTTAAAGTTGGCAGCTTTTTAAGTGCCAAATACTATGATATAGCTTTAAGAACATGGAGTGAATTGAAAGTATAGCTTGGAAATGTTTGAGCTCCAGCAAGTCTAGTTTAGCAGTAAACAAAAGCCAACGCTACAATGCTGATTGGCTGAGAAGATGGCCTGAGGACTAGATGTTTCAGAGCCTCCAGTCAAAGGATACAAATTAGTTAGAAGGCAAGCCAAACTAAAATGCTGATTGGCCAGGAAGGTGGTCTGAGGGCTAGAATGTTCCAAGGGCTTCCAGTTAGAGATACAAATTAAGGTTAGATTATTGTAGGGTAGTTAGGAGTGCTCTTCTCATTGGTCAAGAGTTGCAAATATTGGGTTATAAGTTGTGTTGATCCTTACACATACATGGGCTAAATGTTGCAAAGCTACCTGCAAAAAGTGTATAAAAGCAGGAATGCATCACTAAGGCTTTGCACTTGCCAAGGGTTAGTATTTGTCACAGGACAGTAGCTGTGGAATTTGTCAGGAGAGTTATGAGTAGGGCACTTGCCAGGAGAGTACATGCCAGGAATGGGGTTGCTAGGAAGTTGGCATTTGGTTTAGGACACTGCCAGTTGATGGGTATTTGTCACAGGTTGAGGGGTTGCCATAAGAACCCAGTATTTGGCTTGGTTAGTGACTGAAGTAACTGTCACAGGGCTGAGGATTGCCGTAAAAATCTAGTACAGTAAGTCCTCGCTTAATGTCGACTCACTTAACATTGTTTAACTTTAATGTTATTAATAACGTAGTGTCAGAATATCCATTTAACGTTGCCCGTTTAACTTTTACATCGTTTGTCACAGACTTCATTTTCTGTGGCCTATCAACTCACATAACTTTTCCCACAGTGTTTCCACCCTTGTCCTCAGTCTCTCTTCCTCCTGCCCCCAGCCTTGCCTATCCTCATCCATGCTGACTCCCGGCTTTGCCTCTCCCACTTGCTGGCTCCCTCCTTTTCGGCTTCCTCCCTTGCCTTCTGGCCTCTGTTCTTTCCTGAGTCCTCAGGGTCTGTTCTTCAGTGTTTCCTGATGCTTGCTTCTGGCTCTGCTCCTGGTTGCGCTCCTGAAATCACTCTAATTCCTGGGCTCTATCTAGTGCGAGAAGTTAGTCAGTGCAGGTAGCTGCAAGCTGCACTGAATAGCAGGTGCCACTAGATGGAGTCTGGTCAATCTAAAAGTAGTGTACTGAGGTGAGTGCTATACTGTGAATTTTTTAAAAGAATTTAATTTGTATCTTGTATGTCTTTTATATTTAGTGACGTGTTTTATTTTGCAAGTTATTTCAGCTGGGACTGCACAGTTCTGCCCATGTATGGTACAGCATTTCTCATAGACATTTACAGCACAGGAGGCCGCCATTGGGCCCATTGTGTCCATGCCAGTCAACAAAGATCTGACTACATTAATCCCATTTTCCAGCGCTTGGCCTATAGCCCTGGAGGCTATGGTAATGGAAGTGAATATCTAATACTTTGTTACGAGAGTTTCTGACTAAACCACCCTTTCAGGCAGTGAGTTCCAGACTCCCACCACCCTGTAGGTGAAAAAGATTTCTCCTCAACTCCCCTCTTAGCCTTCTACCTCTTATCTTAAATCTCTGCCCCCTGGTTATTGACCCCTCTACTAATGGAAAAAGTGTCTTCCTATCCACCTTGTATATGCCCCTCATAATCTTATACACCTCTATCAAGTCCCATCTCAATCTTCGTCGCTCCAAGGAAAACAACCCGTCTATCTAATCTTTCCTCATAGCTCAGACCCTCCAGCCCAGGCAGCATGCTGGTAAATCTCTGCACCAGCTCCAGTGCAATCACATCCTTCCTATAATGCGGATTCCAGAACTGCATGCAATACTCTAGCTGTGGCCTAACCAGCAATTTATGCAGTTCCAGCATAACCTCCCTGCTCTTGTATTCCACGCCTCAGCTAATAAAGGCAAGTATCTCATATGCCTTCTTAACCACCTCATCTACCCGCCCTGCCACCTTCAGGGATCTCTGGATATGCACACCAAGGTCCCTCTGATCTTCAGTACTTTCCAGGGTCCTACCATTCATAGTGTAACCCCTTACCTTGTTAGCCCTCCCCACATGCATTACCTCACACTTTTCCGGGTTGAATTCCATATGCCACTGCTCTGCTCACCTGACCAGTCCATTGGTATCCTCCTGCAGTTTACGGCTATCTTCCTCACTATTTACCACCCTGCCAATTTTTGTGTCATCCACGCACTTCTTGATCATACCCCCTACATTTAAGTCCAAATCATTTATGCACACCACAAACAGTAAGGGCCCCAGCACCGAGCCCTGCGGAACCCCACTGGAAACAGACTTCCAGTCATAGAACATCCCTCTACCATCACCCTCTGCTTTCTGCCTCTCTGCCAATTTTGGATCCAATGTGCCACTTTGCCTTGGATCCCATGGGCTCTTACTTTCTTGACCAGTCTGCTATGAGGGACTTTATCAAAAACCTTGCTAAAGTCCATGTAGATGTAGACCATATCAAATGCATTACCCTCATCAACACTCCTGGTTACTTCCTCAAAAAATTTGATCAAATTTGTCAAACACGACCTTCCCTTAACAAATCCATGCTGACTATCCCTGATTAATCCATGTCTCTCCAAGTGCAGATATATTTGGTCCCTCAGAATTCTTTCTAGTAACTTCCCCACCACTGAGGTTAGACTGACTGGCCTGTAATTTCCTGGTCTATCCCTTCCTCCCTTTTTTAATAATGGGACAACGTTAGCAGTCCTCCAGTCCTTTGGCACCTCACCTGTGGCCAGAGAGGATTTGAAAATTACTGCCAGGGCCCCTGATATCTCTTCCCCTTGCCTCCCTCAACAGCCTGGGATACATCTCATCCGGGCCTGCGGATTTCAACTTGTACATTGTTTCTTTCTAGGCAAGAAATATCCAAAAGAACCTAACTCGAGCTTTAACATTGATTCCTATGGGAACCTATGATTTACTTAAAGTTGTTTTACTTAAAGT
This sequence comes from Cetorhinus maximus, assembly GCF_964194155.1. Classification (NCBI taxonomy): domain Eukaryota; kingdom Metazoa; phylum Chordata; class Chondrichthyes; order Lamniformes; family Cetorhinidae; genus Cetorhinus; species Cetorhinus maximus. The sequence goes on along the minus strand of NC_135879.1, from coordinate 68,904,873 downwards.
CACAATTTTCAGGAACACAACCACAACTTAAGTGAAGACTTACCATATTAGAACCAGTGGATCCTATGAAGACAGGGTTGCTAGGACTAAAGTAATTGCCTTTAGACAGAACAAGAGAGAAAGAACACTCAGCAGGTAGCTGTGAAGTGTGTCGCTTCACCAGTTAATGTAGACTAGGAAGCTGTGGGTTGGAAAAGGATTCACTGGATTGAAGTCTTAAAGCTGCAAATGGATTTGTATAAATGTTAGAGTTAAGTTGGAGAAGCTAAAATCTTGAAGAACATCATGGCTCGAGAGTCCAGGTTCAAGGAACCAAGAACAGAAGACCCCAGGAGTCTCAGAATCCATAGGAAAGACAGGCCGATACACGTTGAACTTGTGTATCATGTTGTGCCTCAACTGATGAAATGTTAAGTGTAAATCTCTATTGTCCAATAAACCTTGTTAGTTTGCATTCCAAATTAGTGATTGTCCTTTTTACCAATGTGGTTACTCCTCAACAAGAATTTTCTTACTCTGGGGTTTAGTACGGAGTCCAAATCCTTGCAGCAGCATTCCTGCTTCCTTCCCAGTCACTCCACCATTTCATTTGTAATTGGTTGTCCCAAACAGGTGGCCCAGACTGCTCAAGCCCACACTGAAATGATGCAGTCTGAGGCAACCTCTCCAGTCCTCTTCAGATTCTCAGCAGCCACCCACCTCGTATGCAGCTGCCATTTGGTTTGAACTTTGTAGAAGTACCAGAGTAGGTAACAGCACTTGTAGGATAGTCTCTAAAGATTAGCACCAGATCAATAGTTCAATATTTGTAAGTGCTGTTTGTTTTTTTGTAGATAAGGAATGGTGATGGTCATTGGGTAGAAGCGGAATTGTCTTTTTTTTGCTGTTTCTTCATGGTGAAGGATTGAGTGCAGTTTGCAGGCTTCTCAATGGACCCTCAGTTGTGGAAGGGAAGGCAACACTGCTCGAAAGTCTGATTGTGGATGACTTGTCTGAAAAGTGGGATTAGATAGCATTTTGCGCTAAATGCAGGCTAACCAGGTGCTGCAGCTGAACGCCCCATCTTGACCATCTCAGATACTCTTTATATGACAAAACCAGCATCCCTTGTTTATGTCAGCACTGAGCCAAGAAAAAGGAGGGACAGGGGAGAAAAGAGCAAAGGAGGGCGGGGGGTTCTGTGATAGGGTTCCGAGCAGGAGTCATTAATGACAGATGGATAATGGTGCAAGACAAAAGGAGGTAATAATGGAATGAAGAAATAAACAAAGGATGGGTCCAGTGGAGGTGTGTATGGTTACAAGAATAGCACAAGGAGAGGGCAGGATGGAAAATCTGACAAGGAGGAAAAGGCTCTTATGGCCCCAGAATGTTTGAAGAAAGGAAGGAAGATTCCAGGAGTGTAAGTAAACAATCAATAATTCTTTCCATTGGTTGGCCAATCAATAATAACACGGTAGACGAGGCATGGATTAGAGATTACAAAACTCACTTGAATAATGCAGGGGGATGTTGAAGAGAAATGTTCACCTAGAGGCCAGTCAATGCAATATAAAAAGGGGAAAATAATCTGATAATTTAGAGCCTGCTGGGTTAGAAGGCTTGAAAAGGTAAGCCTCTTTGTTTTTTGTGAGAGCAAGGGTAGAGGCTCAGGAAATGAAACAGTCACAATCACAGTCCTGTTGACCATTGTGGAAAGGAATCTTTCTGTGATTGCAATATTGGTTGTTCATCTACTCTTCCATTATTCCCTTTTCTCAGTTTTGATGAAGAGTTGCACTCAAAGTTGGCCTGTTGTGTTGCAACATTTTGTTTTATTTCAGATGCAATCACTGAACTTTATAGTACAGAAAGGCAGTGTTTATTTGCAATATGAATGCATTACACCAGATTTCTGATTGGTCCTCTTCATGGAATTGTTATGGTGCAAAAGGAGGCCATTCGGCCCATTGTGTCCGCACCTCTTGGAGGACATGTCACACCTAGAAGTTTGAAAAGTATAATTTGACTCCACCTGCCAGAGAGTAATTTATTGTTCTCTGTAATGTGTATTTTGATGCAGTCATTGTCAGATAGGCAAGCAGACTTCAGAGATCACAGTGTTATTGTAGTTGAACAGTATAAGTGAGGAATTAAGTGGAGCTTCAATTGGCTTTGTGAAGATCCTGTGTTATCTAGGTATTCTGCAAATGTAATTAGCAGGTTAGTTACTTCTTTGGAGTAACTCACATTACTTCTATGTTTTGTTTTCTTTCTGAAAGTGATAAAAAATACTTGAAGTCAGAATGAAGGGACCAAAGTCAAAATTATGGGCTGAATTTTCACCTTAGCGTGCGGGCGCATGCCCGACACACATGAGCGTGAAATAGCGCACATGGGAATTGGCAGTGCACAATTAAGAGGGCTGTTAAGCTCATTAATCGATCAATTAAACAGAATTTTCCCCTGCCTGTCCAATCTTATGGTTGGCGGGTGAGTGAATAGGCCAAGCGACCTTTCAATTTTTGAGGAAACCTCATCCACTGAAGCTGCCTGAAGGGCAACAGCTGTGCAGCAATTGCCAGGAGAGTGTTCTTACTTGGAAAATGGTAAGTCAAATCCCTGCAGAATTTGTGTGTGTGTTGGGGAGGGGGTTTGGGGGGGAGATTGGAGGGAATGGAGGAAGCATGGGAGAGGAAGGTTAGCTACAGAGTTGAATTGTTTTGTAAATGTAGTGATTTTTTGTAGCCACTTTCTAAACATAAGTTGATTGCTCTGTGATTAATTACCCTTAAAGAGTCAGCATTGGGCCATGATTCACCATTGTTACAGTCTCTGCCTACTGCATGCAGGTCTAATGAAAGAAAGACAAAACCTACATTTATACAGCACCTTTCATGATGTCCAAAATCACTTCACAGCTGATTAAGTACTTTTAAGTTGTAGTCACTGGTATAATGTATACAAGGCTATCAAATGGCGGAGCAGGCTTGAGGGGCTGAATGGTCATAATACACATGTTTGTATGTCATTCTGGGATGGATGAGATGAACTGGGCTAGATGACCTTTGTCATCCATAATTATCTTGCAAATTGAAGGTGGAATCATGGCTGTTTATTTTGTTACTAATGGAAGTTTACTCTGAGCAGGCTATGTGGGGTAAGATTGCCAGAACAGAAGCTTGGGTAGATGTAGCAAATCAAGGGGTAGAGTAATGGCAGGACAGCACAATAGTAAGCTGGGAAATGAGGGTCATAGAATAGCAGAAACTGACAGAGAGATAAAACCTAAGAATACACTAATAGGCAAGACTAGGTGTTACAAAGATTTAAAAAAAAGACAAAACTAAAGGCTCTGTATCTGAATGCATGTAGCATTCATAACAAAGTAAATGAATTGAAAGCACACACTGAAGTAAATAAATATGATCTTATAGCCATTACGGAAATGTGGCTGCAGGATAACAAGGATTGGATCCTGAACATTGAGGGGTATATGGCATTCAAAAGAATAGGAAGCTAGGTAAAGATGGAGGGGCAGCACTGTTGATCAAGGATGGCATTGGTGCAATAATTAGGGTTGACCTTGGTTCAGGAGATCAGGACATAGAATTGGTTTGGGTGGAGATAAGGAATAGTAGTGGAAAAAAATCACTAGTGGGAGTGGTCTACAGGCCGTCGAAGAGTAACCACAATGAAAGACAAAGTAAACAAGAACAAATATTGTGTGCTTGTGATAAAGGGACGGCAATAATCATGGGTGATCTTAATCAACATATAAACTAGAAAAATCAGATTGGCAGCAATAGCCTGTATGAGAAATTCATAGAATGCTTTCAAGATAGTTTCTTAGAGCAGCATGTTCTGGAGCCAACCAGAGAGCAGGTTATATTAGACTTGGTATCATGTAATGTGACAGGATTAATTAACGACTTCAGACTGAAGGCAGCTCTAGGTAGCAGCGACCACAATATGATTGAATTTTACATTCAGTTTGAAAGGGAGAAGAGTGGGTCTAAGACCAGTATTTTAAACTTTAATAAGGGCAAATATGTGGGCATGAAAGATGAGCTAGCTGAAGTGAACTGCGTGCTAGGCTAGGCGATAGGTCAATAAAGATGCGGTGGCAGACATTTAAGGGTATATTTCAGAATACTCAGAATAAGTATATTCCTACTATAAAGAAAAATCCTAAGGGGAGGACCCACCATCCGTGGTTAACTAAAGAAGTTAAGGAAGGCATCAAACTTAAGGAAAAAGTATAAAACTGCACGAAGAAGAGTGGCAGGTCAGATGATTGGTCAGAATATAAAGAGCGGCAGTGAATGACTAAAAGGTTAATCAAGAGAAAGAAATTACAGTATGAGAGAAAGCTAGCTAGAAACGTAAAAACAGATAGCTAGAGTTTCTACAGGTATTTAAGAAGGAAAAGAGTAAGTAAAGTGACTAACAAAAACAGAATTACCTGGAAAAACTCAGCAGGTCTGGCAGCATCAGCGGAGAAGAATAAGGTTGACGTTTCAAGTCCTCATGACCCTTCAACAGAACTGAGTAAAATTAGGAGAGGAGTGAAATAGAAGCTGGTTTAAGGTTGGGGGGGGGGGGGGGGGGGGGGGGGGCGCGGTGAGAGACAGAGAGAGAGAAGTGGTTGGGGGGGGTGGTTGTAGGGACAAGCATGCAGTGATAGGAGCAGATAATCAAAAGATGTCACAGACAAAAGAACAAAGAGGTATTGAAGGTGGTGATATTATCTAAGAGAATGTGCTAATTAAGAATGGATGGCAGGACACACAAGGTACAGCTCTAGTGGGGGTGGGGTGAAATAAGATTAACAGGGCATAAAAGGTATAAATTTAAAAATAATGGAAATAGGTGGGAAAAGAAAAATCTATATAAATTATTGGAAAAAACAAAAGGGAGGGGGAAGAAACGGAAAGAGGGTGGGGATGGAGGAGGGAGTTCAAGATCTAAAGTTGTTGAATTCAATATTCAGTCCGGAAGGCTGTAAAGTGCCTAGTCGGAAGATGAGGTGCTGTTCCTCCAGTTTGCGTTGAGCTTCACTGGAACAATGCAGCAAGCCAAGGACAGACATGTGGACAAGAGAGCAGGGTGGAGTGTTAAAATGGCAAGCGACAGGGAGGTTTGGGTCATTCTTGCGGACAGACCGCAGGTGTTCTGCAAAGTGGTCGCCCAGTTTGCGTTTGGTCTCTCCAATGCATTGTGTGTCCTGCCATCCATTCTTAATTAGCACATTCTCTTAGATAATATCCCCACCTTCAACACCTCTTTGTTCCTTTGTCTGTGACATCTTTTGATTATCTGCTCCTATCACTGCTTGCTTGTCCCTACAACCACCCTCTCCCCCCACCCCCACCTTAAACCAGCTTATATTTCACCCCTCTCCTAATTTTACTCAGTTCTGTTGAAGGGTCACGAGGACTCGAAACATCAACTTTATTCTTCTCCGCCGATGCTGCCTGACCTGCTGAGTTTTTCGAGGTAATTTTGTTTTTGTTTTGAATTTCCAGCATCCGCAGTTTTTTTGTTTTTATACATATATATAAGTAAAGTGAGTGTTGGTCCTCCAGAGAGTGACAATGGAGAGTTAATAGCTGATGATAAGGAAATGGTGGATGAAATGAACAAATATTTTGTTTCTCTCTTCACTATCGAGAATACAAAAAACATTCCAGTAATAGCTGTAAATATGGAGGTGGAAGGGAGTGGGCAACTTGGTGAAATTACAATCACTAGGGAAGCGGCACTGAGCAAGCTGATAAAGCTGCAGACTGACAAGTTTCCGGGTCCTGATGGACTTCACCCTAGGATCTTAAGAGAGGTGGCTAATGAGATGGTAGATCTGTTGGGGTTAATTTTCCACAATTAGCTACATGCTGGAAAGGTTCCATCAGACTGGAAAGTAGAAAATATAACCCCTCTATTCAAGAAAGGAGGGAGTAGGCAAAAATCTGGCAGATGGAGTATAACATGGGAACATGTGAAGTTGTTCACTTTAGCAGGAATAATAAAAAAAGCAGAGTATTACTTAAATGGAGAACTGCTGCAGAATTCTGAGGTGCAGTGGGATCTAGGTGTTCTAGCGCATGAGTCACAAAAGGTTTATATGCAGGTACAGGAAGTAATTAAGAATGTTAATGGAATGTGATCCTTTATTATGATAGGAATTGAACATAAAAGGACGGATGTTACACTTATACAGGGCATTGGTGAGACCACATCTCAAATACTGTGTGCAGTTTTGGTCTCCTTATTTAAAGAATAATGTAATTCATTGGAGGAGGTTCAGAGGAGGTTTACTAGATTGATACCTAGAATGAGCAGGTCATCTTATGAGGAGAGTTTAGACAGACTGGGCTTATTTCCACTGGAGTTTAGAAGAGTGAGAAATGACTTGATTGAAGTATATAAGATCCTGAACGGTATTGACAAGGTGGACATTGAAAGGATGTTTCTTCTTGTGGGTGAGTCCAGAACCAGGAGCCACTGTTTTAAAATTTGGGGTCACCCTTTTAGGACAGAGACGAGGGGAATTTTTTCTCTCAGAGGGTTGTGCAACTTTGGAACTCTCTGCATCAGAAGGCCTTAGAGGCAGGGCCACTGAATATTTTTAAGGCAGAAGTAGATAGATTCTTGTTAGGCAAGGGAATCAAAGGGTATCAAGGGTTGATAGGAATGTAGAATTTGTAACACCAACAAATCAGCTATGATCTTATTGAATGGCAGAGCAGGCTTGAGAGACCAATGGCCTACACCTGCTCCTATTTCGTATGTTCGTATGTAAGTGCGTAATGGGCTAATAGTGAATCAGTAACCTGTTTTACACTGCACGTGATTCTCAAAAGTCTTTTCCGTTGACTTAAATCTTGACCTTTTGTCCACTTACCTACTATCCTACTCTATCTTGGTGCTTTTTAAAGAGTTTTTTGAGGTATTGAAATATTGTGATAAGGTTGTGTTGCATAGTAAATAGTCAAAATATATTGTTGTGAGCAGCAGCAATCAGCAGAGTATGCAGACTTGTTGCTCAAGGGAACACAGATACAATTGTGAACCATTCAGTCTTTGTCCTCTGGCCTCTTAATAATTGTGTGCACCGAAACACTTGAGGGCTCCAACGCTTCTCGCTGACCGTGAAGACCCATGTTGTTCAATCATTCCACTTTGTTGCTCAGGAGTCATTTAATCTTTCTGCCCTGTGAGATCACTGATAAAATAGAATCCAATTACACCCCTTGTATGAGATAATTATATTGAATAATATCATGCACCCAGGCAGGTGAAAGTCTTCTTCCACTTCTACAGAATGGAAAAGGTCTTAAGCAGTTTATCTGGGTTGCAAGTATTGAATCTTTCCTTCAAATTCCTTCAAAATATGAATTTGCTGTCACAATGTCCATATGTGCAGAACATGTTAATGAGGGCTGAGGCAGTCACTAAAATCCATGTTATCATCTGCACAGTGTTATAAATAACTAATAGGATATTTTTCTGTCAAATTAACAATATTGCACGACGCTGCTAAAGTAAAATTTGTACTTTCTGGTTTGTTTAATAGTCACGGTGGGATCACCTATAGGGCGCACACAAACTAACACTGCATTACATCGTTGCTGCTCTTAATATTCATGACCCATGCTGCATGGAATGATATTTGTAACATGACAGGACATACCCAGGGATGGTGATGTGGAGGTGCCTGAGACACCAGGGGTGGAATCGACCCAGGTTTGCACTAAGTGCAGTAGTGGGCAGGTAAACAATGTTTTACCCGCCAGCCACAAAAGCAGCTTCTCATGTTGTATTGTCCCAAACCGGCCGCATTAATTATGTATTCCCGGGAAATGTGCCGTTTCGATGGCGGGTGGGTTCTCATGGTACCACTCACCACCCACACAAGCCAGGCATACTTATCATCTGGCCTGGCAGGTGTCCTGCTTACACTCGCTCCATCACTATTCATGCAGGACAAGCTGGCACACAACAACAAGAGGAGGTCGCAGATTGGTGGATGAAAGCCTGAAATCAAGGTCCTCACAGGCTTTGAAAACAGAGCCATCCAGTTGGCCAGCGAGGACCGTTCCTGTACTGATGGTGAGGTCGGCGGTGCTCAAACAAGTGAGGATCCAGCAGTGCAACATCCATTGACAACCGTATTGTGAGTGATGTGTCCTGTTTCACAGGCCACTGCCATGCACTAATTATCGCTCCTTGCTTTCACAGGCACATCTGGGAAACTGCCAAATGAGTCCATTCAAGCCCAAGGAGGGCTGAGAAGAGGAGTCCGCTGAAACCCTCCCTGAAGACCTGTCACAGCGTCACACCCTCCACCGGTGCAGAGACACGCCTCGGTGGGACCTAGCTCTACAGTAGCTTCGGGGTCACAATCTGGTGAGCACATTGCACCGTCTGATCCACAGCAGGCGGCAGCAGGGTGTTCCCAGCTCCCCAGCACTCAGAGAACTGTTGGAGGCCATACATTTGCTGAGTTCGAGTCAGATGACGAGCCTCTGCTCTTGGTCATGCCATGGTTGCTGGAGCTGCAAAGGCAAGCTTGGGAACATCAGGAAGCTGTCTGCTGCATTCTTCAGATTGCAAGGCATGATGGAGGAGTCCATCCACCTTCCTGCTGAGGTGATAGCGCCAATGCACCGTGATCACACTGGTAGGATGGCAGCTGCCATGGAGACCTTGGTCCAGGACATTGTTCCTGCACTGCTGCATGGGCTCAACTCCATCGCTGATGACATAGTTAGCCTCCAACAGTGTGTACGTGAGAGGGGTGCAGGGCAGCCCGATCTCACTCCAGCTACCCCTTCTCCTCAAGGAGTCAGCCAAGTGCCCTTGAGCACCCATAGGGAGGAGGATCAGCAGGTGTGCCTCCCAAAGCCATCCATCCAGGTGACTCCGGGAGTCCGGCCCATCCAAATCCCCTCTTCCTGTGACCTCAGCAGCTCCAGCTCCACAGGCCAAGGAGGGTGCCATTGTCACACAGCAGGACCCCAAAAGCAAGCAGGGGCCCTCGAGGCCTCAGCCCTCCAGAGGACACCCGCCAAGGTCATCACAGACACAGCGTAGCAGTCAGTAGGCTGCTTCCACCTCCGCTGTGGATGTTGGGGGAAGCACCAAGATATAGCCGCAGGATTAGGGAGGTTAAGAAGATGTAAGTCTTTCAGAGTTAAAACAATAAACTAAATTAACAAAATAAGGGATAAATCAAGCACAGCCCCTAACAAGGTCAGCTGTAAAATCAAGGAAAAACTTTAAAGGAACCTTACAAACATCAAACCAAAATGTGATTAAAGGGGTTAACAAAGCACCCCAGTCCCCACGGTGCCCACCGGGCACAGAAGGCCTCGATGGTGCCGGCAGACACCGCGTGCTCCCTCTCCAGGGACACCCGGCCATGAACGTAGCCGCGGAAGAGGGGCAAACAATCGGGCGGGACCCTCCCCTCGATCGCCCGCTGCCTGGACCTGTTAATAGCCAACCTGGCCAGGCCCAGGAGCAGGTTCACGAGGAGGTTCTCCGGTGTCCGTAGATCAGGAGCGTGGGACTGAAGTGCAAACAAAACAGTAACAGAAGGTTTTTTAAATAACTAAAAAGGGAGTGCAGCCTATCACACCCTATATATGCGTGGTCCACGGACTCCACAAGACCACAAAAAGAGCAGGTGTCCTGGGAGTCCGTGAACCTACACATTCAAGTTATGGCTCGGTGAATATGATTATGTCAGGCTGTTGCTTGACTAGTCTGTGGGACAGCTCTCCCAATTTTGGCATAATACCCCAGATGTTAGTAAGGAAGACTTTGCAGGGTTGAGTGGGCACAATGTGCCATTATTGTTTTTGGTACCTAATTTGATGCTGAATGGTCCATCCAGTTTCTTTTTGACTTTTCTGTGGCAATTTGGTACAACTGAGTGACTTACTCGGCCATTTCAGAGAACAGTTAAGAGTCAACCACATGGCTGTGGGCCTGGAGTCCCATGTAGGCCAGACCAGATAAGGATGGCAGATTTCCTTCCCTAAAAGGCATTAGCGAACCAGATGAAGTTTTGTGGCAATCTATTAATTTCATGGTCACAGTTACTGGGTCTGGATTTTAGCTCCACATCAATGAATTAATTGAATTTAAATTCCACCAGTTGTAATGGTGAGATTTGAACCTGTGTCCCCAGAATATTAGCCTGGGCCTCTGAATTATTAATTCAGTAACATTACCACTGCACCACCATCCCCATTCTACAATCTTGCACTGTTTCTACATAAGAGGCAGAAGACAATCTGAAAGTGCAAAAGAGCCCCTAAGACTTCAACGTAACTCAAACTCAAGGCTTCAACAGTGCTGGTGTCAAAATTAAAGGGAGGCAAGGCCTTTACTCAGCCCTCTCCCTCCATTTGCCACATGCAAGGCCATTCTACCACTACTTCAGACCAAACACCAGCTTCGCCTGGCATTCCTGGGGAAAGGAGGGAATTGAATTGGACAGGAGAAAAATAGGCAGTAAACACAGCCCTGTTCTCTCTTCAACAACATTTGATGTGGCAGGGGAATGGATTTCATGGAGGATAGCAGAGGAAAAAAAACTACTGCTCTGAGTCAATTGCCACTCTGGGTTTGTAATGTAAACAAGATGTCAACATAAATCTGTAAAATAAGCTGGTTGGTTGGCTTTTTGCATTTATGCTGAAATAATTATTAGGCCTAGAGTATGAACTAAAATTATTTACTGAAACCTTATTTGAATATGGAAATTTGATTGGCTGGGAGATTTGATTTGGACCCTGTCATAATACTGGTGTGATGACACACTGCAGTCAGTCACAGATAGTAAGCAAAGGGGGGCCCAGTGCGTAAACAGGCACTGTGTTTTTGCAATCCTCTTAGTAATGTGGTCTTAGAAAATTTATAGTTCAGATCTACTCCATTTAAAAGTTATAATGAGTGGTCCATTTCTGAGTATAAACGTGAGGAAACTGTGGATAAGAGATCAGCAATTACTGAATCTTTGACTTTCCTTTTAAACACAAGTCCTTCTTTCCGAGAAGCAAATGGATATGGCCGATACCAATAAGTTGGATAATCAAAGGATAAAGAGTTTCAAGAAAAAAGGGCGGGATCTGGAGACTGTGAGACGGCAACAAAATGAGATCGTTGTTGAACTCAGAAAAATCAAAAGGGATGAACACTACTTAAAACGAAGGAATGTACTAGTAGGAAATGAAGAAACTGATCCTGATGGTGATATCAGAGTGCAAAATGTATCATTAGAAGAAATAGTAAAAAGTGCAGCTAGTGAAAACCAAGAAATCCAGCTAGGAGGAGTGCAAGCTGCGAGAGAGCTAGTGTCCAGTGATTATGCTCCTCCAATAGGTGACTTAATCAAATCTGGCATTTTTCCAATTCTTATACGCTGTCTAGAACAGGACCACAATCATCAATTGCAGTTGGAAGCAGTGTGGGCGTTAGCAAACATTGCTTATGGTCCTTCAGAACACACAGAGGCTGTGATTAAATCAAATGCTGTTCCACTCTTGTTAAGGCTGCTAAGCTGTTCTCATCAGGATGTGTGTGAACAAGCACTTCTGGCTTTAGGCAATATCATAGCTGACGGGCCTAAATGCAGAGATTATGTCATTAGTCTAGGAATTCTAAAGCCCGTGCTTTCTTTTGTCAGTGCCTCAGTCCCCATTACTTTCCTCCGCACTGTCACATGGGTCATTGTTAATCTCTGCCGTCAGAAAGACCCTCCCCTGCCAAAGGAAACTGTTCAAGAGATTCTTCCAGCTCTGTGTGTTATTGTTCACCACAAAGATATTCATATCTTAATAGACACTGTTTTGGCCTTGTCCTACATAACAGATGCTGAAGATGAGCAGATCCAGATGGTTATAGATTCAGGAATAGTTCCTAATTTGGTACCTCTTTTTAGCCATCAGGAGGTCAATATTCAGACTGCATCATTGCGAGCTTTAGGAAATATTGTAACTGGTACTGATGAACAAGCACAAGTGGTCTTGAACTGCGGAGCTCTTTCTCATTTCCCAGCATTGCTAACTCATCCTAATACAAAAATCAACAAGGATGCTGTATGGTTTCTCTCCAATGTCACTGCTGGAAACCAGCAGCAAGAACAGGCAGTGATTAACGCTAACCTTGTTCCTATGATTGTAAACCTCATGGAAAATGGGGATTATGCTACTCAGAAAGAAACTGCCTGGGTTATAGCCAATCTAGCTAATTGTGGCAGGAAAGATCAGATCGACTACTTGATTGAACAGAATGCAGTAGTTCCTTTTTGCAAACTGCTAACACTGCTGGACCCTCAGATAATTATTGTGGTGCTGGATGGGTTAAGCAATATCCTGAATACAGCACATGATAAGACAGAACTGGTAGCAAACTCGATTGAAGAGTGTGGAGGTTTGCAAATGATTGAACAATTACAACTGCATGAAAATGAGGAGATATATAAACTGGCATATGATATCCTTGATCAGTTGACATCAGAGGAAGGTGAAGGTGCTATTCTGATGCCAGAAAAAATGGAAGATGCAAAGCTTGGTTTTACTTCTTCCGCAAGCAATCCAGAAAGAGAGTTCCACATCTAAAGAGGTATACTTTCTGGAGTTATTGAAATGGAAGATTTGATCAATCCTGCTTGCTTCCAATGCTGTAACAACTTGAAGAGCTGTTCTGCAGATTGTGTTTGGCATACCTGAAAATCCCAAACTACAGTAGACTCCTGCATTCAAGTCATGGTTAATTATCAGGAAAAAAAGCTTCAGACCACGGAGTTGTCCCTATGCGTACAGTTGAATGTAAATGTATGCGGACCTGTTTTCCATCCACAAGTTAACGAATAAAGTCCAGGAAACAGCAACACAAGTTTGTCTGTATTTATACTAAACCGATATTTGGCAGTTTAGCTGTACAATTCATATTTTATTGTGCAAGGTAAGAAGTTTAGAGAAACATGGTTGGAAATACCAGTGGTAGAATCCCCAACTTATGTGTGAAACAATTATTCCATCCCTTCCCACGCTTTTTGCCCAGTGATAATCCTGAGTTTATGTCCCACGATGACGCTGTACTTACAGTGACTAACTTTGCAACGGTCACTGAATTTCTACTTTTGCCTGTATGATTTTATTTCTCTTAATCCTTCAGAATCACCAATTTATTTTATTTCTGTTGTTCATCCATCCTAGAAACAAGGGCCTGGAAGTTCTGTAAAGGCTTTCCTGATCTCCCAAGAGGTGGGAGGTTGGCAGGAACCACCAAAGAAATCATAATTTTCAGATCAGCGAATGGGGGCGGGGCCTACTCGCCAACACATTAAATGATGCGCAGTGACGTTGGGCATGCGTCCCGACATCACCGCGTATCATTCAGATTTTCAGTTCAGCAGGCGCACACCTGAGTCGAACTGTCAAAGACCTATTAAGGCTATTTAACTATCAATTAAAACAATAAACTGAGCTGCCTGCCCAACCTTAAGGTTGGTGGGCAGGCAACGAGCCCAGGTGGCTTTCACATTTATCATGGAACCTCATCCACGGGCAGGATGAGGTTTCATGAAGATATTTAAAGTTTTATAAAAATTTTTAATAACATTCATAGACATGTCCCAGCTCATGTGACACTTTCACATGAGGGGACATGTCTTAAATTTTTTTTTCTTTATTAAAATTTTCAGAACTTAAACTAATCTCCCTGAGGCAGCTCTGTGCCTCAGGGAGATTTCTGTGCTCTTTTGCAAAAGAACACTCTCCTCAACTCAGGCAACCCCCCCCACCTCGCCCCACCCACACAGGTAGTGCTCAGCCTTAATTTGCCCGCCCACGTAAAATGGTGCTGCACAGCCGATCGCGGGCGTCGATCGGCTGCACGCCCGCCCGCTCCTGCTCCCGCCCAACGGGGAGAAAATTCTCCCCTTCAGATCACCTGTAGATTGTAAGGAATCACAGAAGGACACAGCAAAGAAGAAGGCCATTCAGTTCATCATGACTGTGCCAGTTCTTTCCAAGATCTATCCAATTTAATCCCATTCCCATACTCTTTCCCCACAGCCTGGCAAATGTTTCCTTTCCAAGTATTTATCTAATTCCTGTTTGAAAGTGACCATTAAATCTGTTTTCACCACATTTTCAGGTAGTGTATTCCAGATCACAACTTGCTACAAAAAAGAACGCTTGGTGAATATATTAAAAACTGAATGCCAGATTCCACATATACACTGACAACACCCAGTTCCATCCCCTCACTTTTGTTCACCAAGAACAGCATTTAAATATGAAACTGGAATGGACCAAGGATAGGTGCTTGGGGGGACTCCAGAACTAATAATGTGGGGATGGGAAGAAAAGCAATTGCCATGACTGAATAAATAAGAGTGGAACAAGGTAAGAGCTGATCCATTCACTCAAACAATGGAGGAGAAGCATTAGAATAGGATGGTGTGATCAACCATGTCAAAGGCTGTAGTGAGGTCACCTCTTTTGAACCGCTGTCGCTGTGTTGTCAATCTGCTAGTCCAACATTCAGTGCTGGATAAAACAAAATTTCATCAAATTAAACACCGGAAAGGTTGAAGCTATCGGATGGAATCTTCTGCTCTCACTGGTGGCGAGCTTGAAGGCAAGAAGAGCATGTAATTAAACAGGATGATGGCACAGCGGAAACCCATCGCCTCTACCAGAATTAAATTCTGGCTGGGAAAGCCCATGGTCAACCTTCTCGCCCTACTGCCTATTGCGGCCATTTAGTGGCCAATTAATGACTGCTTAAGGGCCTCATCCTGCCACCATAGACATTAAGCCAGTGGCAGGTGAGCCTGTCGCCAAGAAGGGTGATTGACAGCTAAAACCATGTGACCAGCTGGTCGCCTCTGGGGGACTCGCCAGAATACTGATCCCAGCACAGTTCAAGTGAAGATCACTCTAATGGTATAGCTCCCACTTTCCTCAGAACTGGTGCCAGTGCCCCATGAATTAAAACCCATTTCTCCCACACCAGTCTTTGAGCCACGCATTCAATTCTCTAATCTTATTTACCCTATGCCAATTTGCACATGGTTCAGATCGTAACCCAGAAGTTATTACCTTTGTGGTTTGGCTTTTTAATTTAGCCAGGGTGTTCAGGATGTTGCCATACCGCCATCTATCAGCATTAATAATGTGACGCTGGAGGTTGTTGATGGCTTCACATATCTAAATTTTACAATCACCAGCAATCAGTTACTTGATTCTGAAATCAACACAGGCATTGCAAAAGCTGTTCCCCATAGACTCAAACATTTACAGCATAAAAAGAGGCCATTCGGTCCATCATGTCCACGCCAGTCAACAAAGATCTGACTACACTAATCCCATTTTCCAGCGCTTGGTCCATAGTCTTGGAGGCTATGTCAACACAAGTGAATATCTAAATACTTCTTAAATATTACGAGGGTTTCTGACTCAAGCATCCTTTCAGTCAGTGAGTTCCAGACTCCCAGCACCCACTGGGTGAAAAAATTCCTCCTCAACTCCCCTCTTAGCTTTCTACCACTTATCTTAAATCTATGTCCCTTGGTTATTGACCCCTCTATCTGCCCTATGTATGCCCCTCATAATCTTATACTCCTCTGTCAAGTTCCCTCTCAACCTTCGCTGTTCCAAGGAAAACAGCCTATCCAATGTTTCCTCATAGCTCAGCCCCTCCAGCCCAGGCAGCATCCTGGTATATCTCCTCTGCACCATCTCCAGTGCAATCCTTCCTTCCTATAATGTGGTGACCAGCAGTACTCCAGCTGTGGCCTAACCAGTATTTTATACAATTCTAGCATAACCTTCCAGCTCTTGCATTCTATGCCTCGGCTAACAAAGGCATGTATCCCAAAGGCCTTCTTAACCACCTTATCTACCTGCCCTGCTACCTTCAGGGATCTGTGGATATGCACATCAAGGTCTCTCTGATCTTCAGTACTTTCATAATGTAATCCTTTGTCTTGTTAGCCCTACCCAAGTGCATTACCTCACACTTTTCCAGGTTGAATTCCATTTGCCACTGCTCTGCCCATCTGACCAGTCCATTGATATCCTCCTGCAGTTTACGGCTATCCTCCTCACTATTTACCACCCTACCAATTATTGTGTCATCCGCGAACTTTTTGAACATAACCCCTACATTTAAGTCCAAATAATTTATGTACACGATAAACTGTTATGCCCAAGCTGAGTAAGACAGTGTGGAACAATAGTAACCTGATTGTGAACTTCAAACGGCAAGTGTACCAAAACTGTGTCCTCAGTCCACTCATCTACAGTATTGAGACCTGGATATTCCAGGCAGGAGGAAAGGCTAAACAGTTTCCACCTTTGCTGCCTCAGACATATCTCCAGCATCTCGTGACATGACAAGGTCACCAGCTCAGAGGTCCTGGAGTGTACTAATTCCATCAGCATTCACTCATTGTTAAGCCAACAATGTCTACGCTGGCTCAAACATGTTTATTGGATGGATGACGGCCATATACACAAAGACCTTCTGTATGGTGAACTGACCAATGGGGTCATGACCTTCTGGGCGCCCATACCTCCGCTACAAGGACACTTGCAAGTGAGATTTGAAACGGATATTGACAATAAAAACTGGGACACAGTTGCAGATGGCTGTGACACCTCCGTTGCTTTGATGGCACAATCACTAAATGGAATAGATTCAGATTAGATGTAGCCGCTCAAAACTGGGTGTCTTTGAGGTGTTGTGGACCATCAGCAGCAGAATCGTATTCCACTGTAATTTGCAACCTCATGGCCCGGTATATCTGCCAATCTACCATTACCATCAAAACAGGGAACCAACCCTAACTCTAATCAACTCCAGCCCTTTCATGGCACTCTTTGATATTGCCTCCTTTCCCATTCCTAAATCCAACCTGCTAGGCATTTGGTGCCTGCTCCTCACTTGAAGTATTTAAGTAAATCTCAAATGCAAATTTTGTTCGGCCCTCTTGCCAGCATGTTCAGGCAAGAGGAGTAACTGCTCCACCAATGCCAGTTTTGTGTGGAAGTCAAAGTTTTCAACCACTATGGCCAGAGTCTTTAGGATGACGGGGTATCCTTTCCCACCATCCGAAGAGTAGGCGGGGAAAACTGCCTACCCCACAGCGATTTCATCCTCCAATAAGTGTTAACTGACTTCTGTTCCTCACTTGAGAGGAACTCCTGCTTTACAGTGCTGCCGGCCAATCCGATTGGCTGGCAGTTCTCTAGTCCATGCAGTGTCAGAAGATGCAATGGCCAGGACTGGAACTGCAAGCAGTCCCCAGAGCCTAAGTCCTGGAATTCCAGGAAGAGGTAAGTTTTGGGGGTCTCAGGGTAGGGGAGGCTTGGGGGGGGGGGAAGCGGAGGGAGGTCCTGCAGTTACCGGACCTTAAGGCCCAAGGTTAAAAGGGGGCTTCTAATGGAGCCCTGCCACCCCACCTTCCCACCCGAGGCCTGAACCCGACTTACTTTCGGGCTTACCCCATACCCCGGAACTCCTCCTGCCAGCCTGAAAATTGAGACTGGGTGGGAAAAAGCCCTTAAGTGGTCAATAATTAACTACTTAAGGGCCTCGCTTGCCCCAATGTAAAAGAAGCCCATCCGAGAAATTTTATGCTCACGCCCCACCTACAAGCCTGCCAGCAGGGGAGCGTAAAATTCTGCCCTATATCTTGACAAGCAGTGAGAAAGAAAATTACTTACTGATTCCTGCAAAGACACATCTACCAAAATAAGTACAGCTGATAAAGACTAGTTAAGAGTCACTATAACAGTCCTTTTAAATTGTCATTCAAGATTGCACATTTCTGAACCTCTGTTTACACGTGATGTCTTGTGCATAGTAAGATTACATCCCAACCCTGTCCGCAAGCCATGTAATGCCCTAGGGAGGCAAAAAAGCTGATAAAACCCATGTCAATTAGGAGGGAAAGAAATTGGATAATTTCTCTCCAACCTGCTTAGGCAATCAGAAGATAGTCCAGAGGACCACCCTACCCCTGGTAAACATCATCAGGTACAAATCTCTTCTACAAGCAAATCTTCACATCAACAAGAAGGTAAATTTTGCAACCGTTCACTTGATGGGCACATAGTACTGGAGAGTTAAGGATGGAGGCCATTGTGCTCAATTGCTCCAGGTCTATGAAGACCTATTTTAAATCACTGGTAAATTGGGAGTGCTGCAAATCAAGCATAGCAATGACCTCAGTACCTGATTCTCCAGTCAGACAGGGCTCCATACTGGATCTTTGTTTTACCAAAGTTACCCAAATATTTATATAGATAAATCAATGTACTGAGGCACTAAGCTACCTAAAATTTGAAATTGATTACTCTGAATAAAAATGTGCAAAACACATATCAAGGACAAGGAGGCTGAAAATTCCTCCGGGCTGAATCTGTTCCCTCATGCCATAATTTTGGCAACTTTTCTTGCACATGTAGACAGTTTCCACTGCACATACAATGTTGTTGGGAATCTTTAGATATAAGGAGAGCCTAGAGAAATTGGGGCTCTTTTCATTCAAAGATAGAAGGCTAAGAGAGGATCTGATAGAAATGTTCAAAATACTAAATGGCTGTTGTAAGCTAAACATGGAAAAATTATTTCTACTGTCATGAAGCTATTAATGTATATTCACAGAATCACAGAAAATCACAGTGCAGAAGAGGCCCTTCGGATATATTATTGGAAATTATTTTTCTACTAATATACAGGGTTAGTCTATGGGTGTGTCTTAATTGGATTAAAGCCAGCTAGTCTGGGTGCTTTGATGTATATTAGTTTTGAGGTGGTAGAATGCATTTGCATTTAGTTGAATAGAGCATTCAAGAAGAGGAGTGAAATCTTGCACCTAGCTAGCAGACACCAAGCAATGTTTATATTACTAATAAAATTGGTTCTATGAAAGGGGTTTTATTGTTAGAAAAGGTGGAGTTCAAAGGGACTGGTGATACAATGAGAATTTACATTCATTGAGATATGTTCGGTATAACCAATAGCAGTTTTATGTGTGCAGGGCAGAGGCAATGTAAGATCATAGCCTGTAAGCCTACCAGTGCGTCTGCAAAGGAACCAAAGTGAAAGGAACCTAATTTTGAATTTGGAAGGTGAAAATGCTTTGCCTGCTGTCTCCTTAAAGTCTATAGATTGTTGTTACTTTAATGGAGATTAGTTTGGGAATTTGTCAAAAGTTATGATAGTAGTAATTTGTAGCCATGTGTATATATTTAACTTGTGTAAATTAATAAATATCTCATGTATTTTTATATAAGACCTCTTGAGAACTGGTGGTCTGATTCCTGAGTTTAGAGCGCATCTCAAATGTATCACTTAAAATAAAGGTTATGACAGTTGTTTAAAGTTTCCCTCTGGGGTTTTTAAAAACTCAGCTTTACCAACTGCTGTCATAACAATTGGGGGCTCTAGCAGGATAAAATATTTCTAATTCCTTGATTGGTTAGGAATTGGTGAATCTTAAGGTTACGAGTATAAGAAGCATGTTGAATTCAGGAGTTGGTGAGGTATTTTAGAAGCAATAAGACTGCAAGATGGCTTTGGCAATTGCTAAGACTTGTCTGGGAGTAGAAGACATAACTCTGATTGGGTTAGAAAAAGTAATCAAAAGTTAACAGAGTTGGCAGATAAGTTAAAATTGGGGTTACCTGAGGGGGCTAGCAAATCAGATATCGGTAAAAGTATAGCACAGCACCTACAGCTGGAGGTAGTGAGACTTCAGTTACAAATTAAGATGCTTGAATTTGAAGCAAAGGACAGAGAAGTGGCTTTTAAAAGGGAATTAGAAATTGTGAAGTTAGAGGAGGAGGAAAAAAGAGAGAGAGAATTCCAACTAAAAATGTTGGCAGTTAAAACAGAGATGCCAGTAGGTGCAGAAGAACTTATCTCCAGAGTGGAACCCAGTGGGGAGGTGTTAAATTTGTACAAGCTCTTCCAAAGTTTGAGGGAAAAGATTTTGAAGCATTCTTTATTTCATTTGAGAAGCTAGCTAAACAGATGAAATGGCCACAGGAAAACTGGACATTATTATTACAATCTAAGTTATTAGGTAGGGGGCTTGAGGTATATGCTTCGCTATCAGAAGAAATGTTGGTGAATTATGATGTGGTGAAAAAGGCTACTTTGAGTGCATATGCGTTAGTTCCTGAAGCATACCAGCAGAAATTTAGGAATATGGGAAAACAGCTTGGACAAACTTAGACTGAGTTTGATAGAGTAAAACAAAGTAATTTTGACCAGTGGATATGGCGTTAAAAATAGAAACAACGTATGCAGTTCTTAGGGAAGTAATTCTTTTGGGAGAATTTAAAGATTCAATCCCTTTATTAGCGAGAACTCATATGGAGGAACAGAGGGTTACTTTTGTAAGACAAGCAGCAGAGATGGCTAATGATTATGAGTTAGTTCATAGAGCTAAACCATTTTTTTGTCATCCTTTCAAATTGCAAAAGGATAAAACGTGGGAAGGTGAAAGGAAGGCAGGTAGTCAGAGAAGAGGAGTAGCTGGATGTTCCCAGGGAGTTTTTTCTCAGAATAAAAAAAGGTATTGAATGTAGAAGTGACATTCGAAAATTGAGGTGTCTTCATTGTAATAAAGTGGGGCACATGAAGTCAGTGTGTTGGAGATTGCAAGAAAAATCTGTTGGAATTGTTCGGGTACAGAAAAGTTCTGGAAGTAAAAGTACTGTGGGTTCTGAGGTTTAGACACAGGAGAAACCAGTGGTTTGTGTACAGGTGAAACAGGGAGAATCAGTGATAAGGGAAGAAGTGGGAGTGTGTTCACAGTTTACTCAAGAGAATTCTGAGGAGCAGGTTGCAGAAATGTTTAAAGACTTTGTGTGTGAAGGGAAAGTCTTTCCACGTGTACAGGGTGGAGTAGGTAAAGATGTTAAAATTTCAAGAGACACGGGCTAGTCAATTCTTAATGTTGTGGGATAGTGATATTTGTTGTTCAAAGGGAGTATTGAAGGAGAAGTGGGGTTCATGGAATGCCAGATCTATTCCATTGTGGAAGGTAAATTTAAGGAGCAAATGGAAGACAGGTAAAGTTATAGTTGCAGTGGTGGAAAAATTGCCCATTGCAGGGGTTCAATTTATTCTGGGTAATGATATAGCTGGATCGCAAATGTGGGTGATGCCTATGGTGGTTGAGCAGCCTGTAGAAGTGTTTTCAACAGAGGTATTACAGAAGGAACATCCTGGATTATTTCCTGATTGTGTTGTAATGAGGTCAAAGGCTCATAGGGAAGAACAAGACAAACGAGACAGGCAGGCAGTTCAAAAGCAAGGAGAAGCTATCAATTAGCTGGCACTGTGTTTGATAACATTGATCAAAAGGAAGGAATACAGGACAATTTAGCTGAAATTTTTAACTCAAAGAGGTTAGTGGAGTTACAGAAAAATGATTTGCAATTAAAACAGTTATAGCAGAAAGCTTATTCAGAAACAGAGGCAAAAGTGTGTTATTATCTTCAACAAGATATTTTGATGAGAAAGTGGCAGTCGGATCATGTCTCAGCAAATGAAAGCTGGAGGGCAGTGCATCAGATTGTTATCCCATTAGGGTACAGAAATGAGATTCTGAGAATTGCTCATGAAATTCCAATGGGGGGACATTTAGGAATAAGGAAAACACAGGAAACGATATAGAGGGTTTTTTTTTTGGCCAGGATTGCATAGGGGTGTAGTCAAATTCTGTAGAACCCTTTATACATGTCAAACAACTGGAAAACCACAAGCAGTGATTAAGCCGGTGCCTTTAATCCCAATACCAGCATTTGAAGAACCTTTTACGAGGTTCATGATTGATTGTGTAGGACCCCTCCCTAAGACTGAAAGTGGAAACCGGTATTTAATGACAATAATTGATGTGTCTACCAGGTTTCCTGAAGTGATACCTTTACGAAATATTACAACTAAGATGATTGTGAGAGTTAATTAATTTTTTTACAAGATATGGTTTACCTAAAGAAATACAATCAGATCAGGGGTCAAATTTCATGTCGTAGCTGTTTAAGGAAGTAATGAACAGTTTGGGGATAAAACAGTTTAAGTCAACAGCTTATCATCCAGAGTCACAAGAAGCTTTGGAAAGATGGCATCAAACTTTGAAAACTATGATAAGAACATACTGTCAGGATAATGCACAGGATTGGGGTACAGGAATTCCATTTTTGTTATTTGCTATTAGAGATGCTCCTAATACATTGGCTGGGTTTAGCCCTTTTGAACTCGTTTATGGTCATGAGGTAAGGGGACCACTGAAATTGATTAATGAGAAATTGGTGAGTCAAAATTCACAAATTATTCTCCTGGATTACGTATCAAATTTCAGGGTAACATTGAACAGAGCATGTGAGTTGGCTAGGGAACATTTAAAGACATCAGAGCAAGTGATGAAAGTGAAAGCAGATAAGAAAGCTAAAACTCACAGTTTTATTTCTGAAGCGAAAGTATTAGTTTTGTTTCCAGTAATAGGTGATTAATTAAATGCGAGATTTACTGGGCCTTACAGGATTGAAAAGAAATTGAGTGAAGTATTTAATAAATACACCAGATAGAAGAAAGAAGGAGAGGGTGTGTCATGTAAATATGTTTGACAGGGAAGAGGAACAAAAAGAGGCATTAGTGATGGTGGATGATGAGAAAGAGTTGGAAGTGCAGGATTCTGAAATTGAGTTTCCTCTAATCAAATTGGGTAATGAGGGGGTGCTTGAAAATTTAAATGAAATATTGAGTTGCCTCCCAAGCAAGTGTCAAAGTGATTTGGAAAAGCTATCGCAGTCACACAAACCTATTTGTGGAAATAAGTTGGGAAAGACACATTTAGCTTTGCATGGTATATCGGTACAAATTTCAGCTTCAATAACGCAACAACCTTATAGATTAAATCTGGCAAAGTTATCAAGTGTACAAAAAGAAATTGATTTCATGCTTCAAAATGATATCATTGAGTCTAGTTGCAGTAACTGGAATTCACCTATTGTACTGGTACCGAAACTGGATGGAATGCAAAGACTATGTGTGGACTATCGAAAGGTGAATGCGGTGACAGAAGTGGATTCATATCCCATACCACGGAAGATTGTTTTGAGAAAGTGGGACAATCAAAATTTATCACAAAGAGTGACTTGCTAAAAGAATATTGCCGGGTACTGTTGTCGGAGAGAGCAAAGGAGACATCAGCTTTTGTAACGCTAAGTGGACTATTTCAGTTTAAAGTCATGCCATTTGGTATGAAGAATGCACCTGTGACATTTCGAAGACTGACAAAATAATTGCAGATCTAAGCATTTGTGCTGTTTATATTGATGATCTAATCATTTTCAGTCAGACATGGGAGGAGCATTTACAGAATCTGGAAGAATTATTTATTCGACTACAAGAAGCTAATTTGATTATGAACTTGGCTAAAAGTGAATTTGCAAAAGCGCAAGTTACATATCTAGGCCATACCATTGGACATGGTAAGGTAGCTCTAAAAGATGTGAAAGTCAAAGCTATCGTGGATTTCCCAGTGCCAACAACAAAACGAGAAGTTTTGAGATTTCTGGGCATGATTGGGTTTTACTAGAAATTTTTACCAAATTTTAGCCAAGTGGTTGCTCCACTGACTGAACTATTAAAAAAAACATAAAGTTTCAATTTGACAGTGGAGTGTAAGGAGTCATTCGATAATTTGAAAATTGCATTAACTCTGACTCCAGTTTGGACAGTACCCAATTATGCCAAGCAATTCAAGTTGGCTGTTGGCTCAAGCGATATAGGCATTGGGGCTGTACTGTTACAAGAGGATGACACTGGAATTGAAAAACCGATAGAGTGTTTTTCACGGAAGCTCAACGTACAACAGAGAAGATATTCAACCATCGAAAAAGAGACTTTGGATTTGGTGTCAGCATCGCAGCATTTGGAAATTTATGTTGCAAACAATTCATCAGAAACAATTGATGATACAGTCCATAATCCTTTGAAGTTTTTGGACAAATTTTGAGACAAAGCTTTTCAGATGGAGTCTATTATTACAATCGTTTAGTCTACGGATTATACATATTGCTGGAAGAGAAAATCTGTTCGCAGATGCATTATCAAGAGTTTGAAGCTTAAAGGAAAATTGGACATTTTTAAAACTTGGACACTGAACTGGTGTGATTTCTGTTGATACCAAGGAGTTGTGTATATATATTGTTATGTTAATGCATGCATCTGGTAATGTATTAGTGTAATAAGTATAGGAGGTAGTGTAAGATGGGCTATTAAAATGAAGCCAGCTCTTAAAATTATGACGGTTCATTTTTCAATAGGGAGGGGGATGTCATGAAGCAATTAATGTATATTATTGGAAATTATTTTTCTATTAAAATAGTGGATTGATTTGTGGGTGTGTCTTAATTGGATTAAAGCCAGCTAGTCTGGGTGCTTTGATGTATACTAGTTTTGAGATGTAAGAGAGGTAGAGTGCATTTGCATTTTGTTGAATAGAGCATTCAAGAAGGGGAGTGAAATCTGGCACCTAGCTAGCAGACACCAAGCAATGTTTATATTATTAATAAAATTGGTACTATGAAAGGGGTTTTATTTTTAGAAGAGGCGGAGTTCAAAGGGGCTGGTGATACAATGAGAATTTACATTCAATGAGATATGCTGGGTATAACCGATAGAAGTTGCATGTGTGCAGGGCAGAGACAATGTAAGATCAAAGCCTGTAAGCCTACCAGTGCAAAGGAACCAAAGTGAAAGGAACCTAATTTTGAATTCGTAAGGTGAAAATGCTTTCCCTTGTGTCTCCTTAAAGTCTATATGTTGCTGTTGCCTTAATGAAGATTAGTTTGGGAATTTGTTAAAAGTTATGATAGTCGTAATTTGTAGCCATGTGTATATATTTAACTTATGTAAATTAATAAATGTCTCATGTATTTTGATATAAAACGTCTTGAGAACTGGTGGTCTGATTCCTGAATTTAGAGCTGCATCTCAAACATACAGAAATAAAAATATAGGTTATGACAGTTGTTTAAAGTTTCCTGCTGGAATTTTTAAATAACTTAGCTTTACCAACTGCTGTGTCATAACACTACAGTTCTGTGAGCCAATAGCCAGAGCGACACCAGAAAAGCAAATGGAGCAGCTAGGAGAATTTGTATTTATATGCAAAGGGTTTTTAGGGCATGGAATACTCTGCTAGTGACACTGCAGAGTATAATCTATATTAGTTCTTATAATTCATAATAGCTTTTCAGAGAAATTGATATTTGAAAAAGAAAAAAACATTAAAAGGGCATGGAGAGAGAATAGGGGAATGGAACTAAGCAGGTAATGCAAAGAAAATGTGGTGAAACATGTTTTTTTTCTGTGCTGTAACATTCTATGAGCCTGTAATACCTATCAGGCTACACTGCAGGTGCAGTTAGTCTCCAATCAGAAGATTGGAAATAGGGGTTAAACAAAATAATTCACTCCTTGATATTCAAAGGTATATCATCGCTGAAACACCCACTATCATCTTGGGGGTTACCACTGACCAGAAACTGAACTGGACTAGCCATATAAATACTGTGGCTACAAGGGCAGGTCAGAGGCTAGGAATGCTGAGGCAAGTAACTCACCTCTTGACTCCCCAAAGCCTGTCCACCATCTATAAGGCACAAGTCAGGAGTGTGATGGAATACTCTCTACTTGCCAAGATGAGTGCAGCTCCAACAACACATAAGAAGCTTGTCATAATCCAGAACAAATCAGCCTGCTTGATTGCTACCCCATCCACAAACATTCACTGCCTCCACCACCGACCCAGTGCCAGCAGCGTGTACCATCCACAAGATGCACTGCAGAAACTCACCAAGTCTCCTTATACAGCACCTTCCAAACTCATGACCATCTAGAAGGACAAGGGCAACAAACACATGGGAACACCACCATCTGGAATTTCCTCTCCAAGTCACTTGCCATCCTGACTTGGAAATATATCGCCATTGCTTCACTGTCGCTGGGTCAAAATCCCGGAACTCCCTTCCTAACAGCACTGTGAGTGTTATATGGACTGCAGAGGTTCAAGAAGGCAGCTCACCACCACCTTCTCAAGGACAATTATGAATGGGCAATAAATTCTGGCCTAACCCACAATGCCCACATCCCATGAATGAATTTTTTAAAAAATCCCATTAGGACTCTACCCCATTTGCACCTTTATGAGAAGTGCTGTTTTTGGGAATGTGGGCAAGTCTTCTGCCCATTCCTCAAATCGAAAAGCATATCTGGCAAAGTTCTTGGACTACTTCAGTACTTCTCTCTTATACCAACAATCGAGAACTGGTATGAGTTTTGAGGAGGACCCAGGATTTGCTTGAAGACCACTGTAGCAAGAGATTTTTGACAAAATTGGACCTAATCTATTTCTTATTGAATCTTTTCCTGGCTTTCTCTGGAATAGTGCCACTCCAGCTGGTGTTTCATGACAGAAAAAAAATCTCCTCTCCTGCATATTTAGATAATCCAGACCAGTAATTTAAGATTTGGTCAGCCCCTCTCTGCTGAGGCCAATATAGAATCTATGTTAACGCTCTTTTGCCAGAAAACAGCAGTGTGGAATTGTGGAACTTTTGATTCTATCATTCAATTTTCCATTTGAACTCATTCATTCTCAGGATCTCAAATTTGTGAAATGTTCACACTTCAGTCACTTTTGCACTATATCTACAAGTCAACATGTTTTTAAAATCCAATTTTAGTGCCCTCTGAATTAATATCTTCTGCTCTACAGTTTTCAACCTGTTGGTGTAAGTATGAGCCTTGGTCCTTCACCTTGGTTCCTTAAATATTAAAAAACTGAAATGAGGCAAGCCAAAATAATATGGCCAGTGTGTCCAGTGTGGCACATGCCAGCACATCTCACAGCATATGTGAGGCATGGAGCTGAGGTATAAAAACAAAGTGTTGACTAGTTTGTTAACTGGAAAGATTGTACTTGAAGCAGGAAGGGAGGACACAGCTTGGAGCAGAGCACAATTCTGATAATAAACGCAAAATGCTGAAAATACTCAGCAGTTCAGGCAACATCTTTGAAGATAGAGACAGAGGTTATGGGTGGAATCGTCCCAAATTTGCAGTAAGTGCGGCAGCAGGTGGGTAAAACTACGTTTCACGCCGTATCGTCCCAAACTCGCCACACTATTTATGCACTCCTGGGAAACACGCTGTTTTCATGGCGACCGGGCTCTCATTCGCCTGCCTGCCATCACCCCGTCGCTGCATCACGCCGCGCACCATATTTAAAGCCCAACCACAAACATACATCTTTGTGCTTCCAGCTCACAACTGCTGCATGGAAGACATGGCCCTGAAAATGAAGAAGATTTCAGCCTCCAAGTTCAGCGACATGTCTATCGAGTGACTTTTGGACGCCATGGAGGCCCGCCGGGATGTACTCTACCCCCGCTCTGGCTGCAAGATGGGCAGCAACAGCACCAACCCGGTTTGGGAGGTGGTGGCAGCGGCGGTCAGCGCCAACGCCCTTTAAAACAGGACAGCCAACCAGTGCCGCAAGAGGATGAATGATCTCCTCTGTTCCACCAGGGTAAGTCACTCTTCTCATCACTCTCAACTCACAAACTCACAAACCCATCACACATCCACAGGGCCCTCACTCATTGCCGGCTCAAGGGACATCGCCATTCACTCTCTCACACACACCTTCATTATCCTCATCCCGTCCATGGGACCACTCACCACCCTCACAGGCCAGGCATACTTATCATCTGGCCTGGCAACCGTCCTGCTTACACCTTCTCCATCTCTATTCAAGCAGGTCAAGCTGGTACACAAGAGGAAGAAGTCGCAGACCGGTGGCAGAATGCCTGAAATCAAGGTTCCTACGGACTTTGAAAGCAGAGTCATCCACCTGGACAGTGAGGTTCTGGACCTGTGCTGATGTGAGGTCAGCCATGCTCTACCAAGTGATGATCCAGCAGTGCAACATCCATCAGACAACCATGCTGTGAGTGATATGCCCTCTTTCACAGGCCACTAATTATCTCCCCTTGCTTTCACAGACACATCTGCCAAACAGCCGATGGAGTGCACAACCCAATCAAGCCCCAAAGAAACACCTGAAGAGGAATCTGGTGGCACCCTCCCTGAAGTCCCGTCACACCGCTCACCCACATCCTCCACCAGTGCAGAGACACACTCCTTGGTGGGACCTAGCTTTAGAATAGCCTCGGGATAACAATCTGGTGAGCACATCGCAAAGTCTGATCCACAGCAGGCGGAAGCAGGGACTTCCCAGGTTTCCGGCACTCGGAGGACTGCTGGAGGCCAGTACTTTGCTGAGTCTGAGTCAGATGATGGGCCTCTGAACTCGGTCATGTCACAGCTCCTGCAGCTGCAAAGGCAGGCTCGGAAACAGCAGGAAGGGATGTCTGCTGCACTCTTCAGATTGCAAGGCACGGTGAAGGAGTCTGTTTGCCTTCACTCTTGAGGTGATAGCACCGGCATGCCAACACACCAAGGTCAACACTTGTAAAGTGGGGGCCGCCATGGAGACCTTGGTCCAGGACATTGCTTGTGCACTGCTGCGCAGACTCAACTCCATCGCTGAATCCATAGTTGGCCTCCAACAGTGTGCGGGCAGCCCAATCTCACTCTTTTACCCCTGCTCCTCAAGGAGTCAGCCTGGGGCCCCCAGGCACCCACAGGGAAGAGCATCAGCAGGTGCACACTCTGGGCCCATCCATCCAGGTGACTCCGGGAGTGTTCGGCCCATCCAACTCCCCGCTTCCTGTGACCTTAGCAGCTCCAGGTCCAAAGGACGAGGAGCGTGCCACTGCCACACAGCAGGGTCCCGAAAGCAGGCCGGGACCTTCCACGTCCTGGCCCTCCAGAGGATGTCCGCCAAGGTCATCACAGACAGGATGTAGCAGTCAGCAGGCTGCCTCCACCTCTGCTGTGTCGGATATCGGGGAAGCATCAAGATGGTAGGGTTAGGAAAGTTAAGAAGAATTAGTTGTACAGCCTGGGCTCCGGGTGTTAATCACTTGTACATACCATTCACTATTGTCAATAAACTACCAAGAATGTCTCCCTGCCTATGGCTCCTTGTTCTGATGAGCAGTGTTCTTGTCACTCAGACATGAAACCTTTCTGCACAAGATAAAGGCAGGTGTCTAATTCTAGGGCCTCTTCCCATTGCTTCATGCAGTCTTCAGGCCAAAGTGATAGTCCAGCTTCACACTCCCTGGGAACATTATTGATGCCTCCACCTCTTGTCATTGATGCCAGAATGTAGTGGGCAGGCACCACGGAGTTCTGTCATTCTCTCAGTGTGCTCTCAGCACCTTTAAGGACGGGCTGGCCCCATCTCTTCGGCATCTGTGATCAGTGATGCTGTGCTCCTGAAGGGCTTAGGTGCTGAAGGCGGACAAAGGGTCAGATGCTTCTAACATTTCATGGCTGCGGCTCTATGATATGACCCTGATCACAGAGCGCAAGCAAGCTGCCCTCACCAGACAGGAGTCGGACGTTCTCAGAGGCTATGTGAAGATTTATGAAGTGTCTTCACTGCATGTTGTTATCATCCTCTTGCAATTGAGTGACTATTAGGGCCTCCACTGCGTGTCCACGACGGGAGCATTCTCACAGAGAGTATATGCACTGCCATAAGCCAGATTGGAGTCAAACGTTCACAGATGCAATGTGAGGGTTTTGGGGTCACTTCACTGCATGTTGTCATCATCCTCCACAAATCTAGCAGCTACGATGGCCTCTCGAGCGCGCCTGCCTCATCTAGCCAGTGCGAAGGCCTCGTTCCCTTCATTGCCACCTCCGAGGACCTCCTCACCCTCATCCCCTTCGGCGTCCTCCTCATTGGAGGAGACATGCAGATCCTCCACCTCCTCCTCAGCCAACTCCTCACCCTGTTGCAGTGACAGGTTGTAAAGGGCGCAGCTGACAACGACAATGCGTGACACCCTCTGAGGACTGTACTGCAGGACCTCACCAGACCAGTCTAGGCACCGGAACTGCATCTTCAGCATCGATGGTTTGCTCCACCAAGTTGCGAGCTGCAGCACGAGCCTGATTATACCGTCGCTCTGCTGCAGTCTGAGGCCGCCGCACGGGTGTCATCAGCTATGGCCTCTGCAAGTAGCTCTTGTCCCCAAGGAGCCAACCCTGTGGCTTCTGTGGACCCTGTAAGACTTCAGGGATCTGTGAGCGACTGAGGATGTAGAAGTCGTGCACACTCCCTGGAAACTGTGCACACACCTGCAGGATGTGTTTCTGGTGGTGGCACACCAACTGTACATTCAGCGAATGGAACCTCTTGCGGTTGATGTAGTTCACCGCGTGTTGTGACAGAGATCTGAGCGTCACATGAAATCAGTTGATCGCAGCCTGAACCTGTGGGAAACCCGAGATCTGGGCGAATCCAATCACTCTTGTATCCTGGCTGTCCTAGTCTCAGGCGAAATGCACAAAGCTGTGTGCCCTTGTGAAGATGACATCCATGACCTCATGGACGCATTTGTGAGTGGAGGCTTGTGAGATCTCACAGAGGTCACCTGTGGAGCCCTGAAAGGAGCCACTGACATAGAAATTGAGCGCCGCAGTCACTTTCACAGCCACTGGCAGTGGATGCCCTCCATGTCCCCGTGGCACCGAATCCTGCAGTAGCTGGCAGATGCAACCGACCTGTTCCTTAGACATGCTCAGTCTTCAGCGACACTGGTTCTCGGTCATCAGGAATGAAAGGCGGTGTTGACAGACCCTGGATGTCACTAGGCACCGGCCTGCAAAGGCTCGCTGTAGCTCTTGGGCGGTATGTGTAGGAACCCCAGCCGCCCCATCTTCCTGAGGTTGCTGCTCCGGCCTCTGCGCGGCCAGGAGCCTCAGTCGCTCTCTCCTCCATCATCTTCACATTCTGTAGGCCATCAGGCATACAGCTAGTTCACCAAGCTCCCATGATCCTGATGTACTCCTCCTGCAGGATGAAAGAGAGAGACACATGGGTGTACTAAGAACCTGTCCTGGTTAAGTGTGACGGCCCTGAACGCTGCCTGGAGAGTGCTGGCCACCACTTGGATGGCCAGAGATTAGTGCGCTGCATGGCTGCCCAAAACCCCACCCACCTGATTGGTGGCAGCTTTGCCCACCGGACTGCATGCTTGCTCTCAGCTCAGGCACAGGTATTCTCCTAACCCGCACTTATTGGCTGCCCTATTAGCTTGAACCATGGGGGAGAATGGTTCAAACCGGGATGAAGACATTGCAAGGGGCTGTTAGCGCCTCCAGCAGTGACTGCTCCATGGCCAGCTTTAGCGAGGAGATTGCACATGTGCAGTCGTCCAACTGTTCTGCACTCCACTAAAATGCTGATGAATTTGCAGTCTGTGCTGGAGGGGTGGGGGGAGGGTGGGGGCGGGGGGTGGCTGGAAGCTTTGGAGAACTTGGTGGCACTTTGATGCCTCTGCATTGCTTCAGTGGGCAGATTAGCTAGGAGCCCGACCCCAATCATATAAACGTCACTGCACCTGAACTGTCTCAGTTGCAGAGGATTGATCACTCTATACAGGTTTCCCTAATGCGCGGTCACTTCCCTCACCCACCCTACCCGCCAACCCGAATGCTTGTGCTGTATATTCAACAGCAGGGCTGCCCTTAATCCTGACCCCCCCCACCCTGATGCCCCTGAAGCTTGAAGTCCAACAGGCGACCCTGGCGAGCGCTGCACGGTGTTACTGTGTACTCACCTCCGGGTTCCCCTCAAAGTGCAGCCCACTGAGTGCACGCCTTTTATGTGCTGCTGTGAAACACGTTGGCATGCTTTCCCGCTGATGTGGGCGAGCGATCCATCAGTGGGGGGACGATTCCAGCAGGCTGGCCTGATAATGATATGCTGATGTATTACAATTAAGTTCCTGACGTCCGATAACGGGAAGCGTGGCCTGCCATCAATGGGCTGAGTGGACGATCGCGAACTGGTTTCTCACCGTCATAAAACCAATTGTGCCATAGTGTCCGCTCAGGCCACCGATCATGTCCGACGCCAGCAGGCACAGAAAATTCCACCTCATGTTTCAGGTCCATAACCTTGCATTTGAAGCTGCTTGAATGGCCAAGTATTTCTAGAATTTCCTCTTCTTATTTCAGATTTTAAGCATCTGTAGCATTTTGCTTTTGAACAAACATGGTAAATCTATTTTTTGTAATTTTATGGATCTTAAGCTCAGCAGATTCACTATCGCTGGGATAGGTTATGGAGAAAACGTATCTCCACAAGCATGAAATCACAATACTAAATTGACATTGTAGGACCACGTGATGTACAAGTGAGGCTGAACAAGTAGTCCACAAATAACAAAAATAAGCTGTAAGTTTCGGTCAGCTTCAGTGAACAAGCTACAACATCTGTCATGTAACTGCTGCCATGACATGTTCCAATCTTAAAGTAACAAAGTTTTCAACTAAGCAAAAACAATCTTAGGTGATATTTTTGTTGCTTGTGACAATTAGTTGAAGCTGGTTCATGATGTTATTTTGTCATTGGTAAGATCAGGTCTGAACAAAGATAAAGGCCAATTTCACACTCCCAATGGATAGTGCTGCTTACAGGGAGTAAGTACATGGTGAAAAATTTTGGGTGCAAAACTGATTTTCCATCCGGTCAATCAAGGGTATTTGAAAGCAGAGCAGAAAACACATGAAATTAAGGCTTGTGGCTGTTGGGGGTATAGAAAAATGTGGACTAATTTACCTGGCATACCAAAAGGCAAACCACATAGTTCCCATAATTTAATACATCTTTCAAGAATCCTAATTCAGGAAGCGATGGTTAATTCTACATTTAAACTTTACATACAACAAACAGAATTCTGAACAAGAACAAAGCCTTGTAGCATGTTCCACATAACAACAGCTATATCGTGTGTGAACATTTTGGATTGACGTAGAATGTGGAATATAGTCACAGTGGCTCTTGTGTTCCTATTGTAATAATGGAAGCCTGACGCTCGACACAGAGCCAGTAACAAAAATTCACCTTAGAAGCCACCTCTGACCGCCATATGATGTTTTCTATATTGCCAATCACCATGAGAAACCAATCTTTTCCATTTTCTTCTCTGCCCTCTGGGAGCCAAAAGAGGAATTTGTTCTGTACCTTAATATTAATGGGCCTCACTTTGATGAAATACAAAAATTCAAATAAAAACCATGAAAACAAAAGCGAAATGACTAACAACTTGTTTATAAATTTTATTACAACTTGGCCAGTTCCAATGGAGCCCACAGCCTTGTGTAAATTGTTACACCACAGATGATGGCTTGTTGCTTAGCAACCACAAAAACACAACAAAAGAAATTCTGAACAGTAAATCAAATGGGTCAGGCAACTAGCAGAAGGTTATAGATTTACTATTGTTGTCTGATGACGATGAGGCTTATGACCTATGTTTACTACAACAAATTTTTCAGTGACTTTGTTTCTAGTGTTAGGAAATAGAGACAGTTTAATTAAGTTATATTTGTATTTTTGTGGGTGTTAGGAAAGCAAAATGAGAATTCACCACATTTGAGTTCAGAAAATGAGCCTGATGATGGAATTACGCCTACAGCAAACAAAAAGAACGATTGGGCTGTAGGCTTAAATAAAATATTCTTTGCTGCGTTGAAGATTGGGAATAAGAGGAAAAAGAAACATAAGAGTTGAGTTATGATAATAATATGCTGTGCAAATTCTGTTAATCTTGTTACATTTATTGACTTTCTTTTGCTTAAGTCTTTGTAATTGCACAATATGATGGGTAGTTGTCAAATGAAATGGAAAATATATTTGTATAGTATGTAATAAGCTATTGTTAGAGCTTCATGATATTAAGTTTGTATGTGGTGGATATAAGGCCATTGTACAGAAACATTTACTGTTGTGAAGCTTTATTTCCTCCAAAGGGGAAGGTATTAGGAAATAGAGACAGTTTAAGTTAGTTATATTTGTATTTTTGTGGATGTCAGGAATGAGGTTTAGTTTTAATGTTTAAGTTTAATTTTTATTTCTGTACCTGTGTGTTAAGGAAGGTCAAATTGAGTTTTAGTTTCACTTTAAAAGGTGCTTGCATTTCTAATGAGAGTTTTACGACTTAAGAAGTTAAGCAAACACAAGAGTAGAAAAAAACAGGGGTCCAGCGAGGCAGGTCCCTCCCACAGACACACATAGGAAAACTAAATAAACAGCAGTTTTGAGTTCAGCTTTGAAGACAGCTGCCAAACAGGAGCCACCTAGAAGGGATAGATAGCCAGTCCCAAGCTAAAATTGGTTAAAAGCAGCTACCAGAGGGAGACTGGAACAAAAGGGACAAATAGCAAGTCCCAAGTTAAAGAAAAGACCCCAAAATCCTAGAGAGTGAAACAGGAGAAAGTCCCAAGCAGACTTCTAGTCAAAGGAAGGACAGAAACCTGGAAAAGGTCCTAAGTGAAGTTAAGAGTAAGAGGCAGAGAGGAAGGCTCCAAGCTTCAGAGTTAAAGAGACCAAAGCTGCAGAAAGCAGATTTAAAGTGAGAACAGCTTGCTAGAGACAAGAAGGTCCAAAGAGATGGCTGATGGTCTGTAACTCTTTGCTATGGGCATGTGAAGCAGTAATGTACTGTTGATTGCTGTGTCAGTGAGTGAGAGTATGTGGAAGAAAGCTTGAATGCATATGGTGACCCAGGAAAGAGGAGCATCAGAAGGAGAGTTTGAAACACTGGAGGTAAACTCTTGCGGAAGGCATCTGAGAGAAAGCATCGGTTTGGGAGAAGATTCCAAGGTGAGTTCTTGGAAAGTGGAGATTGGAAACCCTCGTGTGAAGGACAGAATTCAATGAAACTGATTGGCTCACTGTATGACAATTATCTGGTGAGTTGGAGAGAGATCCATAGCATCTGTCTGGGGTGGCATCTGTCACTTGGTTTCAGACTGTGGTGTGTCCAACGACCAGTCACTAATTGGTTTACATGGACTGTACTTACTGTGAACATTAGAGTATAAGATAGCTTTTATAAATTGTGTTATCCTTACAAATCCATATATATCTGTAAAGGTATGATTGTGGATGAAGGAGTATTGTAATATAATTCATCCTTTCTCGTTAAATAAATGTTTAATTCTTTTGTTAGAAGTTCATCAGCTGACTTTTGTGACTTTGAGGAGAATTTTCGGCTCGCCCCACCCCACTCGCCGAGGCATAAAATGACGCGGGGTGACGTTGGGCATGTGTCCTGATGTCACTGTGCCTCATTTAGATTTTCAGTTCAGTGGGCGTGCAACCAACTTGGCTGCGTGGCCGCTGAACTGTTAAAGGCCTGTTAAGGCCGTTAATTAACTAATTAACCCTATTGAGAAAGCTGTCACATGAGGAGACATGTCTTAAATTTTTTTTTCCTCTATTAAAATTTTTTAAACTTAAAACTTATGGGTGCCTCAGGGAGATTTCTGCGCTCTTCCATGCACATGCGCAACAGAGCGCACTCCCGACTCAGGGAACCCCCCATCCCCCTGCACAAGGAGTACACAGCGCTTCCTGGTGCACATCATGCTGGGCGGGCCTTAATTGGCTCGCCCACGTAAAATGGTGGCATGGACCTGATTAGGTGCGCCTGCCCGCACCCGCTCCTGCACAACCCCCCCCAACGGGGGGAGAATTCTCTCCTCTGTTCAGTAGCTACTCTCCACATACATAAACAAACAAATTAAAATTTAGGATCTATCAAGCTAGGGTCCAGCCTGGGGTCAGGCTTGTCCAGGGGTAACCTCAGCTGGGGATCATAACACTATGCCTGTGAATAAAATCTGGTATGATTATGTTAACATATCTCACATCCTATTGAGGCACATACATGAATGATTCAGTACTAAAATCAATGGAATGTGTGACCTAGAATAACATCCCAAAATAGAACCTTACAATACCCTATTAGTTAATTTACAATATTTATTTACGTAACTCACTGCGTCACAAGCATGTAACACAGATATCTATAAAGATTTGTTGCACTTCTGAGTAAGACGTCATGATTTTGTGTCTTTCATGAATTAAAACTTCAATTGTATAAACACACCATAACATTGTAAAAACAAATGTAGAAGGTGTAAGGGTTTGGTGCAAATCTAAGATTTCAATACCATGCATAACCATAAAAGATTATAGTGCGAGTCTGCTGGAACCAATGAAAGCAAGACTGGGGCCAGAGTGGAGGGAATGGGCTGGATCAGCATTTCTGTGCCTGTGGACTTGCTCAAGGTTTAGTGTATGATGGACACAGGTACGTTTGGAGAGTCCAGGTCCATCATCAACCATGAGTAGAAGAGTGTCCAGGCAGCAAACATGGGCCAGCCAGGAGGATACCAAGCAAAGTCATACCACCAACAACCACCCCCACCCCCCTCACTAATCCACTCTGGAGTCTTTAGACAGACTTTTCAACCTTTTTTGGCTGTACCAACCAACAGCGTTATGGGGCCTTAATAATTATAAACTGAACCCTTCCCCTATAGGCCATCACAATACCATCATTCTGTAAGAATTTATTTTCTTACCTGCAAACAGCACAAACAAAGCACTTTGGATGATAGGTTTTTCCCAGAGCTGAAACCACTTCACCTTCTATGAATTCATTACAGCTGAAGCACCGTGTTCCATACAGCCTCTGATAGTCAGAAGTGCAGACGTATTCCCCTTGTCTCACAAAAAATCCACCCTCGGCCAAGTCACATCCACATACTGGAACAAAAACATACAAAGAAATGAGCTTGAATCCAGGTTTAAGGCTATATTTAACACTAACCAGAGCTCTTATTTTTTCCAGTCATTAAGTGTCACAGAAGAACAGAACCATTCTGTGGTGTAAGAGAGGGCTGGTACAAAGGAATGAAATCTCATAGAAAATAAGGCAACACATTTGGCCTAATGATCTATTCTCATCCGACACGCACAAAACAGTCAGAAAAAGCGAGGTAACTGAAAATATGAATGACTGTTTTAGGAATGGCTATCATCGTACCTTCAGCTTACAATATTGATATACAATATGCCCCCAGAAAAGTTTATTTTTGTACTCTTAGGACAAAGGAGTTGGTTGAAACTGTTTTTGATGTAATTTTTGATGTAATTTATCTTTTGATTTCATATCAATTGAAAATGCATTTCTATTTCCACCCCTATATGTCCCCATAGACATCAACAGTGGCAAAACGTGATCAGTAGTTTTGCATCCAAGGCCAAAATGCCAGTCCCTATCAGTTTCTGTAAATCCCA
This sequence comes from Cetorhinus maximus, assembly GCF_964194155.1. NCBI lineage: Eukaryota > Metazoa > Chordata > Chondrichthyes > Lamniformes > Cetorhinidae > Cetorhinus > Cetorhinus maximus. Next base: position 68,867,543 of record NC_135879.1, on the reverse strand, counting down.
GAAGGCAGAATGTCACTTTGTGGTAATGGAGATGATACACCAGGTACATATCCTGGAAGCAAAATTGACTAGAAAAATTAGATAACTGGTGATAGTAACATATTTCCCACTCCCAAAAACATGAAAATAATATTCCACATAAAACTGGATTACAGCATAGAAGATATTATCATTGGAGTTTCTATTTACACAATCAATGAGGGTAAACTAAATAAAATTAATTCTATCACAGACTCTGATATATTAATATGTACTGCAGTAAGCATCTTCTTTATTGTTGAAATAAAGACAAAATAGTGTTTTACTTTCAGTTATGAATGATTAAGGACATAGCAAGGTTGTTTTTACAATTTTCAGTCAGAGGCATTAATGTAATTAACTTTACCTTGAATATTTTATACCTATCTCATGAAAACTTGCAAAATAATGCCAAAAGTATTAATGTGAGAATTCCAAAATAAAGTTGCTGAAGAGAAGTAATGTCACAATGCCATGGAAAAATTTAGAAAAACAATGGGAACAGAAAGGATTGCATTGAGAAAATGGTGAAACATCATGTAATAAACAAATGTGTGACATATACAAAACCTTGGCCAGAATTTTACGCTCCCTCACTAGCGGGTTTTTAGGTCAGATTAGCCGGCAGCCTCTCTAAGGCAGGACTTCCTCCCAAGTGAGAGGCAGAAGTCCTGCCTGCAACCACTTAATGCTCATTCGAGTGTGAAATGGCTGCAGGACATTCAGAGTCAGCGGGACTCTTCAGATGGCAAGAAGCATAACCCTGCTATCCAAAAAATTCAGGCCCTTATCTCAAAAGTATCACTGTGGAGTTATTTGTTATTTCTCAAATAGTGTGAAGTTTTTTTGCATGACAAAGGCTTCAACTGCTTTGGTCTCAAATTCTGGAACAAATTGACAGGATAGAGGAGTTGGAACTCCTTGTGTTTCACTGATAAACACAACTTATAGCACCTTTAACATACTAAAACATCTCAAGTTGCTTCACAACAGCACTATAAAGCAAAATATACGAGACACGACGAGATTTTGGACCATAACTTCCTTGGAGTGGCAATCAGCATCGGATTGCCACTGCACGCCTAATTACTTAAGTGAAATTTCTTCCATGCCTGTCTGACCTGACTTTCCGAATCAGGCCAAGCAAGATCCAGGCAGCGCAGCTGTCTCCAAAGCCCAGTGTCGCAGTCCAGCAGATTTGGATTGAAGAAGGACACGGCCCCTTTTTTATAGCACTAGCTGGTGTTAGCCAGGTAAGTTTAAAGGTCCAATTGAAATTGACAGGCCAGGGAGAAGGTAAGTGCCTAAGCTAAGTGGATAGGATTTGGGGGGTGGGGGGATCGGAGGTCAGGTATGGGTGAGGCATGGGGGTGGGTGGGGGTGGTTGGACATCGCTGGTGGTGGGGGTGGTGTCGACATCAGGTAGGGTGGGAGTTCGGGGGGGGTCGGACATCGGCAAGGTGGGTGTGAGGATGCCTGCATCGGAGGGGGTTGGGGGTGGTCAGACATCAGGGAGTGGGGTGTCAGACATTGAGAGTGTGTGGGGGGTGGTCAGACAACAGTGTGGGGTGGGGGGAGGGGGGCATCAGACATCAGGAGGGGTGGGGGGCTGGATTGGACATCGGGGGGGCTGTGTGGGGAGCTGGGGTTGTTGGACATCAGTGGGTTGGGGATGTCGGACATTGTGGGTGTGGTCGGACCTCGGGAGGGGGTGTTGGAGGTCGGGGGAGGTCCAGTCCAGGCAGGAGGCTACAAAAATATATAGATAGGTTAAATGAGTGGGCAAAAATCTGGCAAATCGAGTAAATTGTGGGAAAATGTGAAATTGTCCATTTTGGCAGGAAGAATAAAAGAGAAGCATATTAAATGATGAGATATTGCAGAGCTCTGAGGTGCAGAGGGATCTGGGTTTCTTAGTGCATGAATCATAAAAGGCTAACACGCAGGTACAGCAAGTAATTAGGAAAGCTAATAGAATGTTATCATTTATTGCGAGAGGAATGGAATACAAAAGTAGGGAGGTTATGCTTCAGTTCATAAGAGCACTCAGTTAGTCAGACCACATCTGGAGTACTGTATACAGTATTTATGGAAGGATTTAAATATGTTGGAAGCAGTTCAGGAAAGGTTTACCAGACTAATACCTGGAATGGGCAGATTGTCTTATGAGGAAAGGTTGGACAGGCTAGGCTTGTATCCGCTGGAGTTCAAAGAGTAAAAGGCAACTTGATTGAAACACACAAGATCCTGAGGGGTCTTGACAGGGTGGATATGGAGAGGATGTTTCTTCTTGCGGGAGAATCTAGAACTAGGGGTCGCTGATTAAAAATAAAGGGTCACCCATTTAAAACTGAGATGAGGCAAAATGTTTTCTATCAGAGGGTCGTGAGTCTTTGGAACTCTTCCTGAAAAGGCGGTGGAAGCAGAATCTTTGAATATTTTTAAGGCAGAGGTGGATAGCTTCTTGCTAAGCAAATAAGTGATAGATTATCAGGGGTAGGTGGGATGCAGATTTGAGGTTACTATCAGATCAGCCACGATCTTATTAAATGGCGGAACAAGCTTGAGAGGCTGAGTGGCCGACTCATGTTTCTTGTTCATATGAGGTGAATGTCCAGTCAGGTTGGGTAGGGGTGTCAGGGAGGCGGGAGGGGGCTGTTGGGCCTGCAAGGCCGGAGTGTGGCGGGGGGAGGAAGGTGTTGGCATGGGGGGCCGGGTGAAGAACAGTTTGGACCTGCAGCAGATGGGGGGTTCAGGCTGGGTCATGGTGGGGGTCGCGTCTTCCGGGGTGGGGGGATTCGAGTCGGGTCGGGTCAGAGGGAATCCCATGAGGAGTCAGGAGAGGGAGTAGGGAATACTGTGTTGTGGATTGGGGAGCGTGTCTTACAATAGTTACCCAGAAGTTAGAAGAGGTTTTAATTCTTCTAACTTTTTTTGAGTAACTATTTGTGTAATACAGCCAGAAACATCTGAAGTTTGCGATTTAAATTGCATTTTCAGATGGTTCCCAGAGCAGGACGATTGCCCACAGGAAATTTGCACTTCTGGGCAATTGCCGTGAAACCCTTACCTTTAAAGTTCTGAGAGGGCTACCCCTCAAATCCGATGCGGGGGAGCTTGGAAGTTATGGATTAATTCAGATGAGCAAAAGGTTAGACAAGGAAGCAGGGGCTGAATTCCGGTCGGCGTGCGGGGGCGGGCCCAACATGCCGACGCGTAAAATGACGCGCGATGATATCGGGCATGTGTCCCAACGTCATCACACGTCATCTTAATATTTCATTCGGCGGGCGTGTGCCGGAGGAGGCTGCACGCCTGCCGAAATGTCAACGGCCTATTAAGGCCATTAAGAAAGTAATTAACCTTTTAGAAAGCCCTTGGTTTTACTTGCTCCTCTATTTGTGACCGTGCCTTCAGTTGCCTAGGCCCTAAGCTCTGGAATGCCCTCCATATACTTCTCTGCTCAAGCGGCCTTCGCGTTTTTCAGGGAACCTCATCCACCCGTTTCCTGAAGTTTTTACAAAATAAATAAATAAATTTTCCAAACTTCACAAACATGTCCCAGCTCATGTGACATGAGCCCGCTCGCTCCCTCCTGCCCGCCCACCCGGCATAGGAAAAATTCTCCCCCAGGGTTTAAGAAGTGTCTTAAAGGAGGGAAGTGAGCTAGTGAGGCAGAGAAGTGTAGGGAGGATATTCCGGAGCTTAGGGTCTAGGCAAATGAAGATACAGTCACAAATGGAGGAGCAATTAAAATCATGGGCTTTTTAAAAGCCAGAATAAGAGGGGCGGATATATTTTGAAGGATATGAGATTGGAGGAGATTACAGAGATAGGGAGAAGTGAGGCAATGGAGGGATTTGAAAACAAGGGTGAGAATTTTAAAAATCAAGACATTGCTTGACTGGGAGCCAATGTAGATAACAAGCACAGGGGTCACAGGTGAACAGGATGAGTTAAAACACAGGTAGCAGAATTTTGGATGGCCTCAAGCTTACAGAGGGTAGCATATGGGAGACCATCCAGAAGGGTATCAAAATAGACAAGCCTAAAAATAATTAAAGGCTTGAATAAGGGTTTCAGCAGCTGATGAGCTGAGACAGGGATATAGTCAGGCAATGTTACTGAGATGGAAATAGGCAGTTTTAGTGATATTATGAATATGAGTTTGGAAACTCATCTCAATGTCAAAGGTGACAGCAAGGTTGTGAATAGACTGGCTTAATCTCAAACAGTTTCCAGGGAGAGGGATGGAGTTGGTAACAAGGGAACAGAGTTTGAAGCAGGGACTGAAAACAATGGCTTCATTCTTCCCAATATTTAACTGGAGAAAACAGAGAAAATTTGAGTTCAGGGCTAGAGCAGGGGTGGGAACATTAGACAAAGTTTGGCCAAGTGAGCTAGAGAAAGGAAGGGATGCAGCAAAGGCAACTGATCAGATGGTCTCGATCTTAGTGACAAGAAAGTCCAAGAGCTCCTCACACTGTGGAGAGAGAAACAGAGTTAACGGTTTCAAGTCCGTATGACCCTCCTTCAGAGCTCTGAAGAAGAGTCAAAGGGACTCGAGAAGTTAACTGTTTCTCTCTCCACAGATGCTGCTAGATCTGCTGAGTTTTTCTGCCATTTTCTGTTTTTGTTTCAGGTTTCCAGCATCCGCAGTATTTTGCTTTTAGCTCGTCGCACTTATTGTTGGAAGCGAGGGCGGAAGGGTTAGGGGTTTAAGGAGATGGTTTGCAGTCTAGAGATGAAAATAAATTAAGATAAAACATTTTTGAGGCTTACAAGTTTTGGTATTCGCTTGATATTCTCTTGAGTTTGGTGTCACCCGTCTCTGCTCTAAGTTGATCCTGCATCATTTATCGGCAGGCATTTAACTTTACTTCCCAGTATCTAGTTATATGCTATGACCCTGGGGCCTTTACAATGAAAACCCTTATGTGGCCTAAATACTGTAATTTTGTAGGTGCTTTTAAAGCCTAATTGACAATTTAGTGAAACAAGATGAAATATAAATCAATAGGCTGATTAATAGCACAAATAATAAATGCACAAATATAGGGGATAATTTTCACCTTTACTGCCTGCCAGCATACTGCTTTCACTGAGATGAACATTAAGAAAAGATTACCAACCAGGTGGTGGAGGCAAGTTAGCTGCAGAGTAATATTTAAATTCAATCTTACTTTAACTGAATTTAATCCTATGGCACTCTTTTGCAAGATAGCAAATATCAAAATACTCACCTATCCCCTGATCTCTACTACTGAGGAGGATCGCAGCATCAATATGCAAGAACACCAAGGTCCCTTCTAAGTAACATAACATTCTCACTTGTGAATATTTTGTCATCACTTGGTCAATATCCTATGTGATTCCATTGTAGATACACAGTTACCACAAGGACTGCAGCAAATCAAAAAGAATGCCCACCAGTACTGCTTCACGGCAACAAGGGATAAAAGTAGCCAGTGCGGCCTACATGTCAAGAATAAATAAACAAAATTAATCTGACTACCACCCTCTTAGGTGAAGGTTTCCTGCAACTATGCCATGCTGTACTCAAATTAATAGATCACTGTAAATTAATACTGGAAAGTCGACCTGAGCTTTCATAGTTTCAGGCAGTAGTAGTACGTGGGAAGTACCACCTCAGCTTCTGAAAGCTGTACAAAAAAATGCAATTAGTTTATGCATTGAAATTAACACATCATTTTTATATAAAGTGTACCTAAAATCCTACCATGGAAAATAGTTAGAATATGACCATGTTATTTTTGTTTTAATGTTTTTTTTGTCAGATCTCGAAAATTGGCCTTAAATATCATTGAATACCACTGCTGTGTTTTACTTTGATAATATAGATGTGAAGGTGGTGAAATTCCACTCTGATTAATGAAAAAATGCAAACAGTAAATAAGTGGTAAAAGTATCTATCCCATAATTTTCTCAGCATGTTTTAATTACATCGTACATCTGATTTTCATTATGACAGCATTTCACAGTTGTGCCTTTTGACCGCCAATGTTAGAGCACAGAAAAATGCCACTCAGTCCATCAATTCTGTCCTGCTGTTTTCCTCCTCAAGCCACCAAGTCTAATTCAACTCTCTACCTGGCTCACCAACATTCTTTAAATATTACTTTTACAAGTAAATATCTGATTACCTTTTAAAAAGACTTATGAGTTCTGCAGTAACACATTGTTAATGACCCCGTATTCGGAAATTTTCTCAGTGTTTTCTAGTTCTTGTGATTACCTTAAACTTACCCTTTAATTGTCTCACTACTGTATGCAACCAATCTATCACTATTTACGCTGTTATATCTCTTCATAACTTTGACAACTTCCAGATCATCATCCTAGGGATGACAACCCTTTCGAATTATCTGTGAGTTTTTCAAAATTTTTAAAAATTCTTTCATGAGGTCTGGGTATCCTGGCAAAGCCAGCAATTGTTGCCCATCCCTAGTGTAAAAGTGCATGTTAACACAGCAACTTGAACTCCCTGAGTGAACTGTAACACACCACCACCACATGCAATTGCAATCAGCATCAGCACTACCAGATTCGTGGAATGTGCTTTAAATTTATAAAACATATAAGGCTGGAATTTTGTGCTGGGAATGGGGTTCGGGACTGTTTCCAGGGCCTGAACCCACCCCTGGGGAAAAACAAAAATTAGCTCGGAGTTTCACAGGGATAACTACTTAATTGATATCGAAACAGTTTTGCAGTCATTTAGCAGTCGTGTGAGGGAGAGTGGAGCTGGGCCAATTCAAGTGCAGGCCCAATTCAAACTCATCAAGGCAATCATTACTGTGGCTGCCTTTTGAGTGCTGAAGGTGGACAATGAAGATTCAGAGACAACTGCGAGCTGGATTTTTCATTTCCCTGATGTCCCAGAGGCTTGGAACCTGAAGTAGGGCAGCCGCTTGTTTTTCAAACGCTGACTGGGAGGTGATGCTGGAGGTTCCCAGAAGTTGGAAAGAGGTTCCCAGAAGCCACTCACACATACCAAGCAAGTAGACATTGCTGCCACTGTCAGTGGCAGAAATGTTGTGAGAAGAACTTGGAAAGGTTCACTGACCTCATACGCTCTGGCAAAGTGAGTACTGTCCTAAGACTAAGGTCTCTGGGTATTCAGCCTCCAGCAGACACATCAGCTGAGGAGCCTCAGGACACATGCTGCTCCTGAAAATGGGAGGGGTGTGGGTACAAGCCACTTAATGACCCCTTAGAATGCTTCTGAGCCGCCACGTTGCTGAGGAACTGACAGTGTTGAAACATGCACCCTCCAATGAATTGGAGCAGCAGCCATTGGCCCTAGAGGACAGCAAGTGCTCTCTTTTGCCCTTCCACAAGAAACGGGCACATAATTTCAGAGAGAGGGCCCAAACAGGTGAGGAGTACCCTACCTGCAGATCATCACAGCAATGAAGGATAGAGCTATGGAAATAATTAGGATGGCAGACCATGAGGAAGTTGCCCCTGCGAGATGGGCACTTGTAGTAAAGATAGTGATTACAGAGGGCAATGCACTCATTAAGGGGCTGCTTTGCACTCCACCCTGTCCAACAGTGTGCCAAACACTGTGGTGCATTAGGAAAACTCAGCTCACCAAGGTTAGCTCTCATGATGTCTTCTTAAGGATTCCACAGGTGCAGATGTCCACCCAAGGAGACCTTCTCCCTTTCCAACAGTGGCCTAGGATGATCAGCAAGGAAACAAAGAAGTACCAACATGCCTTACAACACTGTTCACCTGTGCAGGTACAGGCATCTCGCTGGATCCTTGCACGCGTTCAGATCGGGTGGTGCTGGGTGAAGAGCAAGGTGTGAGTATGGAGGAGAAGGTGCCAGAGGTAGAGGCAGCTGTGATTAGTTCCCCTTGTAGGAGAGAGGACAGACACAGCCCTACCCAGTTACGCACGAATGCAGGGACTCAGAAGTCACTGAAAAGGGGGCTTTGCCTATAGCAGCAGCAGCAGATATGCTCCCACTTGTCAGAGTTCCCTGAGGCAGTGGAGGGTCATGGGCAAAGAATGAAGGAGTCCATCCAGCTCATGCGCCCTACCATAGTTCAAGGTTTTGAGTGAATGAGGTCCTCCATGGAGAGAGTGGCCAACCTCATGGAGAGCCATGTGCGGCAGCACTTGGAGTGCATGCAGGAATTGAGCACTGATGTCAACAGGATGCATACCACACTATGTAGTCTGGATCAGTCAGTGGAGCTGGTTGCACAGTGATGCATGGAGGGGGTTTCAGTTGCACTCCAGCTGGTGCTCCCCTTAAGCCATCTGGAACACCTGCCAAAGGCTGAAGGTGTTGTCGGGGAAGATGAGGGTGCCAGCCCTCAAGAAATGCCGTCATCATCATCGGCTTCCTTGGTTCCTTTGACAGTGGGGGACCTATGCAGCAAGGCCAAGTGATGGAGGCAGCAACTTCGGGAGTTGCCCCACAAGCTCTTCCATGATGAAGACGACCGCCACTACATCTCAGCGTCAAGCCGAGGCCACCTCATTCAAGGCCACAATGAACAGCACCACATTCAAATGGCCAAGCACAGAAGTCACCGTATCGCGTAGAGCACTGAGAGCGTTGCTGCAATGTCTTCTTGCTGTACCTCAGCACTGGTTTCCTATCTCAGCACTATGTTAATGACAACACTTAGAGGCACATGTGTGAAAGAGGCATGAAGTTGTGAAGGAGATCAAGGGGACAGAAAAACCTCTCAGCAGATGTACTTCCTTCAATGCTGTAAAGAGATTAGATGTTCCACGCTGTATCTTCAATGCAAATGTTAGCACTGGCACCTTAGAGTGAGTTCCACATCACGCCATTCATTCTGGATCAGAGGGGCTTAGATGATTCCTTTCTGAATAAGATATTCCCTTTCATCCATGGCATCATGATGAAGCCTCTGCGGCCACTCAGTGCCCTGTTACCTCCCTAGAAGCCAGAGCACTTTAGCCTCCTTTTCATCCTCCTCTTTCATGTCCTGCTTGCCTCTTTCTCTGATGAGCTGCCCCCTTCTCAGCCTCACTGTCCTCAACGTTCACACATCTCTGATGGGCCATATTATGGAGAATGCACAAACCATCACAATGAGCGAGGCCCTTGCAGGGGTGTGTATTGCAGGGTGCCACCTGACCAGTAAAGGCACTGGAAACACACCTAGAGAAGTCCAGTGGCCTGCTCAATGGTTGTCCTAGTGAGCAGGTGGCTTTGGCCGTGTTGCCTCTGTGCCTTTTCTTGGGACTCCTGTAGAGATGTGAGTAGCCATCCTTGTCCCATGTCCCCAAGGATCCATCTACAAACATTGGGGGTTGCCTGGATTGGAGAAGGATGAAGAAGTCATGAAGAAGCTACCAGGAAAATGAGTGCACACGTGAAAGAAGCTTTTGTTGCGGTTGCAGACCCACAGGAGTAGAAGCTCGTCTTGGTGATGAATTTCACCAGACAGTCACTGTGTGTCTTTATGGCTAGATGGGTGCAATCAATGATGCTCTGCATCTGGTGGAATCCAGCAATGGTGGCAAAATCCACCACCCTCTGTGCCTGCAAGGCCATGTCCATTGTGAACTGAATGTACTTCTAGCACTGGCAAAGAGGTAATCAGTGATTTTTTAAAAATTCATTCATGGGATGTGGGCATCACTGGCTAGGCCAGCATTTATTGCCAATCCTTAATTGTCATTGAGAAGATGGTGGTGAGCTGCCTTCTTGAACTGTTGCAGTCCATGTGGTGTAGGTACACCCATAGTGCTGTTAGGGAGAGAGTTCCAGGATTTTGATCCAGTGACAGTGAAGGAATGGCGATATATTTCCAAGTCAGGGTGGTGAGTGTCTTGGAGGGGAACTTCCAGGTGGTGATGTTCCCATCTATCTGCTGCCCTTGTCCTTCTAGATGACAGTGGTTGTGAGTTTGAAAGGCTCTGCCTAAAGAGCCATGGCGAGTTCCTGCAGTGCATTTTGTAGATGGTACACACTGCTGCCACTGTGTGTCGGTGGTGGACGGAGTGATTGTTGTGGATGTGACGCCAATTAGGTGGGCTGCTTTTTCCTGGATGGTGTTAAGCTTCTTGAGTATTGTTGGAGCTGCACTCATCCAGGCAAGTGGAGAATATTCCATCACACTCCTGACTTGTGCCTTGTAGATGGTGGACAGGTTTTGGGGAGTCAGGAGGTGAGTTACTCGCCGCGGGGTTCCTAGCCTCTGACCTGCTCTTGTAGCCACAGTATTTATCTGGTTAGTCCAGTTCAGCATCAGGTCAATGGTAATCCTCAGGATGTTGATAGTGGGGATTCAGCAATGTAATGCCATTGAATGCTTAGGTTCTCTGTTATTGAAGATGGTCACTGCCTGGCATTTCTGTGGCGTGAATGTTACTTCCCACTTGTCAGCCCAAGCTTGAATATTGTCCAGGTCTTGCTGCATTCGGACATGGACTGCTTCAGTATCTGAGGAGTTGTGAATGGTGCTGAACATTGTGCAATCATCAGCAAACACCCCACTTCTGACCTTATGATGGAAGGAAGGTCATTGATGAAGCAGCTGAAGATGGTTGGGCTGAGGACACTACCTTCATGAACTTCTGCAGTGATGTCCTGAAACTGAGACGATTGACCTCCAACAACCACAACCATCTTCCTTTGTGCCAGGTGTGACTCCAACCAGTGGACAGTTTTCCCCAGTTCCTATTTTCTCCAGTTTTGCCAGGGCTCCTTGATGGCACACTCAGTGAAATGCTGTCTTGATGACAAGAGCAGTCACTCTCACCTCACCTCGGGATTCAGCTCTTTTGTCCATGTTTGAACCAAGGCTGTAATGAGGTCAGAAGCTGTGTGGCCCTGACAGAACCCAAACTGGGCATCAGTGAGCAGGCTATTGGTAAGCAAGTGTCACTTGATAGCACTGCTGATGACTTCTTCCATCACTTCACTAATAATAGAGAGCAGACTGACGGGGTGGTAATTGGCTGGGTTGGATTTGTCCTGCTTTTTGTGCACAGGACACACCTGGGAAATTTTCTATAATAAAAACAGAAAATGCTGGAAAAACTTAGCAGGCCTGACAGCATCTGTGGAGAGAGAAATAGAGTTAACATTTTGAGAGAAGTAGAAATGTGATGAAATTTATACTGTTTAAGGGGGGGCGGAGCAAGTGAAGCTAGATAGAAGACCAGCGATAAGTCGGGGCAAAGGAGAGATTGACAAAAATGTCATGGACAAAAAGACAAATGGGGTGTTGATGGTTGTGGTAAGGGCTAAAGAAGGGTAGATGAGCAGACTAGCCATGGCACAATGGTACAGGAAGCCTTTCAAGTGGGGGGAGAAAAATGGAATATAGTGGTAATAGGGGACAGTATAGTGAGGGGGATTGACACTGTTCTCTGCAGCAAAGAGCGAGAAGCAAGACAGCTGTGTTGCCTGTCTGGTGCAAAGGTTCGGGACATTAGCTCAGGGCTGGAGAGGAACTTACAGTGGGAGGGAGAGGATCCAGTTATTGTGGTACATGTAGGTACCAATGACATAGGCAGCACAAGTAAAGAGGTTATGCATAGGCAGGATGAAGAGCTGGGCACCAAATTAAGAAGCAGAACCTCAAAGGTAATAATCTCTAGCAAAGGGCATATAAGATTAGGGGAATGAATGCGGGGCTCAAAGGCCGATGTGGGTCAAGTGAGTTCCGGTTCATGGGGCACTGGCATCAGTACTGGGAAAAGTGGGGGCTGGGCTGTTGGGATGGTCTACACCTGAACCGTAATGGGACCAGTGTTCTAGCGAACCACATAACTAAGAAAGTAGCGAGGACTTTAAACTAAACAAGGTGGGTGAGGCATCAAGCTTGGGTAGATGTAGCAAATCAAGGGGTAGAGTCTAGGCAGGAGAGCAAATGAGTAATATGGGAAATTAGGTCAGAGAATGGCAGGGAGGGATAGAGAGAAAAAGCTGAAGAATACACCAACTTTCAAGACTAGATGTTACAAAGACAACAAAAAGACAAAACTAAAGGTTCTGTACCTGAATGTGCGTAGCATTCATAACAAGGTAAATGAATTGATAGTGCACACTGAGTAAAAATGATCTGATAGCCATTACGGAGACGTGGGGTGTAATCGTCTGGTCCTGTTGGCGGTGGGCATCATGGTGGACATGAGTGGATAATATGGCAAGAAGGCAAAAATTGGTTTTACACCGTTGTGAAACCAGTTTGCGATCATCCGCTTTCCCGCCGCTGCATGTTGAAAACCTAATTTCATGTGAGAGAGTGAGTGGTGATGTCTCTTGAGCTGGTGGTGAGTGAGATGCCAGTGAATGTGTGATGGCCTTGTGAGTTAGAGTGATAAGATAGTTGTCTTACCCTGGTGGCGTGGATGAGATCATTCATCCATTTTCTGCACTAGATGGCTGACCTCTTGTGTGCATTGGCACTGACCACCTCTGCCACTGCCTCCCAAACCGGAGTGGTGAGACTGATGAGTCTCCTGCAGCCAGAGTGGGGGTAGGGGACATCACAATGGGTCTCCAGTGTCCAGAAGGCGTCCCAGGGATGCATTACTGAATCCAGGGGCTGCACTCTTCTTGGCTTCTGGGGCCACGTTTTCACCGGTGCCCAGCTGGGCTGCAAGCATTGAGAATTGTGCGTGTGGCTGCAGTTTAAGTATGGCACCCTGCATGAGGAAACAGCAAGGTAACGGCATAGCAGGCAAATTAGCGGCTGCCTGCCAGCGAGACTGCGTGTTTCGTGTGGCTGCATAAATAACGAGGCGGGAACGGGATGGCATGGCATGAAAACCCGCAATTGCGGCTGGCAGGCAAAACGACTTTTTTCCTGCCCGCTACCACACTTTGGCAAATCCCGCCTGTGGCTGCAGGATGACAAGGATTGGGTCCTGAGTATTGAGTGGTATATGGTACTCAAGGAGAATAGAAAGCTAGGTAAAGGTCGTGGGATAACACTGTTAATCAAGTAGGACATTGGTGCAATAGTTAGAGATGACCTTGGTTCAGGAGATCAGGATGTAGAAGCGGTTTGGGTAGAGATGAGGAATAGTAGAGGAAAAAAGTCACTAGTGGGGCTGGTCTACAGGACCCCTCACAGTAACCACAATGTAGGACAAAGTATACACCAAGAAGAAATATTGGGTGCTGGTGATAAAGGGATGGCAATAGTCATGGGCAATTTTAAGCTACATATAGGCCAAAATTTTCTGTTTGGCAGGCGGAGCAGGTGCTGACGTGGGCAGGTGCGGACCCAATCGCCACCCGTGATCGGGGCTGTGCCGCCATTTTGTGCAGGTGGGCCAATTAAGGCCCGCCCAGCACATTTCGGGAGTGTGAAGTCTGTGGTGGGCGTGTACAGACCGCCAGTCCAATGGCGACCCGGCAGTCTATTTAAAAGAAGGCCTGGCAGCCTCCTATAGGCTGTTCACTATGGCCAGCTGCAGGTCCTACCACAGGGGTCTGCTCAGCAGGTCAGTATTGAGGGAAGGGCAGAAGAGGAGGGCAGGCTGCAGGGTCTGCCCCAGGAGCAGGGCAGGCTGCAGGGTAGGCCAGCGGGGGGCCAATGTGGCCCTCACTTTTCTGATGATTGCCTTACTGCCCTTCTCAAGGAGGTGGTAGCACGGCAGGAGGTGCTGGTTCCCCAGGATGGGAGGAGGAGGTCCCCCACATGATGAAGCGTGCCTGGTAGGAGGTGGCAAAGGTGGTGAGCTCCCGTGACGTGATGCTGCGCACCTGGATCCAGTGCCGTAAGCGCTTCAACAATTTGTTGCGCTCTGGAAGGGTGAGTACCATGTTGGCATTGGGCATTTAACCATGCAGGTAGCCTTAGTCTTTGAGGTCCCCCCCCCCACCTCACCCAAGTCTTACTGTCGTGACTGCATTGAATCATGTTGGGCATTTCTCGTATGCTGGGTGGCCAAGCAGATAGTGCTCATGCTTACATCAGCCTGAGTGGTGGTTCATGAGGAGATGGGTTCTTCCCCCGCACCATGTGTTGCTTTTAGTTGCACATGACTAGTCTGGGGGCAACCTGCAGGAGATGCAGCTAGGCACATACTCAGAACTCCAACACATGTCCGATTCACGGTGATGAGATTGTGGAGGGGAAGCCTCAAGGTCTGTGGCCAAGAGTCATCTTCAGCCCTCGACGCTGCATGTTGTTGCACCTCCTTGCCATGGGAGCTAAGACTGTGTATTTCTTAAAGCGATGGGCGCAGAATGTGTCCAAGGTGGCCGTTGGGGGCGTGGGTTTTGGGAGCAGTCGTGCCATATTTTTGTGACTGATCAGCAGTAGCGTGGAGAGGAGGCACGGGAGGCCTGAAATGGGCCACTGTGTTTGGGGTGCGGTGTGCGCATGCAGAGTACATGTGCAATTAGTCCCAGTGAATGGTCTTCTCTGTTTTGCAGGAGGAAAATGCTCACAATGCCTCTGAGCGTTTGCGCACTGGAGACGGCCAGGCCCAGTTGGTGATTTTGAGCCATTTCGATCAGGAGGCCCTGGAGCTTGAGAGGCGCCATGCGCCCAGGTCCACTGGTGTCGGTGAGGCTGGGGTGGAACGGCCAGGTATTTGAGGTCAACAGTGACATCCGCTCTGTCTTCCCACCATCCAAAGCACTGATGATTGTTGGAATCGTTATTGTAGCATAATTGCTCAGTCACAGACTGATAGAGTCAGAGATGTGGGTCATAGACAAAGGTCCCGTGGCCCTTCAAAGATGCGTGTCAGGCAGAATAAGTCGCCTTATCCCATTTCTGACCACTATCCCCATGGCCTTGTATGCCATGGCATCGCAACTGCACATCCAAATACTTATTACATGTTAGGAGGGTTTCTGTGTCCAACACCCTTTCAGACAGTGCATCCCACATTACTGCGTGCAAAAGTTCCTCGTCACCTCACCTGTCGGCTTCATGCCCCTTACCTTAAATAAATGCAACCAGGTTACTCATCCCTCCACCAAGGGGAAAAGTTGCTTTCTGTTAACCCTATCTATGCCCCTCATATTGTTATAAAGCTCAATAATCTCACCCCTCAATCTCCTCTGCTCCACGGCAAATATCCAGAGTCTATGCTATGTGTCCTCATAACGCCAACTCTCCAGCCCAGCATGTATCCTGGTGAGCAACCTCTGCACTCTCTCCACTCCAATCACATCTCTCCCATGAAGCGCATATCACGACTGCACACAGAACTATGGCTGTGGCCTCAGCAGCGTTTTCTGCACTTGCAACGTGACCTCCCTGTTCCTATATTCCGTTCCTCGGCTAATTAAGGCAAATATGGCATTTACCTTCTTAAGCGCCTAATGTACCTGTCCCGCTACCTTAACGGGCCTGTCAACATGCCCAGCAAGGTCCCTCTGATCCTCCTTACTTTTCACGATCCTACCATTCCTTGTGTATCCTCGTACCTTGTTTGTCCTGCCGAGGTGCATCACCTCACACTTATCCACATAACATTCCATTTGGCATTCCTTAGGCCATCTGACCAGCCCGTCTGTATCCGCCTGTAATGTTTGGGCCTCCTCCTGACTATTTGTCCCCCACCAATATTCGTCTCCTTAGGTTCTGGAAGGTTGATCGCATAATGAGCCTGGGGGAAAGGGATGAAGTGTGTCACTGTGTGCACGCTAAATGATCCACTGTCCTTGTTGTTATTTTCAGCAACATCAGAGGCTGGCGACAAGGCTCAATTGCAGATGCCCCCTCTCACACTTGAGGGCCCTGAACTGTCACCTGCATCACACCATTTCTGCAAGGCAGGCACCAGCGCAGATATTAGCACATCAGTGGGAATTGCAACATTGGCTAGTGTCCCGGGGCACGGTGGAGAGGGCACTTCACAATTGCTAGAGGAGATGGCAGAGACAGGGAGTGCCGATGGCGCCAGCAGTTGGAGGACTGCAGGGGACCAGGCACATGCTCAGTCAGTGCCTGATGATGTGCCTCTGGAGTCGTCCGCAACGCAGCAGCTGCAGGAAATGCGGCCGGGTATGCAGGAGCATCTGGGAGTGTTGCATGAGACTATACTTTGCTTGGTGTCCGTGGTGGAGGAGTCCACGCGGAGCATTAGTGATGCCGAGCCTCATGTCAGAGCGTCATGCTTCCTCTATGGAGAGAGTGGTGACTCTCCCGGAGAGGAGCTTCCAGGAGAACAAGCAGCTTCTCCTGGGTATACGCTCGGACCTGCAAGCCCTCACAGTGCTAATGGCCACAGCAGGTCATTGGCAATGCGGGAGATGGTCGGGGCACCAATTGTCCCTGTCGTTGCCCATCCATCTACGGTGAGCAGGGAGGTCCGAAGCAACCTCACGTCGACGCAGCAGCTGCCTGTCATCTCTTTGGTCTCCTCTCACAATACCCCAGATGGGAGCAGCAGCTCCTCCGCCCCTCTGCCAGTGACCATTGCATCTGTTGAGGCTGCGATGACTGGGGAGATGCCAGCTGTGGAACTGGCCACTCCCTCCCAGCACTGGCTCCACGGGCCAGAGGACATCCGCCAAGGTCATCGAGGGCAACAGGACAGCAGAGTGAGCAGGCTGTCTCAGAAGTCACTCCAAGCGATGGGGCAGCACCAAGACGTAGCATCCGTAAATGTAAGCATAAGGCACCTTAGGCACACCATGAGTTTCTCACTGGTGCTTTTGTGTTGGCCCTAGATTGCTGCTGTAAAAACGTTTTGCTTTCATTTTGTTGGACCATATGATGGATAAAATTAAATCCAGATGTGTTACCATGTCTGAGGGTGGCTCCTTTGTGCTGCATTTGTATGTTTCACATACATGTCATGAGTGTTTGAGTGGACATTGAGGTTTATGTCTAAAGCCCTTAGTTGCAGCTGATGAATTGGCAGATTTAGAACCTAAGTGTCGCGAATGGAAGCGCCAGGCAATGCTGGTCCTCCTGATCCACTTCTGTGGAGCTAGCTGAAGGTTCGTTGGATTAAAGTCTCCCGAGTGTCCCTGCCTCCTTGCTGTAGTGCCGGGTCAGCATTCAGCCCCTCATCATTGCCCAGTGCTTCTTCATCCGCTGAATCAAGGGATAAGTCATAGCAGGAGCGCTCAAAGCCATGGTGTGCTCCTCGTGCTCCACGTGGGAAGCCGGGGACATTTCCAGTGCCCGGGACCAGCATGTGTGCAAGAACTGTGTCTAACTGCAGCTCCTGGAAGCTCGGGTTTCAGAGCTGGAATTGCGGCTGGGGACACTGTGGAGCATCCGTGGCTGGCACGTTTAGAGAGGTGGTCACACCGCAGCTGAAGGGACTTGAGGAAGGAAGGGAATGGGTGACCACCAGGCAGTCCAAGAGAAACAGGCAGGTGGTTCAGAGGTCCCCTGGGGTACCACTCGCAAATCGGTATTCCATTTCAGAGGCTGATGAGGGCACTGGTTCCTCCAGGGAGTGCAGACAGAGCCAAGCTTCTGGCACCACAAGCAGCCTGTCTGTACAGGAGGGGAGGAAGGGAGGAAGAGCAATAGTAATAGGGGATTCTATTGTCAGGGGAGCAGATAGGCGCTACTGTGGCCATCACCGTGACTCCAGGATGGTATGTTGCCTCCCTGGTGCCAGGGTCCGGGATGTCACTGAACGGCTGCAGGGCATCCTGAAGGGGGAGGGTGATAAGGCAGAGGTCATGGTACATGTTGGTACCAATGACATAGGTAGAAAGAGGGATGAGGTCTTGCATCAAGAATTCAGGGAGTTAGGCAATAGACTAAAAAGCAAGACCTCTCGGGTTGTAATGTCTGGATTACTCCCAGTGCCACGTACTAGCGAGCTCAGAAATAGGAGAATAGCACAGATGAATACGTGGCTTAATAGTTGGTGCATGACGGAGGGTTTTAGATTCCTGGATCACTGGGACTGTTTCTGGGGAAGGTGGGGCCTGTACAAGCGGGACAGTCTACATCTGAACCAGAGCGGTTTGCTAGTGCTGTTGGGAGGAGTTTAAACTAATTCGGCAGAGGGAGGGGACACAGAATGTTAGCAGAATAGGGACACATCATAATACTGTAAAACAATCAAGTCAGAGAGAGTACAGCTGCAATAAGCTTCAAGGGAGTAAGGCAAAGCTGGATGGCCTCTACTTTAATGCCAGGAGTATTACAGGTAAAACGGTTAAGGGTGAGGATTGATATGTGGAATTGTGATAGATTAGCCATCACTGAGACATGGTTGAGGGAAGGGCAGGACTGGCAGCTCAACATTCCGGGATATAGAATCTTCAGGCGAAACAGGGGAGCGGGTAAAAGAGGAGGAGGCGTTGCATTATTAGTTAAGGAGTCAGTTACTGCAGTAAGGAGAGATGATATCTAGGAGGGGGCAGCGAATGAAGCTTTGTGGGTAGAGCTTAGGAATAAAAAAGGGGCAAACTCATTATTAGGTGTTTATTATAGACCCCCAGATAGTCAGTGGGAAATTGAGGAGCAAATATGTGCACAATTTGAGGAGGTGTGTAAAAACAATAACAATAGGGTAATTATATTAGGTGATTTCAACTTTCCCAACATTAATTGGGATAGACATTGTGTTAAGGGCTTGGATGGAGTGGATTTCTTGAAATGTGTACAGGAGAACTGTTTAGGTCAATATGTAGAGGGTCCAACAAGGGACGGTGCATTGTTGGACCTAATTCTGGGGAATGAAGCCAATGAAGGTGGCTGAGGTGGTGGTGGGGGAGCATTTTAGCGATAGCGACCATAACATGGTACAGTTTAAGTTTGTTACGGACAAAGAAATCGACAAGTTGCAAAAAAATGTTTTGGATTGGGGCATAGTGGATTTTAGTAAAATAAGGCAGGATCTGGCCAAGGTAGACTGGGAACAGTTACTTGTGGGGAAATCTACAGAGGAACAGTGGGGGGTGTTCAAAAAGGAAATGGGGAGGGTACAGGCTCAACAAGTTCCCTCTGGGGTGATAGGAAGGAGTAACAAGCCCAGAGAACCATGGATGACCAGAGATATTCAGGTTACGATGAGAAGGAAAAGAGAGGCTTTTAGCAAGTACAAGGGAAGCAATTCAGCAGAGGCATTAGTGGAGTACAGACAGTGCAGGATGGAGCTTAAGAAAGCAATTAGGAGAGCAAAGAGGGGATATGAGAAAGCTCTGGCTGGTAAAAGTAGGGAAAATCCCAAGATATTCTATAAGTATATCAGTGGGAAGAGGATAAACAGGGAAAGAGTAGGGCCCATAAGGGACCAGGGGGCCAATCTATGGGTGGAGCCAGAGGATATCGCTAGAGTGTTGAATGAATACTTCACGTCCGTCTTCACCCAAGAGAATGAGGATGAAGGTATGGAACTCGGGGAGAGAGACTGCGAGGTACTTAAGCAAATTGATATCAGAAGTGACAAGGTATTGGAGGTGTTGGCAGGCTTAAAAGTAGACAAATCTCCAGGTCCGGATTATTTGTGTCCCAGGCTGCTGAGGGAGGAAAGGGAGGAGATCGCAGGGGCTCTGACCTAAATTTTTAATTCCTCTCTGGCTACGGGGGAGGTGCCAGAGGATTGGAGAACAGTTAATGTGGTTCTGCTATTTAAGAAGGGTTGTAGAGATAAGCCAGGGAACTGCAGGCCAGTGAGTCTCACGTCAGTGGTAGGGAAACTATTGGAGAAAGTTCTGAAGGAGAGTATCTATCTCCACTTGGAGAGGCAAGGTTTGATCAGGGATAGTCAGCATGGCTTTGTCAGAGGGAGGTCATGCCTAACAAATTTGATTGAATTTTTTGAGGAGGTGACCAGGTGTGTACATGAGGGTAGTGATGTAGTTTATATGGATTTCAGCAAAGCCTTTGACAAGGTCCCACATGGGAGACTTATAAAGAAGGCAAAGGCACATGGGATACAGGGTAATTTGATAAGGTAGATTCAAAATTGGCTTAGTTGTAGGAGGCAGAGTGTGATGACAGAAGGATGCTTTAGTGACTGGAGCCAGTGTCCAGTGGCGTACCACAGGGATCTGTGCTCGGTCCCCTATTATTTGTCATTTATATAAACAACATAGATGCCTATGTGGTGGGTAGGATTAGTATGTTTGCGGATGACACAAAGATTGGCCGGGTGGTTAACAGTGAGGTTGAGTGTCTTGGGCTACAGGAAGATATAGACGGGATGGTCAAATGGGCAGATAAGTGGCAGATGGAATTTAACCCTGAAAAGTGTGAGGTGATACAATTTGGAAGGAGTAATTTGACAAGGAAGTATTCAATGAACGGCATGGCACTAGGAAGTTCTGAGGAACAAAGGGACCTTGGCGTGTGTGTCCATAGATCTCTGAAGGCGAAGGGACATGTTAGTGGGGTGGTGAAAAAGGCATATGGGACACTTGCCTTTATCAATCAAAGCATAGATTACAAAAGTAGGGAGGTCATATTGGAGTTGTATAGAACCTTGGTGAGGCCACAGCTGGAGTACTGTGTGCAGTTCTGGTCGCCACATTATAGGAAGGATATGATTGCACTGGAGGTGGTGCAGAGGAGATTCACCAGGATGTTGCCTGGGATGAAACATTTAAGTTATGAAGAGAGGTTGGATAGACTTGGGTTGTTTTCGTTGGAACAGAGAAGACTGAGGGGCGACCTGATCGAGGTGTACAAGATTATGAGGGGCATGGACAGGGTGGGTAGGGAGCAGCTGTTCCCCTTAGTTGAAGGTCAGTCACAAGGGGGCATAAGTTCAAGGTGAGGGGCAGGAAGTTTAGGGGGGTGGTGACGGTCTGGAATGCACTGCCTGGGAGGGTGGTGGAGGCGGATTGCTTCACATCCTTTAAAAAGTACCTGGATGAGCACTTGGCACGTCATAACATTCAAGGCTATGGGCCAAGTGCTGGTAAATGGGATTAGGTAGGTAAGTCAGTGTTTCTCACGTGTCGGTGCAGACTCGATGGGCCGAAGGGCCTCTTCTGCACTGTGATTCTGTGATCAGTGCTGGACTCATCGTGTGCAGCCGCATCCACTGCTTCAACGTCTTCATCGTCCACTGCGTCCCCCCTTTCCAGCGCAAGAATGTACAGAGCGCAGCATGCTACCACTATCACCGACACACGATCTGGAGGATACTGGAGTGCACCCCCTGAACGGTCCAGGCTTCGGAAGCGCATCTTGAGAAGACCAATGGCTCTCTCCACCACAGCCCTTGTGGAGGCGTGGCTCCTATTGTACCACTGCTCAGCTTCTGCTTTTGGATGGCGGAGAGACGTCATGAGCCACTTTCTGAGGGGATAGCCCTTGTCACCCAGCAGCCAAGTATCCAGCCAGGCTGGAGCACTGAAGAGGCCCAGCACCTAGGAGTGTCTGAGGATGTAGGCATGTGAGAGTTGCGTGGGTACCTTGCACAGACTTGAAAATCTGCATCCTGTGATCACACACTATCTGCATGTTCATGGAGTGGAAGCCCATCCTGTTGATGAAGGCGCTGGGCTCACCTGCTGGCACCTTGATGGCCACATGTGTGCAGTCTATTGCACCCTGGACGCGGGGGATGTTAGAATTAAACAGCTTATAGGTGGACACTTAGAAAAATTCAAGGTAATCGGAAACAGTCAGCATGGTTTTGTGA
The DNA here is from genome assembly GCF_964194155.1 of Cetorhinus maximus. Lineage (NCBI taxonomy): Eukaryota > Metazoa > Chordata > Chondrichthyes > Lamniformes > Cetorhinidae > Cetorhinus > Cetorhinus maximus. The sequence continues at coordinate 68,845,963 of NC_135879.1, read as the reverse complement.
AAGGAAAATCATGTCCAACCGATTTATTGCAGTTCTTTGAAGGAGTAACATGCATTGTGGATAAAGAGTAGTCCGCAGACATACTGTATTTGGATTTCCAGAAGGCATTTGATAAGGTGCCACATCAAAGATTATTATGGAAAATAAAAGCTCATGGTGTAGTGGGTAACATATTAGCATGGATAGAAGATTGGCTGGCTGGCAGAAAACAGACAATATGCATAAATGGGTCTTTTTCTGATTTTAAGGATGTGATGAGTGGAGTCCCACAGGGGTCTGTGATGGGGCCTCAACTTCTTACAATTTATATCAATGACTTAGATGAGGGGAGTGAAGGCATGGTAGCTAAATTTGCAGATGAAACAAAGATAGAGAGGTAAGTAGGTTGTGAAGAGGACATAAGGAGTTTGCAGACAGATATAGATAGGTTGAGTGACTTGGCAAAAATCGGGCAGATGGAGTATAATGTGGGAGAATGTGAAGTTGTTCACTTTGGCAGGAAGAATAAAAAAAGCAGAGCATTACTTATATGGAGAACGACTGCAGAATTCTGAGGTGCAGAGGGCAATAAGGGATAGGCAATAAATGCTGGCCTAGCCAGCGATGCCCACATCCCAAGAACAAATGGAAAAAAGTGTTCTAGCACATGAGCCACAAAAAGTTAGTATGTAGGTACAGGAAGTAATTAAGAAGGCTAAAGGAATGCTATCTTTTATTACGACAGGAATTGAACCTAAAAGTAAGGATGTTATGCTTCAGTTATACAGGGCATTGGTGAGATTACATTTCGAATGCTGTGTGCAGTTTTGGTCTCCTTATTTAAGGAAAATGATTTGGAGGTGGTTGATAGGAGGTTTACTTGATTGATAACAAAAACAAAAATACCTGGAAAAACTCAGGAGGTCTGGCAGCATCTGCGGAGAGGAACACAGTTAACGTTTCGAGTCCGAATGACTCTTCAACAGTATTTTTGTTTTTGTTTTGGATTTCCAGCATCCGCAGTTTTTTGCTTTTTACTAGACTGAAGCCTAGAATGAGCGGGTTGTCTTATAAGGAAAGGTTGGACAGACTGGGCTTGTTTCCACCGGAGTTTAGAAGAGTGAGGGGTGACTTAATTGAAGTATATAAGACCCTGAATAGTCTCGACAAGGTGGATGTGGAAAGGATGTTTCATCTTGTGGCTGAGTCCAGAACCAGGGGGCAATGTTTTAAAATTAAGGGTTGCCCTTGTCGGACAGAAATGAAGAGAAATTTATTCTCTCAGAGGGTGGTGCGACTTTGGAACTCTCTGCCTCAGAAGACGGTGGGGCGGGGTCATTGAATATCTTAAGGCAGAGGTAGATAGATTCTTGTTAGGCAAGGGAATCAAAGGTTATTGGGAAAATATGGGAATGTGGAATTTGAATCACCCATGATCTTATTGAATGGTGGAGCAGGCTCGAGGGGCCGAATGGCCTACTCCTGCTCCTATTTCACGTGTTCGTATGTATGTTCATGTGTCAAAAGAAGAGTCATACGGACTCAAAGTGTTAATTCTGTTTTTCTCTCCACAGATGCTGTTAGACCTGCTGAGTTTTTCCAACATTTTCTGTTTTTGTTTCAGATTTCCAGCATCCGCAGTATTTTGCTTTTATCTTAGTGTCAAAAGTTGCTGTCAATTTCAGTAGAGTAATGAACACTGACACTTTTGTCATCATAGCCACTGCAAAATCTGGACCATAAAAGCACTGATCTATTATTGAGCTTCTCCAGTCTGCATCACACGTTCATAAAATTACATATCTTTTCTAGAATACATCATGACAAATGACCTATCCATAAATTTCTCTTTTCCTACTTCGCTGATAGATAGAGTATGTATGGAGTTTGATGCAGTAACTACATATGCCCTGATAAAAAATTGCAGTTCAAAGTAACTGAAACCACTTCAGCACAAATCCCTCAGTGGAAACAGGAACATCAGCACATGTTAGTTATAGCTGGGTATTTTTGATCATTACATCATTTACTGTAATATTAATGTATAATCTTTCCAATCTATTCAAGGGTACAAATTTAAAGCTGAACTACACCATCTGCAGTTCAAGATGTAAAAAGAACAGTACAAACAATCATACCTAATTTTAATGATAAAAATTTTATAAAGTCCATTACAGTCACAAGTGTTCCACAACTGGTACAACGTACATATATTGTACTTATGTGCTGGACTTTGCCACCATTGCGAACGGGGAGATGTTGAGGGAGCTTCCTCTTCCTGCAAGTTGCTTAGTTGTCCACCATTGTTTATGACTGTACTTGATAGGAGCTATGACCTGATATAGTATGTTCCCTTCATTGTTTAGCATGAATGTTATCCTGTGTTGTAGCTTCACCTAGTTGGCACCTCATTTTTAGGTATACCTGGTGCTGTTCCTGGCATGCTGTCCTACACTTCTCATTGCACCAGGGTTTGTCCCTTGGTTTGACAGTTATGGTAGAGTCAGAGATATGTTGGGAAGTGAAGTTACAGGTTGTGGTGGTACATAATTCTGCTGCTGCTGATGTTCCACTTTACTTCATGGATTTTTTGTTTTGAGTTTCTACATAAATTATAATGAAATTTATCATAGGAGGAGGTTGACAGCATTTTTAAAGTATTTCAATGGTATATATGTCCCACACACTTAATATTGCATATATGCATTCATCATTGAAATTTCTTCCTCTACAAAAGCAAAATATTATGAATAAACTCTTTACTATTCAGCATATTATACTATCTGTTACCTGGTGCTTTAATTCAGTTAGGCTTTCTGTAATTTGGGTGCTCTTTTATATCAAGAGCTGTCACTCAGGATTATTGCAACTTGTCCCATGGCATTTTCTCTCAGCCCCTACCCAGCCTTGTTAGTGTAACATTGTTCCATTGTTATGTCCTCACTGAACCTTTCCTGTAGATTATGCTATTTGTTAATCTGCCAGAATGAATTCAGTCACCATGTGCATTAGTTTCTCAATGCATTTTTCTTGTGGGAACAACATGGAATGTGGGTAGTGCAGATGGTTTAGACAATGACCTTTCACCTTTGAGACCTGGGCTCAAATTCAAACCAATGGAATCTAATAGTACATAAGGAGACCAATTCACTTTATCACATCTGTGCCAGCTCCTTGAAAGAGCTGTCCAATATAGTTCCACATCCCAGCTTTTACCCCATAACCCTACAAATTAGTCCTCTTCCAGAAGATGACCGATTGCTTTTTGAAAGCTCCTCTGGAATCTGACTCCACTATATTCTCAGGTTGAGCAGTACAGATCTTATCAACGTTCTATTTGAATAAATTTTTCTTCATTTTCCCTCTAGTTCTTTCGCAAATTATTTAAAATCTATGACCTCAGGTTACCCATCCACTTGGCAGAGAAAATAGTTTCTACCTCCTTACTCTATCAAAAAACCCTGATAATTTTGAATACCTCACTTCGGTCTCCATTTAACTTTCTCTGCTTAAAGGAGAGCAATCCCAGCTTCCCTAAACTCTGCAAATAACTAAACTCACTCATCCCTGGTATCATCCTGGTGAACTTCCTCTGTACCCTCTCCAGGGCTTTGATATCGTTCCTATGGTGCTCCAATACTCTACAGAGGCCTAACTAGAGATTTGTAAAGGTTTAGCATGACTTATTCGCTTTTATATTCAATGCCCCTCTATTTAGTTAAGCCAAGTATTTAGTATGCATTCTTAACCTCAACTTGCCTTGCCACCTCTAATGGTTTGTGAATATGCACTCCATGTGCCTTTTATTGACCCTCCTCCCCATAAAAATATTACCATTTAGATTTTACTGCGTGTCCATGTTGCTTCTTCCAAAGCACATCATTTCATATTATCCACATTAAACTGCATCTATCATGTTTCTGCCAAATTCACCAGTTTGTCCATGGACTGGAAGTTTACTGTGATTTGCTGGAAGTTTCTGATGGAGTGAATTTGAGTAGGCTCAATTCTTACTTTGACCACATCAAAAATGGCACTATCTGGCAGTGACTTTTATTCTCACATTAAATACACCCAGGGTGTATTTTACAACACGAAAGCCTCCTTTGTGTGCTCATCTGAATCACCACAGAAATGGCTTAATTTAAGGCATGTCAGCAACAAAATGCTTCAGTGTGCTTTGTCAATAACTCTTCCTCACATTAGGTGAAACACTGTAACCTTAATAAATATGTTTCAGTACAGTGGGGAAAAAAGGATTGTAATGTTTTTAAATAAATCAATTTGTTTTTGCTTCATTCTCTCATGCAATAATTTGAATAATCAGTACTAGCCTAAATGGAATAAAACTCCCACGTAAAACTGGGATAGCATATAATTTACACAAGAAAGGATTTAAATTTGTTATTTATTTTTGAAAATAGGATTACAGTGAAGATCATCCCAAATTAAGACCTGGGAACCTGCTTCTCATACACTGCATGGTTGAGTAGTTTAAGTGTACAATGTCATTGGCTCTTACTTCTGAATGGAAATGTTACTTTCTGCTTAATAGAATTAATATAGTTTGTTCTGTTAAAAATAGATCCATGGGGAAACAGGTTAGTCACTTAGCGTATATAGAAATGCTTAGGTTCTCCAAAACAACATGGTGAAGGACTGCACATAAATCACTGGTTGAGTGAAACTGCTTCATTTCTATTAAAATGTGTAATTTATCAGTGGCTATTCCTTTTTTATACTGCCATAACATTCTGAAGGACTACAATTAACTACTTGCTGACCAACCAACCAAATAAATGATTATCTCACAATCTGCGACATAGTGATTCTTTGGTTTGCTGCAAGTCACATATCACATTACACAGACTGACTTTCTACATAGTTATTTATACCATAACAGATGGCTCCAGCTTTGTAAACAACAGGAACCCCTATTATAAGCTACTGATACCAGCCAATTGAAATTCCAGATAAATTCATCACAACAACTCAAAGTAGCCACTTCCAAATCTGATTTTAACCATTCTGCAAACACTGTAGAAGCTGTTATATATAAATAACTGTAATTGTGTATGAGATCTCCAATCTTTAGAATCATGGTAACATCCATTTTAGCGGCTTTCACATCTAAAGCTACAATTTACTCTTTTGTAAATCATGGACTGGGTTTTATGCTACTCTGTCGATGTGTTTGAAGGTTGGGATGAGAGGGGGCTCATAAAATTCAGTGTGTGGCTTGCCCTAGAAATCCATTTGCGCCAGACCTATCTCCCATTTAACAGGGGGCAGTGAAGGCATTGGTCACCCAACCCACCCTTGAGCTTATTGAGGCCCTTAAGTGGCCAATTAATAGCCACTTCAGTGCCTTATTCCATCCCACCACTACTTTACCTGCAGCAGGGAAGGCCTACGCCAAGCAGGTAGCCTGCTTTTACAGTAGCTTTTACTGCACGGGCTGGTGTCAGGCAAGGGGCACCTCCTTTGGTGATTGATCGGGCAGGAGCTTGTGGGGTGGGGATCCCTCCGCCTTCCCGACTCCCACCGATCAAGCTCAGGGTGGGAGGGTTGGAGGCCGGGACCTAGCCCAGAGGCCAACTGAGGACCTTAAGTAGCCATCTAAGGACCTCATTATCATGAAGCTATTAATGTATATAATATTATTGGAAAATATTTTTCTTTTAAAATAGAGGTTTAGTCTGTGGATGTGTCTTAATTGGATTAAAGCCAGCTAGTCTGGGTGCTTTGATGTGTTCAAGTTTTGAGATGTAAACAGAGAAGTGGTGTGCATTTGCGTTTTTTGAATAGAGCATTCAAGAAGTGGGGTGAAAACTGACACTTATCTAGCAGATATCAAGCAATATGTTTACTTTACTAATGAAATTGGTACTATGAAAGGGGTTTTATTGGTAGTGAGGTTTAGTTCAGAGGTTGGTGATACAATGAAAATTTACATTCAATGGGCTTTGCTAATTATAACTTCAGCAGTTTTGTGTGTGTAGAGCAGAGGCAATGTGAGATCAAAAAGCAGCTGCAAGCCTCCAATTGTCTCCACAGGAACTAAAATGAAAAGAACCTCAATTTGAATTCATACGGTGAAAATGCTCTGCCTAGTGTCTGGTTAGGTCTATGGGATGAATCTTCGGCTCGGCGAGCGGGGGCGGTGCCTGCTCGCTATGGCGTAAAATGACGCGCGGTGACATCGGGCGTGCATCCCAACATCACTGTGCATCATTCAGATTTTCAGTTCGGCGGGCATGCACCCAAGTCTGCTGCGCGCCTGCCGAACTGTCAAAGGCCTTTTAAGGCCAGTTAACTATCAAGTAAAACAGTATACTGAGCTGCCCATCCAACCTTAAGGTTGGTGGGCAGGCAAAAAGCCCACGCAGCCTTCGCATTTATCATGAAACCTCATCCACGGGTGGGATGAGGTTTCATGAAAATTTTTAAAGGTTTGAAAAAATGTTTAATAAAATTCATAGACATGTCCCAACTCATGTGACAGTTTCACTTGAGGGGACATGCACGAAAGAGCACAGGCCCTGACTCAGGCAACCCCCCACCCCACCCCCCACCACCCCCCTCAGCACTTCCGGGCGCACATCACACTGGGCGGGCCTTAATTGGCCCACCCATGTAAAATGGCGGCGCGCAGCCGATCGCAGGTGGCGATTGGCTGCGTGCATGCCCGCGCCTACTCCTGCACAACCCCCGCAACAGGGAGAAGATTCTCCCCAACGGGTTGCTATTGCCCTAATGAAGATTAGTTTGGGAATTTGTTAAAAGTTATGATAGTAGTAATTTGTAGCCATGTGTGTGTATATCTATACATATATATATATATATATATTTCTTTTTTAACCTGTGTAAATTAATAAAATGTTTCATTTAGTTTAATGTAAAACTTCGAGAACTGGTGGTCTGATTCCTGAATTTAGAGTCACATCTCAAACATAACACTTAAAATTAGAGGTTATGACAATTGTTTAAAGTTTCCCTCTGGGATTTTTAAATAACTCAGCTTTACCAACTGCATTGGTCATAACACTCATCGAAAACTTGGCATCCAGGGAGGCCACCCAGCAAATGCTGTCGGGTTTGCTAGCAGCCTACTGGGGAGGGGTCCCTCGTTAACAGGTACTCATGGAAACCAGCATCACGTAGAGGTGGGCTGCTGAAAGCCTTGCTTCCGACATCACTCCTCCCCTTTGTCACCGACTCCCATTCTGAGCACACTCACCTTTATTTAGGGATCCATCGCTGATCCCTCCCGCAGGCCTGAGTGTAGTACTGGCCATTGCCACCACTCCCAGTGGCACCGTCAGGACCAGAGAGCTACCGGACACTGACTGGCCAGCAGTTCTCAAGGGCATGATTTCCGCCCTACTGGAGGCTTAATCGAGTGGGATGCCCAACGCTGTCCAGGTAAGTACCCGATTACCTTGTAATTGTGTTGGGTCTCCTGGAGAGAAGCGATGCAGGGCTCCCATCAGTTCTCCAACTCGGGGGTGGGGCGGGGGTGGGGGCATGAAACCTCCCCATTTATCTACCCAATGCCTTCACAAAATAAAAAGCATAAGAATACAGGCAATTTTAATATTTACCCTGTCATAGAACACAGTTATTGATCTGCATCTTTGCTTTATATGATATATTGTAATGAGTTTGTTTAAATGCACTTGGCTTGTAAATTAGTCTAGGACTAAGGGGTATAGTTTAAAATTAAAGCTAGACCATTCAGGAATGAAAGTAGGAAAACACACAAAGGATAGTAGAGGTTTGGAATTCTCTTCGACAAATTTCAATTGATGCTAGGTCAATTTACCATTATAAAGTTCTGAAAAATCAAGAGCAACAAAAGAATATCTGCATACACAGTATTATGATATATGATTTGCCCAATATCTGGAATCACTTAATAACTGTGTCATTTTTGAGTTATTTTGTAATCTCCAAATATTATAAACGATGCTACCCATATCCAGGAAGTACAACAATGTAACAACTACTTTTGCGCTGTTCTACTTGTCTAACCACAATATTTCATTTTCATCTGTGAAACGATACAGGAAAAATTCCTCCATACAATATTAACAATCACAATTTCACAAGGTAGGTATAGATGAAGAAAGCCAATCTACCCACCTTAGCAGAAAGGTAGGAACATACGAACAAGAGTAGGTTATTTAGCCCCTCGAACCTATTCCTCCTTTCAATAAGATCACGGCTGATCAGCAACCCCTTTATCCCATATTCCTTAATAACTCCGGTTAACAAAAATCTTTCAATCTCAGACTTCAAATTAACAATTGATTTAGCATCAATTGCCATTTGCAGAAGGGAATTCCAAACTTCTATTAGCCTTTCTGTATAGAACTGTTTCCTAATTTCACTCCAGAAAGTTCTGTTTCCAATTTTTAATTTTTATGCCCCCCTAATCCTAGACTAATTCAGAATTTAAAAACACAAACACATTTCCCCACTACATAATTCTGCTGAAGTTTCCTGAGTCTTCTTTCTTTATTCTTTCATGGGATGTGGATGTTGCTGGCAAGCCCAGCATTTATTGCCCATCCCTAATTGCCCTTGAACTGAGTGGCTTTCCAGAGGGCAGTTAGGAATCAACCACATTTCTGAGGGTCTGGAATCACATGTAGGCCAGACCAGGTAAGGATGCAGATTTACTTCCTTAAAGGGCATTAGTGAACCAGGTGGGTTTTTATGACAACCAATGATAGTTGTCATGGTCACCATTACTGAGACTAGCTTTATATTCCAGAAGTTTTTATTAATTGAATTCAATTTCCACTAACTGCCATAGTGGGATTTAAACCTATGTCCCCAGAGTATTAACTAGGTTTCTTCCCAATGGACCAGCTCTCATTTTCTTCAATGTTTGCAAAGTTATTTTATTTTCTTATTTCATTTCTGATTGACTTGTTAATCCAATTAAGGTCACATTTTTTGAATCTATGTCTACTAATCTTCAGAGATAAAAACAAAAAACTACTGCGGATGCTGGAAATCCAAAACAAAAACAGAATTACCTGGAAAAACTGAGTTTTTCCAGGTAATTCTGTTTTTGTTTTCTACTAATCTTCAGTTTGCCTTTGACATCCATGTTCCTCAATATGTCAAATAAATGCTTCTCTTGCCTACCAGAGTAAGCCATGTGTCTATCAATGGGCTTTTCGGGAAACTGCAGGTTGGAATTTTCCAATACTATTAAATATTCCAAAACAACCTTGGCAACACATTTTCTGTATGAATGTATGAACTCTTGATTTTGTGTTTCTAAATAAGATTCAATTAAAATGACTGCAGTTATTTCATCAACGTTTCTGGATCCTGTAGTATAAGAGTCTGGTACATACAGGGTTAATGTGAGACTAAGTATAATACTGCCCAAACAGTGATGTAAGAAGGAATATGACCCAGACCTAGGGTCAGAGTGGTGGTGAACAGGGACGTGTTAAGACCTATCATAGAGATGGTTCCATGCCTGTACCTTTTACTGTACATAATATATAATTAGAAGTAGTTAATAAAGACTTATTGTTAACATACAGGAGACTACAAAGAATTCTATAACAGACACGTTCCATAACTAACACAATCCCAACAGACCCCAGCCATGTTACTGTGACATTGTCATGTTCCCAAAATATGAAATAGATCATAAACTGTTTAAATCAAACCTTACTCTTTTGCTTATTTAAAAAGTGGATTTTGCTGAACCAAAAGATGGTTGCTACAGGCCACATCACTCACAAGTTGGTTACAGTTTCTTGAAATTTCCAACAGCAGTTACAGGACAAAAGCTCAACCCTCACCCTTGTGAAATCCCACACCACTTATTGTGATACATTGCAAGCAATGGAACCAGGCACCAGCAGATGATCTACCTCCCCAGCCTAGTCCTATAACAAGGGGAGAGCCATTGGAACTTGTTATACTTGCAGAGCTGCTAATAGCCACCATCTATTTCCAAAGGTGAACAATGGATTTTGACCAGAGGCATAAAAACTGTTTGTTAGACTGCAACTGACTCATTAATGGGCAACATCACATGACCCTCTGGCCTTTGGAAAGTTTTAATATGACATTTCTAGACTTGCAACTCAGTCTGATATTTAACATCTAGCCTGCAAACACCACAGCAGGACTCCAGGTTGACCAGCAGTCTGCATCAAGTCTGAGCCTCCTTGAGGTTGTCTGGAAGCTTCCTGCCATTGCCTGCTGAACAGGCCAAGTCTCTGTATACCAATATAATCTCAACATCATCATCAACTTTAAAGGAATTCTGCAACTCTTGCATCAGCTAGCTGAACCTGCCTGAACTGTAACTCCTCCCTGAAGGAATCCTCACTGGACTCTGATTTTCCGGACTCTGTCAAAAAGATATCTATATCTGTGGTTCTTTTTCTTTTAAGTTATTCATAGTTGTAAAAACTCCTGTTTCCTATCTTCTTATTGTGTGCTTGTGTGTGTGTATGAAGTTGCGACCACCCCCAGGTTTGCATGTATGAATAAACTATCGTTCTGATTTAACCCTAAGGAGAGTTTGCTGCGAGTCACTTTAAATACTGACCTCAAAAACAGATGGTTTGGGGAAACGTGCCACAACCTATTTTAAAAAATTAAAACAACTCTGCTTGTGGACAGATGGTGAGAAAATAAAGGAGTTCAGGTTTGCCTCTCTCCCCTGTCCGCAACAGACATCATGGTGAAAGGGGTTTCTGATTCACTGTTATTTGGAGTAGTTTATCATCAGATGTGATATTATGTGGTTCAGGTGTCTGTTTTGTCTTCAGTGTTAATGTATTACGGATGTCATCCTCTTAACTACTGCTGATGATAGATTAGTTAGATCAAGTTACTGAGATCAGTACTCTTGTGTTGATAATTGTGACTAATTTCCCTTGGGGAGAGCAATGATAAGGCATTTAAAACAGGAGTAAGATGACTTAATGTAAACTTTGGCTTGCCAATTTTCAATAAGGTCTGAAAAGACTCACTATTAATCTGTTTTCCCCCATCTAATACTGCAACTGGAATAGTTTTGAATCTGATGAAAATTACTCTAATGAAATTGAATATTAAAATGTAATATTTTTAGCATGACTACTGGATTACAAATAACAATATTGTCCAGTATGGGAATAAGCTATACAACCACAGTCTCAGGTTCTACGTTTGGTCTCTGATAAATCAGGAGATGGTTGGTTAGTGTGTTCTATAATTTGTTTCAAGTCCCCTGGAGGAGGAAGGTCAGCTAACATTCTCTCTTCTAATTGCTACCCAGAGATCTATTAGAAAGTTAGAGAGAGCGTACGTGTGCACGTGTAGTTCAAGTGAAGTCAGTACTATACTCATCCGTTATACTCCCCCTACGTTCTCTCAGGATCAAATAGCCTGCTACAAGGAATAACCATTTGGACAAAGTACGTAATGATGACCAGCACCGACTAAGCTGTATTCTAGCATGACTGGTTGTTCCAGGAAAAAAATGAAGAAAAAAACGTGTTCTTTAGGAATGTGAAAAAAAATAAAAGCTGCCAATTAGATTTTTTTTTAAATTTCAGTGAATGGTATACTGGCTAAGAAGTATTTCTTAGAAAACTTTATGTATAACATCTCCTGCTGGATTTGTGTCTGTTTGATACCTATGAGAGAGTAGTATGTTGTCTTAGATGCAATACATAATCTAATATCTTTACTGTTGCTTTACATACTGGCAAGGGCACTTCCAAGTTGAAATAGAAGCCAAAATTGAAAGTTATCCTAATGCTATCCCTCACATTAGAGAAAGCAAGAATGAGTAAATTTTGTTACATAGGATGATAATATTTCAAACAATGACAAAAATCCAATGAAAAAATAATTTCAAAGCCTTAGTCACAGCATTTGTTAATGCAAGTCTTTGGCTTCATATTAGCATTCCTGCCCTTGAGCCAGAAGATGTAGGATTTGAACCTACAATATATGTCAGGCATATTGTTAAGGTTAAGGATAAGCAGGTGGAAGGTATTGATTGATTAATTGTCTTTGACCACATAAAAAAGACTGACCTTTTAGGGCCTGTGGGCACTGAAGGGCACCATCTCCTCGTCCCCACTGAAGTATTATTTTAATTTAATTTTGATATGTTTCCATTGAAGTTTTTGCTTTTAGTTACAGTGTGCTTTTAAGGGGCTGGCAAATGTTAATTTGTTGATGAGTTCATTTGATTTATTGGTATGCTCAAAAGATTATATTAAGGGATTGGCGTCCTGTGGCTGGTGCAGACCAGAAGGCTGGACTGTATCATCAACTCCCATGAATAACTGGATAAATTTATTTGTCAAAACAACTGCCAGCTAAAATAAAAGAAAATGTGACTCTGATGGGAGTCATTCTGGTAACAATAGGTGTTTTATTGATATTTAGTAAGGCTACAACCAAACCATCTCTTGCTGATTTCCTTTGCATTTACAGATAAAATAAATAAATAAAGATAAACCACTGTCTAAGATTTCTCAGGCTGAGACTGCAAAATTACCAATGTCACCAAAATTCTACTGCAGCCTGAAATCCATAGAAAAGTGGATCACAGCTGCTTAAATTCACCTCACTTAGGATATAGAACAGTTGTTAGAGCAGAATTAAGAGGCTTCCATCCATTGTGTCCTGACTAGATTTGAGCAAAGTGAGGCCTCCAAACCTACAAGCCCATTCAAGTCCTTCACTTATTTAACACCCACAGTTAATAAAGTTAAAATGAGTTATTTTAACTACTTTCCCCTCCACAGTCACTATGGGCAGAACTTTTTGCCTGTCGGGTGGGCGGAGCAGGAACGGCTGCAGGCGGGCGTGGACCTGATCGGCGCCCGTGATTGGGGCCGCGCCGCCATTTCTCGCAGGCAGGCCAATTAAGGTCAGCCCAGCGCATTTCCAACTCCCGTGAACAGTGGGAGTGTGAAGCCGGTGGCGGGCGTGCACAGACTGCCAGGTCCAATGTGGACCCGGCAGTCTGTTTAAAGGAAGGCCTGGCAGCCTCCTGTAGGCTGCTCACAATGGCCACGTCGAGGTCACACCACAGGGGGTCGGCTGAGCAGGGCACACTGGAGGGAAGGGCAGAGGAGCAGGGCAGGCTGCAGGGTCTGCCACAGGAGCAGGGCAGGCTGCAGGGTAGGCCAGCGGGGGGCCAATGTGGCCCTCACTTTTCTGATGACTGCCCTGCTGCCCTCCTTGAGGAGGTGGCAGCACGGTAAGAGGTGTTGGTCCCCCAGGATGGGAGGAGGAGCCCCCCCCCACATGACCAAACATGCCTGGGTGGAGGTGGCGGAGGTGGTGAGCTCCCGCGACGTGGTGCAGTGCACCTGGATCCAGTGCCATAAGCGCTTCAACGATTTGTTGCGCTCTGGAAGGGCGAGTAACATGTTGGCATTGGGCATTTAACCCAGCAGGTATCCTTAGCCTTTGAGGGCCCCCCCAAGTCTTACTGTCGTGACTGCATTGAATCATGTTGGGCATTTCTCATACGCTGGATGGGCAAGCAGATAATGCCCATGCTTACATCTGCTTGAGTGGTTCATGAGGAGATGAGTTCTCCCCCGCACCATATGTTGCTCTTAGTCACACATGACTAGTCTGGGGGCAACCTGCAGGAGATGCAGCTAGGCGCATACTCAGAACTCCAACGTCTGTCTATTCACAGTGATGAGATTGTGGAAGGGGAGCCTCAAGGTCTCGTGGCCAAGAGCCATCTGCTGCCCTCGACGCTGCACGTAGTTGCGCCTCCTTGCTATGGGAGCTAAGACCGTGTGTTTCCTAAAGTGATGGACGCAGAATGTGTCCAAGGTGGCCGTTGGGGGGGTATTGGGAGCAGGAGTACTATCTTTGTGTGACTGATCAGTAGTAGCGGGGAGAGGAGGCACTGGAGGTCTGATATGGGCCACTGTGGTTGGGGCGTGGCGTGTGCATGCAGAGTTCATGTGCGAATTGCTGCAATGAATGGTCTTCTCTGTTTTTCAGGAGAAGAATGCTCACAATGCCTGTGAGCATTCATGGACTGGAGGCGGCCAAGCCCAGCTCATAATTTTAAGCTGTTTCGAGCACGAGGCCCTGGAGCTTGAGAGGCGCCATGCACCCAGGTCCACTGGTGTCGGTGAGGCTGGGGTGGGACGGCCGGTATTTGAGGCCAACAGTGACATTCGCTATGTCCTCCCAACATCCATAGCACTGATGATTGTTTGATTTGTTATTGTTGCAACATTGCTCAAACGTAGACTGATAGAGTCAGAGGTGTGGGTCATAGACAAAGGTCCCTCGGCCCTTCAAAGATGCGCGTGTCAACCACCTTCCAAAGTCACCTTATCCCATTTCCCACCACTATTCCCATGGCCTTGTATGCCATGGCATCGCAACTGCACATCCAAATACTTATTACATGTTAGGAGGGTTTCTGCATCCACCACCCTTTCAGGCAGTGTGTCCCACATTACTGTGTGCAAAAGTTCCTCATCACCTCACCTGTCAACCTCATGCACCTTACCTTAAATCAATGCCACCAGGTTACTCATTCCTCCGCCAAGGGGAAAAGTTCCTTTCTGTTGACCCTATGTATGCCCCTCATAATGTTATAAACCTCAATAATGTCACCCCTCAATCTCCTCTGCTCCAGGGGAAATGACCCCAGTCTATGCTATGTATCCTTATAAGTCAAATTCTCCAGCCCAGCCAGCATCCTGGTCAACGACCTCTACACTCTCTCCACTCCAATCATATCCCTCCCGTGAAGCGCATATCACAACTGCACGCAGAACTATAGCTGTGGCCTTGGCAGCATTTTCTGCACTTGCAACATGACCTCCCTCTTCCAATATTCCGTTCCTCAGCTAATAAAGGCAAGTATGGCATTTACCTTCTTAAGCACCTTATGTACCTGTCCCGCTACCTTAACGGGCCTGTTGACATGCATAGCAAGGTCCCTCTGATCCTCCTTACTTTCCACAGTCCTACCATTCCTCGTGTATTCCCGTACCTTGTTTCTCCTGCCCAAGTGCATTGCCTCACACTTATCCACATAACATTCCATTTGGCATTCCTTAGGCCATCTGACCAGCCTGTCTGTATCTGTCTGTAATATGTGAGTATCCTCCTGACTATTTGCCACCCCACCAATATTCATCTCCATAGGTTCTGGAAGGTTGAGTGCATAATGAGCCAGAGGGAAAGGGATGAAGCGTGTCACTGTGTGCACACTAACTGATTCACTGTCCTTGTTGTTAATTTCAGCATCATCAGAGCCTGTCCGCCAGGAGGAATTCCAGATGCCCCCTCTAACACCGGAGGGCCCTCAACTGTCACCTGTGTCACACCATTTCTGCGAGGCAGGCACCAGCGCAGATACTAGCACCTCGGTGGACATTGCAACATCGGCTAGTGTCCCAGGGCACAGTGGAGAGGGCACTTCATAATCGCTGGAGGAGATGGCAGAGACATAGAGTGCCGATGGCGCCAGCAGTCAGAGGACTGCAGGGGACCAGGCACATGCTGAGTTGGGACATGATGATGTGCCTCTGGAGTCATCCGCGACACAGCAGCTACAGGAAATGCGGCCGGGTGTGCGGGAGCATCTGGGAGTGTTTCATGAGACTATGCTTTGCTTGGTGTCCGTGGTGGAGGAGTCCATGCAGAGCATCAGTGATGCAATGAGCCTCATGGCAGAGCGTCATGCTTCCTCCCTGAAGAGAGTGGCGACTCTCGTGGAGAGGGGCCTCCAGGAGAACATTCAGGTTCTCTAGGGGTTACGCTCGGACCTGCAAGCCCTCACAGCGCTAGTGGCCACAGCTGGTCATTGCCAATGTGGGAGATGGTGTGGGCTTCAAGCTTCCCTGTCGTTGCCCATCCATCGACGGTGAGCAGGGAGGTCCGGGGCGACCTCATGTCGACGGAGCAGCTGCCTATCGTATCTGCGGGCTCCTCTCACGGTGCTCCAGATGAGGGCAACAGTTGCTCCACCCCTCTCCCAGTGACCACTTCAAAGGGTGAAGCTGCGATGACTGGGGAGATGCCAGCTCTGGACCTGGCAGATCCCTCCCAGGTGGGGCCAACTCAGGCTCCATGGGCCAGATTACGGCCGCCAAGGTCATCGAGGCCAACCAGACAGCAGGCTGTCTCAGATGCCACTCCCAGCAATGGGGCAGCACCAAGACGTAGCACCCATAAACCTAAGCATAAGGCACCTTAGGCACACCACAGGCTTCCATTGGTGCTTTTGTGTTGGTCCTAGATTAGGGAATTGTAATTTGTTTATGCTTGAAAAACGTTTTGTTTTGACTTTGTGTGACCTTATGATGGTGAAAATTAAAACCAGATGTGTTACCATGGCTGAGGGTGGCTCCTTTGTTCTGCATTTGTATGTTTTACATACATGTCATGAGTGCTTGAGTGGACATTGAAGTTTATGTCCAAAGCCCTTAGCTGCAGTGCCAAGTATGGAAGCGCCAGGCAAGGCTGGTCCTCCTGATCCATTTGTGTGGAGCTGGCTGGAGGTTGGTTGGATTGAAGTCTCCTGGGTGTCCCTGCCTCCTTGGTGTAGTCCCAGGTCAGCGTTTAGCCCCTCATCATTGCCCAGTGCTTCCTCATCCTCAGAATCAATGCTGGACTCATCGTGTGCAGCCGCATCCACTGCGTCAACGTCTTCATCCCCCACTGTGTCCCCCTTTCCAGCGCAAGATTGTGGAGAGTGCAGCATGCAACCACTATCACCGACACACAATTTGGGGGGTACTGGTGTGTGCCCCCTGAGTGGTCCAGGCATCGGAAGCGCATCTTGAGAAGACTGATGGCTCTCTCACCACAGCCCTTGTGGAGGCATGGCTCCTACTGTAACGCAGCTCAGCTTCTGATATTGGATGGCGGAGAGGCATCATGAGCCACCTTCTGAGGGGAAAGCTATGGTCGCCCAGCAGCCATCCATCAAGCCAAGCCGGAGCACTGAAGAGCCGCAGCACCTGGGAGTGTTTCAGGGTGTAGGCGTCGTGGGAGCTGCCTGGGTACCTGGCACAGACTTGCAGAATCAGCAACCTGTGATCACACACTATCTGCACGTTCATGGAGTGGAACCCTTCCTGTTGACCAAGGCACCAGGCTCACCTGTTGGTGCCTTGATGGCCACATGTGTGCAGTCTATTGCACCCTGGACGCGGGGGAAGCCTGCTATGGCCGCGAAGCCTCTGGCTCGCTGTGTCTGACTTGCCTGGTCCCAGCAGAAGTGGAGAAAGGTCAATGCATGCCTAAACAGAGCGTCTGTGACCTGCTTGACACAAATGTGGACAGCTGATTGGGAGACACCGCAAAGATCACCCACTGAGCCCTGGAAGGAGCCAGAGGCATAGAAGTTGAGGGCAACTGTGACTTTCAGAGCCGCTGGCACGGGGTGCCAGCCCACACAGTTAGGAGAGATCTCAGGGCCAATCATCTGACAGATGTAGTTGACAGTCTCCCTTGACAGTCGGAGCCTCCTTCGGCACTGTACCTCAGTCATATTGAGGTAGCTGCTTCGCCGCCTGTATACCCTGGCAGCAGGACAGTGGCGTCTTTTGCGGCGCCTTCCGCTTTGGACAACCTATTGGCCCTGCGCCCCTTGTGCCTGCGCCTGGCCTCCCAAAGGTGGCTCCCTAGAGGCCAATTGTCCACTTCTGGCCTCCTCCTTATTCTAGCCCTCCCTTCCTCCTCAGAGGAGCTGCCTCCAGTGGAGATGTCAGAACCCATACCCAGGCTAAAGGGAGGCCTCCGGAAAGCTGCAGGCCCGATAAAGATTCCAGACTGCAAAGTGTTGACCTGAAGGTTCAAAGTTCATGGAAAACTGCTGGAATTCGTCCTGAACAACTACAGATCACACAGGTAAGTTTAAAACATTTTCTGTAATAAATACTCACAGTCCAGACTGACAACCCCACTGAGCCCTCTTATCCTGCCCGTGGATGAGTTTTATTAAAACATCTCTTACCCGCCTGCCCGTTGTGCGCCCGTGCGCTGACCCGAAAATCGTACGGGTGCCTGAAAATCGGCGTCGATTGACGATTTAAGGGCCTTAACTAGCCCATTAACTAATGGCGGGTGCGCGTCGAACTTCAACACAAGCCTGCCCAGCGAAATATCGCAATGGTGCGCGGTGACACTGGGACGCTCGCCCAACGTCACTGCGCGTCATTTTACACACTGACGCGTGGGGCCCACCCACCCCCGCACATCAAGCAGAAAATTCTGCCCTATGTTTTAATTACAACTGTAAGTTTCTCATCTCATTAATTAGAGTTAGTTAGGTCTTGTAAACTGAAGATAGCATCAAGTAATTTGATATTTTGGCATCCAGTTTTAATGTTGTGATGCAGCCATGGCAATTCATCAAACATATTTTCCAGCAGCTCTGAGAAGTGTACATGCTCTGAATTGTTTTATGATCTTCTAGCTGTCATTCTTTGGAATGTTACCAAGAATGCTGAAATCACATTTTATGACCACACCCAAACTTTACATGTTAGGATTTTGCTGTGGGCAGTTAGTAAAAGATTATTACCAGTGGAAAATATTCATTTTGTACAACTAATTTCCATCCCCACTTTTAAGTTTCATTTGAATACCTGAATTTTCATTACCAATAATCAACGGATTTAACACCTAGGAAGAAGGAATATTAGTGTTGAAAAGGCCATCCTGGCCAACCATATGCAATTCAGATGCAATTTAATTTAATCCATGTTATTAACACTATCCCACCACTGCCACCGGCCCCAACATCTTGCAAAACCAGCCTAATTGTTATTTGTTTTCTCACCATTGTTCCCAGAGTCTAAAAAAATCAGGTACAATCCAATAAGATTGAGATTGGATATAATGACCCATCAAATAACCGACAATAATACTGTTCAGAGTAAGTCTATGAAGAATGGCCACTTAAATATAGTTTCATCGAGTTGTGGCACCATTTCAAAAATCCCAGTATGAATCGACACCTTCAATAAAGCAGGAAAGAAAACTGGAAACGAAAAACTGAAAATGTTATGAATTAATGTAATATGCCCTCAATGTTCAAACTCAGGGGCAAGATTTACCCTGCGGGCTTCAGGACACCACCATCAGCCTCAAATGGGGTCAGAAGCCCACATTTTGTGGAGAATAGTCACTCGCCTATGATTTTCCCCAAATTGGCCAATTAGTGCCCAAAGTGTGGATTTGCAGTCCAATTAAGGATGGTGGGCAGGCTCTCAAAACTGAAGGGCCACGGAGGTGTTCCAGCTTGCAAGAAGCAGCAGAATATCCTGGCAGGTAATTAAAGGAAAGGATGCCTCGAAATGGAGGCACCCTCACTCCAACTTTTGAAATTTAAAATAAGGAAAAAGGACTTTACAGTCAAGCCACCACTATGGCATGGCTGCTGCTGAACTCGGGTAAGCAGGTAGGGCCATGAAGCCAATCTGATGAGACAGAACCATCCCCCCAAGTCTGCCACTGGGAGGCCATCTCCAGACAGCAGTGGTGTCTCCCGCTGCCTGGAGGGACATGGGGGCCGATTTGAAATTCCCAGTTGGCCTCAGAATACAAGCCTTAATAGACCCTTAAGCAGGTCAGTTGGATATCTGCTGCTTTTGGGCAGCTATATCTGCCACCAACACCCACCCAACCCCAACATGCCACCTCCAGGAAAATGGCCTGGGGATGGCGTGGAACAAGGGAACCTGCACAGAGGCCTAAAAGTCTAGCCCCGAAAGTTCTGGAGCATAACACCTTTTTCCCTAATTAATTTTTGTTCCTTTGTTCTGTGCCGGTATAGTATAATGCAGTAGGAAGTAAACATCTAAATAATGCAAAACAAGGTATTTTTAGATACAATAGAGTAACAGGTGTTTATACCAACACACAATCTATCATCCATCAACAACAAAAACAAAGCAGATTAAACCGCTTGGGAAGACAAAGTCTGATAAAACGTTCACTAGATTGTGACTATATATGGTTCTAAATTAAAAGTAGTTGAGCAAGATCTTGAGTAATACCTTAGTTGCATGTTAGTAAGATTAAATAAAGGACAGAATCTTACGAACTTAGTCCCTGCCAGAACAGTGGGATGATTTTCTGTTTAGGAACCAACTAACCAATTTGCATACCTTGAGGTTGCTCTTTCCCGGAGCAATGTAATTATCATCCTGCCTCCAGGTTCCACAGCTAATCAAGGAGAGCAGACAGGCTTAAAGCAGCTATGAAGGGTCTCTATTTAAAAGGACCCATGCAGGACTCACAATGGCAGAAGTGATTGCAGTATACAATCCAGTGGGAAGGAGCAAAGACCGACAGAATAGATGAAAGACATGGAAAGGCTTCCCTCTTTCCTTAGTTCACAGACTTTTCCTGCAGGTGATGATTGATGCAGTGAAGATACAGAGAGATGTCCTCTTCCCTGAGGAAGGCGGAGAAGCGAGAGTGGAGTTGTATCCTGGCCATCTTGTCAGCACTGGCAGAGGAAGCTCTGGAAATCAGCAGGGTGACAACAGTGTAGGCCATCAACGATGGAGAAACTCGGGTAACAGAGACTGGGTGAAATAATTGTAAAGCTCAATGCCACTAGACAATTGACCGGCCACTCATGTTCAATTGCTCCAACCAATATATTAAATCCCCCGGTCAGCACTATGTCAGGGTTAGACCCTTTTCTCATCTCCATGCAGCATTAACGTATGCCCTTCACCTCCCTAGGTGCATTGTCAGAGATGCACCAGACATGAGAGAGGAGGCAGGGCAGTCCTCAGAGGGGCATCACTATATTTATGTGGCAGGAGAGACAGGAACGGCTGGGATCAATTTCAAGGCAAAGGAAGTCGATGGACTCCAGCTGAGAGTTTTTATTGCTGACAATCAGGTGGAAGACCCGGGTCTGGGAATAAAACAGCCAATTAGAAATTATCTTTGGATCAATGGAAGAGGCAAGGCAAAGCAGGGTTAAATCAGCACACATGTGAAAGCTGATTTAGCTGTTTGGAATAATGAGTAGGATGTGGCCAGTGGAAAATGTCATGGAGTCATTTATGTTCCATTGACCATGGGCAGGTGAATACAGGTGGGTGGCATCAGGCCCTTGGAGGCAATACAAGCCACAAAATTCCTTGGATGGTTAGCTCTTTGCAATGAGTAGATTTGTTTGTTGGGAGGTGGTGGTGGGTGCAGCTGTAATTGCTAGAGGGTCAGGATGACATGAGCAGAATGCTGCACACATTGTACTCAGCTGAAGCATGCCTGGATGAGGGCGTTGTGAGCTTTGTGGACATGCAGGTTTATAGCAGCAGATATCAGCAACACTTTGGGATATTCCTACTCCACTGGGCCCTCCAGCTCTTCATTCTTCTCCTCCAAGGATGCCTGGTGCTCCCCACCTTCCTCCAGCACCAGTTCCAGCCCTCTCTGCAGTGCCAGGTTGTGCAGGATGCTGCACACCACTACCATCCAGGAGACCCTTGCAGATCTATATTGAAGGGTAACCCATGCCACCACCCATCCCCCCTCCCCTCCTCCACAAATGGCTTTATTGTGGCCATTGTCATTTGATGGCTGCAATTGTACCTCTGCGGTTGGGTTCCACACTGGTGTCAACAACCAGATTTTGAGCAGGTACGCCTCGTCTCCCAGGAGCCATCCACTGAGGCTGTTTGAGTGAAGAGCTGCAGAACCTGAGCCTGTAAAGGTAAAGGCATTGTGGCAGCTGCCTGGCAACTTTGCACACACCTACAGTATACTTCTGTGGTAGTCGCATGCCAGTTGTGGGTTGTAGGAATAGAATCCTTTCTGATTCACAAAGACACCTGGCTGCATCAATGAAGCCTTGATCACCACATAGGTCCAGACTATCATGCCCTGATCCTGTGGAAATCCTGCCCTCTGGGCTTGACTGCCACATCCATCTCGATTTAAAAGTACTGTGGTGTCCTCACAAACAAGACATCCATCACCTGACTGATGCAGTTGTGGGGTGTAGATTGTGAGATTCTGCAGATAATAGCAGCTGAGCCTTGGAATGAGCTGGACACATTAAGGGCTATGGTTAGCTTGACTATCATGGGCAACAGACAGCTACCTACATCTCTTGGGGGGTATCTGGATAACTATCTTTGTACCCAGTAGCTTGCCATACTCATGTGACCTCTGTTGTCGTGATATGTAAACAAAGGTTTGGGGCACTAGCCATTTTACCAATTACATGGAACAGCAGAGGCCTGCAACAACCTGGTGCAACAGCCTGAACTTTCTGAGGCACTGTTGTTCAGAAAGGTTAAGGAAGCTGACACTTAGCCTGTGGACCCTGTGCTGAGTGCATTCCCTCCACTGAGGTGCAACCCTATGTCCATTGTTCCCTCTATTCTGTGCAGCTGCATGTGACTGCGGAGAAGGCAACTTCTACTTCTACTTCAGGATTTGCTGTTCCTGTTGCAGTGGCTGTTGAGCTGCAGGATTCTGTACCTCCTCCTCAGAGATACTAGCAACTGCAGAAAATGTAGCCCCCATGTTACAGGGAAGTCTCACAGGTAATCAGGTGAGATTACCATAGTGGAATCCAAGCACTAAGTTGCTGTCCCCATTGAGCGAATTTAATCAGCTCCTGTCAGCACAAGCCTCTCACTAAGGCCGACCACAACCGTGCAAGTTTCAGCCTTTATACTACTGATATCAGGTCAGTTTCACTCAACAGTGACTTCCTGCTGTACACTCGGGTTTTCCAACCTGGCAAGGTGCAAACACTGCAGAACCCATATGCTATTGGGAATGCAAGGTTAAAAAGGCTCTTAGTTGCTTTTTTAATTGGCTGAATTGTTTCCTCGTCAATGTGTCCTTCACTGAACTAAGAATCATCCATGGAAGAAGTCAGAAGAGGGTAGGATAATTTTGGGATCTCAACCCAACATCAATATCAGCAAGTTTCCCTGCCCACACTCACTAGAACCCATCTCCACTTGGCTTGAAAAATACTGCCCAATGATTCCAAAGGAAATAGATTTTCTCTGTGTGTTTTTGTTCTAAGTGCAACCATACCAAATCCATAGTTTAATGGGAGTAATGAACTCAAGCACATTTTTATAATGAAAGCAAAATACTGTGGATGCTGGAAATCTGAAATAAAAACGAAAATTGGTGAAAATACTCAGCAGGTCAGGCACCATGTGCAGAGAAACAGAGTTAACGGCCGGGATCTTCCAGCGCCGACACTGGGGACATTGTTGTAAGTGAGACGGGAAAATTTGGAGAGCCGCTGACTTTTAACAGTTCTCTAAATTTTCTGACCCCACCCGTGACGATGCCTGCTGGCGTTGCAGCTGGAAAATCTCGCCCAATGTTTCAGGTCAAGATTAATTCTGTGTCTCTCCACAGGTGGCTACTGGGTAGTTCCAGCATTTTTTGTTTTTATTACATTTTTATTATGGTTTAGTTTCAACTATGACAAAGAATTACCAGTGTACTAGAACACACAATTGAATGCACATGTGTCAATTCTGAAATTATACCAATTTTCTTTAAATTTCATTCACAAAAAGAGGCCATCTGCTTATAGATCTCAATCAGATAATAGAGTGAAACAGGAGTGAGCCTAATGAAGTAAACAAAGATGATGATAAAAAGTAGAGGAACACTTGGGAAATAGAATCTAACAATGAAGTTAGATTCAGTATCAGAATAGAAAAGGGAAAAGAAAAGTCAAGGGCATGAATAATTGATTTGGAAAAAGCAAATTTCAGTAAGATAAAGAGGACTTTGCCTTGTTTAAATGGAGGAAGAAAACTGGCAAATAGGTCCAAAAAAGCAATTAAATTTTTCAAAGGAAAGGGAAGAGCATAAATTACATAGATTACAGTGAGGAAATAAAGTAAATGTATGGAAAACTGGGGTTCTAAGAATGAAAAGGCAAATTTGAAATGAAACAAAATTTGTGAAGATAATTTTTTAAAAGCAAGGCAGGATAATGTAGGAAAGGCACAAAAAAGATGATGAGAATGGACATAGTGAGGCTACTAAGATGTGAAGGAAGTAAAGTTCTAGTGTAGATTGAAAGAATGTAAGAAAAGCAGAAGCAGTTAGAACAGATGACTAGACATCTGTTTTTCTAGTTAGTCTCGTTATGAATGCTTGCTGAGTTCCAAGAATGACTAATACACTCAGCTCAACAGACAATATTTACACAGCTTGCAAGGGAGTGGATGCTTTGTTTGATGAACATTTCTATTACCTGTAATAAGTTATCCTTTCAATGCCTGAGTGTGTCTATTTACACAAGGTTAAGAGGTGTGAAGTGGATGAAAGCGTTTGACCTTAATACTCTGAATGGCTGTGGTTGATTGACACTTTTAAGTGATTGCAAGTTGAGCAGTTTTCTCTCAAAGTAGATTTTCAAAGCTTCTTTTACTGTGTCAGTTTCAGGAGCATTCAAAGACTTGCCAATGGCTTACCAGTTCTGAACATAAAGGAAACAGAGAATGGATTTGGAGAATGCAAGCGGGGGGTGCATGGAAGGGACATGAAGTGGAGGGGGCATAGGATATATGAGGAGGTTACGGAGAGGGATGGGGGATATGACGGGGTATGGCAGAGGCATAGGCGGTGGGTGAGTGCTAGGGAGCCTAATCACCACATAGAGGGCTGGGCTGATGTTCCAGAGAGCAGAGACGGACCTTCTAACCAGCCCACCTCGGCAACTGCCTGCCTCCATCGCTGCCTCAGGTCTACCTAGGAAGGCAGCAGAACTAAACCTTGTCCACCCGCATCTCCCAGAGGCAAAGATTCTGTGGGAGGTGACGGGTTTGGGATTGCAAAGTTGGCACGGCCTGACTCACGTATCCCGAAGCAGAGGGGAATATCCGGCCCAAAAGAGATGGTGAATTTTGGGATGTTAGAGCAACTTAAGGTGGTTGTTGTGCAGTTAATGGAGATTATTATTTAAGGAGAAATGGTAATAAAGATGATGTATGAATTATAGTAGACACATCAGAGGAGCTTAATATTACATCCTAAGTTTGCATTACATTAATAATACATTCTAAGTTTGAATAGATTAATGTATTTATAGAAAGGATGGTTAGAATGTGGAGTTCTTTGCCAATATCAAGAATATTGAGGCGACTCAAAAGAGACCCAGGTGAATTATGACGGCAGTTATCAGGGGGGATTATGGTTGTTTTCCTTCATTTTCCTCCAATAAGCCATATTTTAAAAGGGAGGCACTACACTAAGCATAGTTTCCAATATAAAGTTTAAAAAAACAGCAATCACCAACAAGTCCAAAAGCAGCAAATTTATCTTTATTTACAAGTAAACACCTATCTTAATATTATAAATGTGTTCCTTAAGCACCTCAGGATTCAGTAGCAGCAGATTTTTATGGGGGAAATTTGCTCCTAATTTGTATGTGGAATTCCCCAATCCAAATATTTCGACACAATTTGATATTATTTGCATTCAACAGCATTCACTTACACTCATTTGACATCAATTGTGTTGAAAAGCAATCATTTATCCATCGTTTGACATCAATTGCATTTAAAAGCAGCAATTTTCTCTCCCACCAAACCCCACTGGGGTGGAAGGTTGGAACTCTTGGCTGGAAGGTTAACCGAGTGAGGATACCCAATCACAAGGGTTGCCCAGGCAGGCATGCAGTATCCAGGAGAGTAAGTATAAAGGCACGCACCTCCTGGTCCAGCTCAGGAAATCTGGCCATCCACTGTTAAATTTGAAAAGTAAAATAACCAAGAGAGTTGCAGCCTTATTACAGTACTAGAAGTGCCAGTCCGTCTTGTTTGAATGGGCTGATCGCATGCTCATGTTCCTGCATCTGTTTAAGCTGAAGGTAGGCAAGTTGGAGATGGGTTGGTGTTGGGATTCTGATTTTTATGACTATCTCACTCCCTACCCCACACTGCCACCCGACCCAAGCCTGCTTCTTTTTGTTTCTCTTGGATTAAAACTTGGCCCCCAGTGTTCTTGCTGATAGTGAAAAGAAAAATTGAATTTAGCCAGAGTTTTATTTTAAATTTGAACTAAAGAAATAATCAATTTTCAAGTTATTTGTTGCAGTTCAGTTCAGTTTCTGAAGGAAGCCAGCCATTCATTGCTGTTTTAGCTCAAAGGATTGCTGCTGTGCAGACTAAATGCAGCACAGGTGAGAAAGGTAAGCAATGTGATCACTTATTTCTCAAATAATTGTAATGGTTATCTACTACCATAAATTAGAAACCATTCCTGAAATTATGAAATGTGAATTCTCTCCTCAATCTGATTTTTAAAAATATTCATTCATGGGATGTGGGCTACGCTGGCTGGGCAAGCATTTATTGACCATCTCTAATTGCCCTTGAGAAGGTAGTGGTGAGCTGCCTTCTTGAACTGCTGCAGTCCATGTGATGTAGGTACACCCACCATGCTGTTAGGAAGGGAGTTCCAGGATTTTGACGCAGCAACAGTAAAGGAACGGCATTATATTTCCAACTCAGGGTGGTCAATGACTTGGAGGGGAACTCCCAGGTGGTGGTATTCCCATCTATCTGCTGCCCTTGTCCTTCTAGATGGTAGTGGTCATGAGTTTGAAAGGTACTAAGGACACTTGATGAATTCCTGCAGTGTATCTTGTAGATGGTACACACTGCTGCCACTGTGCGTCGGTGGTGGAGGGAGTGGATGTTTGTAGATGTAGTGCCAATAAAGCGGGCTGCTTTGTCCTGGAGCATGTCAAGCTGCTTGAGTGTTGTGGGAGCTACACCCATCCAGGCAAGTGGACAGAATTCCATCACACTTCTGACTTGTGCCTTGTAGATGGTGGACAGGCTTTGAGAAGTCAGGAGTGAGTTACTTGGCACAGGGTTCCTAGCCTCTGACCTGCTCTTATAGCGGGATTCAGTGATGGTAATGGCAATAAACCTCAAGGGGCGATGGTTAGATTCTCTCTTGTCAGAGACGCCCATTTCCGGGCACTTGTGTGGTGCGAGTGTTACTTGCCACTTGTCAGCCCAAGCCTGGATATTGTCCAGATCTTGCTGAATTTGGACATGGATTGTCAGTATCTGAGGAGTCGCGAATGGTGCTGAACATTGTGCAATCATCAGCGAACATCCCCACTTCTGACCTTATGATGGAAGGGAGGTCATTGATGAAGTAGCTGAAGGTGGTTGAGCTGAGGTCACTACCCTGAGGAACACCTGCAGCGATGTCCTGGAGCCGAGATGACTGATCTCCAACAGCCACAACCATCTTCCTTTGTGCTAGGTATGATTCCAACCAGTGGGGAGTTTTCCCCCTGATTCCCATTGACTCCAGTTTTGCTAGGGCTCCCTGATGCCACATTAGGTCAAATGCGGCCTTGATGTCAAGGGCTGTCACTCTCACCTCACCTCGGGAGTTCAGCTCTTTTGTCCATGTTTGAACCAAGGCTGTAATGAGGTCAGGAACTGAGTGGCCCTGGCGGAACCCAAACTGGGTGTCAAGGAGCAGTTTATTGCTAAGCAAGTGCCGCTTGATAGCACTGTTGATGACCCCTTCCATTACTTTACTGATGATCGCGAGTAGACTGATCAGGTGGTAACTGGCCAGGTTAGATTTGTCCTGCTTTTTGTGTACAGGACATACCTGGACAATTTTCCATATAGCTGGGTAGATGCCAGTGTTGTAGCTGTGCTGAAACAGCTTGGCTAGGGGTGCGGCAAGTTCTGGAGCACAAATCTTCAATACTATTGCTGGAATATTGTCAGGGCCCATCGCCTTTGCACTGTCCAGTGCCTTCAGCCATTTCTTGATATCACATGGAATTGATTGAATTGGCTGAAGACTGACATCTGTGGTGCTGGGGACCTCTGGAAGAGGCGGAGATGGATCATCCGCTCGGCTCTTCTGGCTGAAGATTGTTGCAAATGCTTCAGCCTTATCTTCAGCACTGATGTGCTGGGCTCCCCCATCATTCATGACTGGATGTGGCAGGACCGCAGAGCTTAGCTCTGTCGATCACTTGCTGCTTTTGCTGTTTGGCAGCAAGTAGTCCTGTGTTGTAGCTTCACCAGGTTGACACTCCTAGCATGCCCTCCTGCACTCTTCATTGAACCAGGGTTGATCACCTGGCTTGGTGGTAATGGTAGAGTGGGGAATATGCCGGGCAATGATGTTACAGATTGCGTTCGAGTACAATTCTGCTGCTGATGGCCCACAGCACCTCATGGATGCCCAGTTTTGAGTTGCTAGACCTGTTGGCACAGTGGTAGCACCATACAACACGACGGAGGGTATCCTCAATGTGATGGCGGGACTTTGTCTCCACAACAACTGTGCGGTCACTCCTACCGATACTGTCATGGACAGATGCATCTGCGGCAGACAGGTTGATGAGGGTGAGGTCAAGTATATTTTTCCATCTTGTTGGTTTCTGCATCACCCAGTCTAGCAGCTATGTCCATTGAAGTCCCCCACCCAGAGTACATTCTTCACCCTTGCCATCCTCAATGCTTCCTCCAAGTGGTGTTCAACATGGAGGAGCACTGATTCATCAGCTGAGGGAACGCGGTACATCAGGCTTCCTTCCCCATGTTTGACCTGATTCCATGAGACTGGTGTCAGGAGTCGATGTTGTGGACTCCCAGGGCAACACCCTCCCAACTGTAGACCACTGTGCCGCCACCCCTGAAGAGATGGTGATGGTGGTGTCTGAGACGTTATCTGTAAGATATTATTCCGTGAGGATGACTATATCAGGTTTTTGCTTGACTAGTCTGTGAAACAGCTCTCACAATTTTGGCAGTAGCCCCCAGATGTTAGTAAGGACGACTTTGCGGAGCCGACAGGGTTGAGTGGCCATTGTCATTTCCAATGCCTAGGTCAATGCCAGGTGGTCCATCCGGTTTCAATCCTTTTTTGAGATTTTGTAGCGGTTTGATACACCTCAGTGGCTTGCTACACCATTTCAAGAGTCAACCACATTGCTGTGGATCTGCAGTCACATGTAGGGCAGACCAGGTAAGGTAGGCAGATTTCTTTAATGAGCCAGATGGGTTTTTACAACAATGGTCATCATTAGACTTTTAATTCCAGATGTTAGAATCAACTGCCATGGCGGGATTCAAATCCAGGTCCTCATAGCATTACCCTAGGTCTCTGGATAACTAGTGCAGTGACAATAGCACTACGCCTTCCCAATTATTATTACAAAGTCTTCAAACAATGTTATCACACTTTAATGCTATTCTATTTAACTGTTGAAAATCACCATCAAAATACCTGAGGATGGTTTCTAATATTCTGTTGTTTCTTCTTATTAAAATTCTCTAAAGGCTAAGTAATTATGCAATTAATTTACATAATGTTGACAGACTTAGAAAATATATTAGGTTCTGTGAATATTCTTGGAAAGTAAGAAATAACTTTGGGACATTGTCAAGATGGAGACAGCTAGCGGGATGATGCCTAAATATTCATACAGATGTGTGATTATTATGAAGCTACCTTCCAATGCTGTTTTCGTATTTGTTAATTAATGAGAATGTACTAATTGGGCTAAGTTTAATGTTGATGTATCATTTATGCAGATTTCTGAGACCAATTCTGATGAAAGGTCATGACATGAAATGTTAATTCTGTCCCTCTCTCCACAGATGCTGCCAGATCTGCTGAGTGTTTCCAGCATTTTCAGTTTTTACTACACGGGATATTTTCTTTGATTAGCTGAGGCATAGAAATATAAGAGCAGGGAGGTTATGCTAGAACTGTGTAATACACTAGTTAGAACACAGCCAGAGTACTGTGTACAGTTCTGGTTATCACATTATAGGAAGGATGTAATCACACTAGAGAGAGTACAGTGGGGATTCACATGGATGTTGCTAGAAATTGAGAATTTTAGCTATGAGGAAAGACCAGGTAGGCTGGGGTTGTCTTCTTAGGAATAAAGGAGGCTGAGGGGATGTTTAACCGAGGTGTACAATGTTTTGAAGGGTCTAGATAGATCGGATAAGGAAGGATCAATTTCCCTTAACAAAGAGGACAATAACCAGGGGAATAGATTTCTGGTAATTGGCAAGAACATTGGAGAGAACTGAAGAGAGATTTTTTTCATCCAGAGGGTGGTGGTGGTCTTGAACTCACTGCCTGAAAGGCTGGTAGAGGCAAAAAACCCTCATTGCCTTTAAAGATATTTGAATATACTTGAAGTGCCATTACCTACAAGGCTATAAACCAAGAGTTAGGTTAGATATCTCTTTTACGGCCAGCATAATGAACACAAGGCCTCCTCTGTGCTGTAATTCTATTTTATTTTTCTATGGATTTGGGCAGTCTTAGTCCAGTTACGTCTCCGCCAATGCTGCCAGACCTGCTGAGTTTTTCCAGGTAATTCTGTTTTTGTTTTGGATTTCCAGCATCCGCAGTAGCTTTTAGCTTTTTGTTTTTAGACTTTCAATGCCTCAGTTTGAGTTCTATTTCAACTGAGGCCCAGAATTGTGAAGGTGATGCACTACTGCAATGTCTTTACTACTTTCTCAATACTCAAGGCGAAATCTTGTGCCTTCCCCTGTGGTGAGTTGGTGGCGGGGGGCACTTCTTCAGGCAGGAGGGTGGCAGGGTGACACTGGCACCTTCCTGCCTACATCCCGATTAAGTCCATGGCGAGAAGGCCAGTAGATGGCCTTTCTGCCCCACTGCCAACTGAGGTCCTTTATTGAGCAGTTAATGTCCACTGAAGAGCCTCATCCCAAAGCCGCTGGTATTAGCCAAGCGGCAGGCTAGGGGCTTGCCATGCGGGGAGCACGACAAGCAAACCCTGTTTGCTTGCGGGCTCCCTGGAGGGGGCGCAGATTGCCTTGTTTGATTGAAAGGCCTGGCATCAGGAAGGGGGTTGCCTGCTAAAAGCCAACTTGGCTAAAAGCCAAGTCCTTACTGCTGACACCGCGCCCCCCATCTCTCCCCCTTCCTCTGCGACCCCCCACCCCACAACCCCTTCCCCCCATCAATCACCTGTGCCTGGGTCCCTCCTCAATCCAAGGGTGGATGCCGTACCGGCAGCAGCCACTGCCTCCCCATTGGCACTGCTGAGTACAGAAGAATTGCCGGTCTCTAATCGGGCTGCAGCACTTGGCAGGTGAGATATCCACCCCCAGGGTCCTTGATCCACAGGGGAAGGTCGCTACTGGTCTGTTAAGTGCCCAAGTGGCATAAGATGTGGCAGGTGTTCCCGGAAAGAGGTGTAGGGCTGGGGGAGGGACTCTTGTTGGCTCTCAAGCCAGTGACCAAGACTTCAGTTGCCTCCACAAGGTTCTGCCCTCAGTTCCAGTGTATATGTGTAGCTGATTGTGAATCTAGCGAAGTGGATCAGATATTTTTGACCACAGAATTCAACAATATAAATGTTTTAATCTACATTTCTGGTACTCATGTACTCAGATGCATAGTTGAAACACTCCAATTAGGTATTATTTCAAATAAATTTTGGGTCTTTAAAAGAACCATGAGTCAAAGGTTAACAACAGGGGCAATTTTTGTTGCAGGATATTAAGGTGCAACTGGAAACAGTTCGCAGCCATACTTTCTCTCTATAATTGCAGCCCAAAAATATTTTACAAGCTAACTCCCCTCTGCCTACTCACAGCTGTTCAAGTAAAATAAATATAATTATCAACTTTAATTAGTCAACTGATTTCTCAAACACTCCAACTCCAGAACTTTGCCTTTCATAAGCATAAACTAAGCTAGAACCCGTGGACTGCACCGCTCTGGCACAAAGTCCAACACACTCATCACCACCAGTCTTCATCTGCCCCAGTGGTTCTGTGTCTCAGGAAAAAAGATTTCAAGAAGCTCATTCTTGTTTTCAAATCCCTCCATTGCATCAATCTAGGCCATTCGGGAAACCTCTATCCCACACAGCCCCAACCTGTGCCCTCAATTTCTTTGTTTCTTCATTACTGCTTGTCTCCCACACCTATAACTTATCATTGGAAGCTGAAATTTCAACCACTCTCCCCCCTGCCCCATGTAAAAAATGTTACATTTCAGTTTACTTCCTGCCTTCAATTTGAGAATCTATCTGTTGATCTCTTCCTCCCGTCTCACTAATAAATTCCTTCATTTCCTATATGCTTTCCATTTCTCCTTGTAAAGTGCTGAGTCGTTCTTCTAGATAAAGGGTACTCATAAATGCAAGGTGTTAAGTTGCTAAGCATGCAAAATAATTAACTCATGGGGTGGAATTTTCCATTCTGGAGCTTAAGTGCGGTTGCAGGTGTGATTCGAGGCAAGTTTCCTGCTGGTCAACAGGTCAGGTTTTCACACCTGATCTTACACTTGAAACCTTATTAATTATGCATAGACGAGCTGCTCGCTGAATCACGTGGTGAAGTGGGCACTGATTTGTCCACCCGCCATCACCTCATGGGGTCGAAGTTCCTGGCACCGTTTTTAAACGTCACCCTAACACACACATTACTCTCTACAGCCCAGCTGTGTGGTCAGAAGTTCTGGAGATGGCCCCAAGGAACAAGAAAAGTGCGTCAAGGTTTAGCCTCAGCCCCGGAGGCTTTAATTAGAGGTGTCTGCCAGCACCGGAAGGTTCTTTTTCCCAGGGATGGATCTACCAACCTCACCTCGCCAGCCTGGGAGGCGGCTGTGAATGAGGTCATCCAGTGCAGAAAGAGGATGAATGATCTAATCCGCACCACCAGGGTAAGTCAACCTTCAGCTCACTCCAAACTCAGAAACTCATAATGGAATTATGCACTCAAAGTGTCACACAGCTCAGGGATCTCACACAATATTAACGGCAGGGAAATCAGCATTGAAAGCCTATTCGCCAGCATCTCATCTATCATCCAACACAAACAGCATCTTCAGCCCTTACTGGGGAGTGCTCAGCGCACACAACAGGCATGCATGCTTCCCAACCTCTGCTCCATCCTTTCTCATCACATCCCATCCATTTGTCTTCACGCAGGCCAAGCTTGCCCACAAGACGGAGAAATCCCAGGCTGGAGGAAGAATGGCCAACATCCAGGAGCTCTCCAAATTTGAGGAGGATGCTGCCGAGTTGGCAGTGAAGAACAGAGGTTGCTCTCGAGGGGAAGGCAAGATCAGCCTCTCCCAGCAAGCCCTGGATAAGCCCTCCATGAGTTGATCACATCCTGATTATCACAGTGAGTGATGTGCAATGTTGTATTCAGCCTATTCATGAACTAAATCTATCTTCTCTCTCTTACAGGCAGCAGCAGGTCCAGACGGCCCACCAGAGCTAACATAAGCCCCAGCCCCCAGGCCACCTCAGAGGAAGATGATGAGGATCCATTTGAAGAACACTCATCACTGAATTCACCTGCACCCTCCACCAGCACAGAGACACACACCCCACTGGGTCACAAATCTAGATTAGGCTCAGGGTCACACTCTGGGAAACACCTCACTGACAGTCTCCGCAGCAATTGGAGTCAGTGACAGCCCAGGTCTCTGACACTCAGAGGATTGCTGGAGAACAGGCACCCGCTGAGTCCGAGTCAGATGATGAGCCTCTGGAAATGGCCGCCGTAAACATGCTGGAGATGCAATGACAGGTGGTGGAAAATCAGGCAGAGTTGAGAGGCAGTCAACAGACTAGAATGAAGGATGGAGGAATCCGTCTGCATTCTGTCTGGTGTCATGGCTCCAACGTTCGAGCATCTCAAGTCTCCAGGGGAAGGGTGGCAGCTGTCTTGGAGACCTTGGTCTAGCAGATTCTGCTGGATTTGTGCACGGTTCTGCACTTTATCACTCTGGGAATTGGTGGGATCCATCTGTGGCTAGGCGAGAAGGGGACACCTTGACCTCACTCCTTGTGCCCCATCTCTTCAAGGCGTCAGGTAGGGGCCCTAGGGCACCCACAGGGAGGAGGACAATCAGTGCACATGCCAGGGCCATCCACCCAGGTGATTCCAAGAGTGTCCAACCGATCCCAATCCCCTCTGCCTGTTACTCCATCACCTCTAGCTTCACAGGCCGAGGAGGGTGCACTTGCCTGACAGCAGGAGGCCCAAAGCAGGTCAGGGTCCTCCAGGCCTCCTCCCTCCAGGCCTCAGCCCTCCAGAGGACGCCTGCCAAAGTCATCACAGACAACGGAGCATAACATTCAACATGCTTCCTCTACCTCTGCTGCGGATGTCGGGGATGCATCAAGACATAGCAGTAGGGTTGGAAAAATTTAAAAACGTTGATCTTACTATAGGGGCATGGATATTCATACATTGTATATATAATTAATCTTTGTAAATACATTTGTTGCTCATCACAATGGTCTTATCATTTGAATGCATCATGTATATGCCTCTGTGTGCCCTTTCCTTGCGAGAGTGATCCAAGCTCTCACTCCATGAATGGCTGCCTTTGTGAGCCTCAGATTCATGTGATGTTTCACAGGCTCACATTAGACACTCCCCCTTGTGTAATGTCAGGGAGATGTGTCCAGCTCTTTCCTGAAAGTGTCTGCACTTTGAGTGTGGAACTTTTATTCCTCATAAGACACCATGGAGTTATGTGTGCTCAAGTGCCTTGGAGGGTTACCAGTAATGGTGTCCCATCGACAATGAGCTGTCTCATAGCTTGTGCCAAAGCGCAAGACCTGCAGCCATGATGCACATTTCTATCGCCGCATGAAGTGTTTCATTCGGGTGGCCAAAGATGCATCAAATCCAGCAGACATAGGGTTTGCCCTGGAGAGCTGCCTTCCACTTCCCAGAGCGGCTATGTGTAGCTTTTGCTGCTGACCTTTCCGAAGAGTAGGGCCTTGTGATACATGAGGGTTGCAGGTCCAAGGCCACGTGCAGACCTTGCTCTCAATGTCATTGCTTGTAAAGACCTTTCCGAGTAATGACATGGCACTAAGGGACAGGAGATATACGCTCAGTCTCCCTTGTATGGGCCTTACTCCTGGTGGAACCTTGTAGCTATCAGTGTGTCACCGGCATGTCTTCCATGTCATGCCGCTTTGAGGGTATTATTACGTGGAAGTTGACCTTCATCGCCCTCTTCAAGTTCCTGCCCTTCCAGGTACTCATAGCCTTAGGAGTGAGTTCTCAGCCTCCTCTATGTCTAGCTCTGGCAAGTGATCTCCCCTTTGAAGTGCCAGGTTGTTCAGGGCACAACAGACCATGATAACGTGGGACACCCTCTGTGGAGAGCACTGCAGAGCCCCACCTGAGCAGTCCAAACATCGGGAGTGCATCTGCAGGATGCCAATGGTCTGCTCTAAGATGGATCATGTCTCACACAGTGCGCCGTGTTGTACCTCTCCTCCGAAGCATTTTGAGGATGATACACAGGTGTCATGAGCTATCTTTTCAGTGGGTACCCCTTAAAAACCAGCAACCAACCCTGCAAGCACTGCGGCCCCTCGAAAATCTGAGGCACCTGGGAGTGGCTCAGGATGTAGGAGTCATGGGAACTCCCAGGGTACCTTGCGCAAACGTGGATGACATGCTTCTGATGATCGGACACCAGTTGAACGTTCAGGGAGTGGAACCCTTTCCTGTTAATGAACATCAGGGGCTGCTGCCATGGAGCTCTCAAAGCCATGTTTGTGCAATCGATCGCACCCTACACTCCAGGGAAGCCTGAGACAGTCGCAAATCCCAGAAACCTAGGAGCCTGGCTAGCTTTATCGAGTATGAACTTCACACAATGATGTGCCTTACTGTTGAGAGCATCCATCACCCCCTTGATACATCTGTGTGTTGAGGACTGAGAGCTGCCACATAGGTCCCCTGCGGATCCTTGGAACAATCCGCTTGTAAAAAAATTGCGTGG
This sequence comes from Cetorhinus maximus, assembly GCF_964194155.1. Lineage (NCBI taxonomy): Eukaryota > Metazoa > Chordata > Chondrichthyes > Lamniformes > Cetorhinidae > Cetorhinus > Cetorhinus maximus. The sequence continues at coordinate 68,810,167 of NC_135879.1, read as the reverse complement.
CGGTGACCTTCAGGGGTACTGGCAGAGGATGGCCTCCCAGTCCACATGGCGTCAGATCCTCCCACATAATGTGGCAGATATGAGCCACCACATCTCTTGACGAGCTAGGTGTGCGTGGCACTGTCTCTTGCTCATCTCCAAGTAGGAAAGGCGTCCTCAGTATACCCTTGGTCATGCCAATCTCCTTCGTGGGATGCATCTGACCTCCTCATCCTCTGGTTCCTCTCAGGTCTCCCATGGACCAAGATCCTCAGGCCGGGGCTCTTCTCCAAGCTCAGCCTGGTGGCACCGAGCCCTTCTTCTCCTCAATCAGAGCACTACCATCAGGAGCACAGCACTGAGCGCAGCCTCTATCCTGCAATCATCCTCCTTCCTGTGTGAGGAGAGATCCAATACATCTCAATTCCATTAAGGTTGGAAAGGCTTCAGCACATCCATGTTATGTTCACCCTCACTGAAGGCACTCACATGATGCCTGATTTGGTATACAGATGATGCCAAACTTGCACTTTTGGCCCTTGAAACATGACAACTGGACAATGTACTTTACAGGGTTTCAGTGATCACCTTGCAGATATCCAGCAGCTGTGTTCCATTAATGGTTGGCTGCATCTTCCCATCTCGCATTCCTCTTTTTAAATGCTCACATTGATCACCTTGACTCTTGCAGTCTCACATTAAAGCGCACCATATGTCTGTGGTCCCAAGTCTGCATTCTCAATAAAATGCTCATCAGTCCTATCAGGTGAGACTTCACCTCCATGTTGGGAATCTAAGAAGTATACGTGTGCCCCCTACAAGGGCCTGAGTCCGGCTGTGGGCTCCTCCCACACTTCCTGAGGCTCCTCCCGTGGAGATTTTTTTCCAGTTTCAATTTTAAACTGCGTCATTACTTTGGGGTCGCAAGATGGTGGTGCTGCATTTCTATTTCCAGACCAGCTTCGACCCTTCCGCCCCCTGTTACCATTCGTGTCCCCCTGATCATCCTGAAACCTACGATGTGCAGGTAGAACTCCCTCCAGTTATTCTCTAGCTTCCACCAGTAACCCTGGATCCCATAGTTATTGTTGTGGACATGCCTCCCCCACTGAGCCCATCAATGCTGATGTTCCCATGCCCTATGTGAACCTCAGCTTTCCCCATCTTGAGGCTGTGTGCACAGTGAGATACAGAGGCGACCCCCGACCCAAGAGAGCTTTAAGTACCCCTCCATTTCTTACCTTTTCCCCATTTACAGGCTGCAGATGCCTCCCCTGACCATGACCATCTCATCTGCAGCCCAGTACTGTGACAGACACCGACTGTGAGACTATGACCACGCCCTGCACACCAAGCTGTGCCTGATCCCCATTGAGCACACTTGTCTTGACCCTCCCTGGATTGGGACAAGGACGTATGTGCCATGCATAGCCCTGTAGCATGGCCAGTGATGCCCCGGGGCTGCCTTTAATCTCTCAACCCAACCTTCTGGCCTCAGTCCCTGGACTATGACTGTCTGACTATGACTGCCTGTCACTCAGCTCCATGGTTCCTTCAAGACTGACCACAACCACCGTCTCCTTCCCCCCCCACCACCACCACGAGTTTCTGTGCAGCCCTTCCCTCTTGTGCCACACTAACCACCACCCCCCACCTCCCCCCCCGCGCCACCCCACTCTACAGTCCGTGCTCATCCCCTCCCATTCCGACCCACACCCACTTTTGTGCCTGCATTCTAGTCTTCCATGTCAGGCTCCAGCTTTCCCAAACCCAATGTTCCCTCTGCCTGCCTTCATTTCCCAAACCCCTCACCCCCCGCCCACCCAGCCAACCCTCCCCTGCACCCTTCACCCTCATGTCTCTGTCATTTCCCACCACTGCCCCCTCAAACCAACCCCAACCACCCAAGCACCCCCCCCACCCCAGTCACTATGCTAGTCTCTGTTTTAGAGTGCAGTCCTGCCTGAGACCCGAGGCACAACATGAGTGCTCTCTTCCAGGAGAAGTATAGCAACCACTGTTAGCAGCCCTACTCCACACCCGAGGCATCCACCACACCCACCATGAACAGCCCTACTGTACAGCCCAGGCAACCACTGTGAGCTGCCCTAGTGTAAACCTGAGATATCCATCATGAGGAGCCCAACCAGACACCCCCACCAGTCTGGCCTAACACTGCAGCTTTGGCATCGCTGACAACCCAGGGCAGCGCTGTTGCAGTTGGACTTTGAATGTTGCGCTCATCTCACAAGTGAAGTGAAGGTGGACAGCTGCATGCCACTTATACCCAGTGATGATTCAGACCGGTCTAATTCCTTACTGGTGTGGCAGTAATTGGGAGGGTTTGAATTTTTAATGAGTATTCATAACATGCTAATACATGCAGATGGGGTTCCCAACATGGATCCACGGGAAATCCAATCCGCAATCAGCCCACCATGAAAGTGGTGAGGGGAAAATTCCAACTTGTTTTCTTGCCGGCAGAAATCTGACTTTTGGCCTCTCTCCAAATTTTCTGCTCCCACCCGCCACGAAACCCATCACTGGTGGGACTGGAAAACTCCAAACATGATATTATTTACACAACTTTCACACTGATTTATTTTATTTTTCATTCTATGATTACGATGTTTTGGGTGTTGTAGGTATTTAATATTGATACTAGTATGTGATGGTATATTCTCAGAGCTAGGCAGCTTATTCTGGGAACTCACTAACGCAAGTAATCAATGTGAACAGGATTTTGCTGCATCACTCTATAGAAGAAGAGGATAAGCACTGCACATTTCTATTTTACATTCACTGTGAATATAGTCCACTTTCTTAAAATCATTTCAACTGTTAAAGCTATCCTCAGAAAAAGAACAAATGTGACCAAAATATGGCTTCAGCAACAACTTATATCTATGTATCACATTTACCATAACAAAACATTCCAAAGTACTTCACAGGGGCATTATAAAACATCAAGCCACATAAGGAGATATTAAGTCAGATGGCCCAACACTTGGTCAAAGAGGTAGGTTTTAAGAAGTGTGTTAATGGAGGAAAGCAAAAGAGAGAAGCAGAGAGGTTTACAGAGGGAGTTCCAGATCTTAGGGCCTAGGCAGATGAAGGTGTGGCAACCAAAGGTGGAGTGATTAAAATCAGGGATACATGAGGCCAAAATCAGATGAGCGCAGATATCTCGGAGGGTTGTGGGGCTGAAGGAGATTAAGAGATAGGGAGGAGGCGGCTATGGAGGGATTTTAAAACAAGGATGAGAATTTTTTAAATGAGGCATTGTTTGACTGGGCACCAGTGTAGGTCAGTGAGTAAGGGACGATGGATAAACGGGATTTGGTATGAGTTAGGATAAGGGCTGCTGATTTTCGGATGACCTCAAGTTTACAGAGGGTAGGATATGGGAGACTAGCCAGGAATGCATTGGAATAGCCAAGTTTAGAAGTAACAAAGGCACACATGAGGGTTTCAGCAGCAGATGAGCTGTAACAAAGGCAAAATTGGGCAATGTTACAAGGAAATTGGTGTCCTTGGTGATGGCACGAATCTGTGATCTGAAGCTAATCTTGGGGTCAAATGAGACATCAAGGTTGTCAACGGTCTGGTTTAGTGTCAGATAGTTCCCAGAATGAGGGATGGATTCAGTAGCTCAGGAACCAAGTTTTCAGCTGGGACTGAAAAAAAAATGGTTTTAGTCTTCCCAATATTTAATTGGAAAGAAATCCTACTCATCCAGTACTGCATGTCAGATAAACGGTCTGATAATTTAGCAATAGTGGAGAAGTCGGGAGAAGTGGTAGTGAGGTAGAGTTGGATGTCGTCAGCACACGTGAAAACTAACATATTTTTGGATGATGTCACTGAGGGATGATATGTAGGTGAGAAATAGGAGAGCAATCAAGGATAGATCCTTTGGGAATACCAGAGTTAATGGTGTGGGAACCAGAGATGCCATTGCAAGTGATATTCTGGTTGCGATTAGATAGATAAGAAAAGAGCAGCTCTACCCAGATGAGCAACAGTGGAGAGACATTGGAGGATAGTGCAGCTAAATGTTTAAAAGGCTACACACAGGTTGAGGAAGTTGAAAGTTTACCTTTGTCATAGTAATACAGAATGTCATTTTGATTTTGATAAGAGCTGTTTCGGTCATCTGACAAGAGTGGAAACCTGATTGGAGGGATACAGCCATGGAGTTCTGGGAAAGATGGGTATGGATTTGGGAAGTGAGAACAAGTTCAAGGACTTTGGAGAGTAAAGGGAGGTTGGAAATGCGGTGGTAGTTTGTAAGGTCGGTGGGACATGGGTTGGCTTTTTGAGATGGGGGGGTGATGACGGTAGAGTGGGACAACACCTGAACTCAGAAATACAATAACTATATTGGCTAATGTGGGGACCAGGAGGGGAAAGTGGGTGGTCAGCAGTTTACTGGGAATAAGGTTGAGGGAGCAGAAAGTGGGTCTCAAGGACAAGATGAGCTCAGACAGAGTATGAAGGGAGACAGGGGAGAAATTTGAGAAAGCTGTGAGTTCAAGGGAAGGGCAGGGGTGAACTTTACAGGAAGCTTGGCCAAGTAGATTAGTGGAAGGGAGGGACATGGCAAAGGCAGTTGATTGGATGGTTTTGATCTTGGCAACAAAGAAATCCATGAGCTCCTCGCACTTATTATCCGAGGTGAGGTGGAGGGGATAGAGGAGAGGGGTTTAAGAAGATAGTTCGCATAAGAGAAAAGAAGCCAAGAGTTAATTTGCATTCCAAGATGATCCTGGAATAGTGAGCAGTTTTAGCAGATGAGAGCAGGACCCATAGTGCTCTAAGTGGTACAGCCAGATCTGCCAATAGTGGTGAAACCAGTTGTCCATCATATCATTTCAAGAGGTCAGCACAAATTGATCTGAATTTTTAATTTAGCTTGGGTAGAATGAAGGCTTTAACAAATCAAAACTTACAAAATAACTGGTATTAAATGGATACCCAAAATGAAAATGCATCAAATCAAGGAAGAACAAAATTACCTTTACAAGTGAAACAACTGATGTGGAAGAACTTGTTCTGCACCCGCAGGGCCTCTCCTTTACAGGGCTTTCCACACTTATGACAAAGGACCCCAACACCAGATGGCTTTCCCAAGGGACTGTGCGTAGCCATGTGCTGTGACACTGCAAAAAGCAGAAAAATGAATCAGGCAACAGTTATTTCTCAACAATGCCCGATGGGAGGGGCAATGGGTCCACAAGATGACTACATTTTTATTTCAAAATTTAGTCAAAGTACTCAGGTGAATAAATCAGAAACAATTTAATGATACACTGAAATAGTTTATCAGGCTGTACGACAGGCAGTGCGGCATCCAGTAATAACCAATGACAAAACAAGCATTGCAACCTATTTTAGCAAGTTACTCTTAAGTATACAGATAAACGTATGTTTCACATACAACAACATCGTAGCCTACTTCCATTGCATTTGATCGCAAATTATTTGGCTCCAGTGACATTGCACTCAAAAAGAGGATAAGTACTGCACATTTCGTTTTTATATCCACTCTGAATACAGTGCATTTTCCTAAAATCATTTCAATCGTTGATTCTTTCTTGAAAAAAACCAAATCTGGCAGAATTTTGCCCTCGTTGGGCAGGCTCGGCGGTAAGCTGACCGCCGCCTGTGGTCGGGGCTGGACAGCAATTCCACGCTGGCAGGCCAATTAATGCCCACCCAGCATGAAACGCGACTCCTCATTGGTCAGGTAGGGCCATGCGGGGGCGGAGGCCTGTCAGCCACCGGGCCCAACGGCGGCCTAGCGGCCGGTTTAAAGATGGCCCAGGCAGCCCAGAGGGGCTGCCAAGGAAGGACGTCTATCTACCGCTGCAAGGCTGAAGTCCAGAGTGTCAGCAAACGGCAGGCGGGAGGGCAGGTTGGGGGGGCACTCGGCCCCCCTATTTTTCCGACAAGTGCCTCGCTTTCCTCCTGGAGGAGGTGACTGCCAGAAGGGACACCCTTGTCCCACAGAGGGCATGGGAGGAGTTGGCATACTGGGTGAGCAGCCACGATGTGATGCGGTGCACCTGGGTGCAGTGCTGGATGCGCCTCAATGACCTGCTGCGCTCAGGATGGGTGAGTACCGTGTTGGCATGAGTCAGTGTGTTCAATTGTTTTGGGCTGGCCATCCCTCTGTGGAGCTCAGGGATGTTAGAGTCTGAGTGCTAACTGTCAATCACGCCAAGGGGATGAGTCCTGGCTGCTTTGACTGAGTGCCTTGCACCTCGAGGGCCATGACTCGGATCTGCCCTGCAAGGTGCTCCTCAGGTGGGGTTGGCCAGGTTGCAATGACGCTGCAGGTAGAGAGTGGACTAATCAAAGCTCCTCTGTCCTTTCGGGAGAAGACATCCCATAAAAATATTGAGAGGCCGCAGACTGGCGGAGGACCCCCACACCTCCTCATCCTCTCCCGCTATGAGCAGGAGGACTAGGAGCTCAACAGGCCCCATGCACCTCGGTCAAGCAGCCGCAGTGAGGCTGGGTTGTCAGACGAAGCCAAGGGTGCAGTGCACTGAGGTGAGAATTTCGGCTTGTGCAACTATACTAGTGCAGTCTCTTCATTGATGTGAGCCTCGAATCTGGATTCCTCATTGATCTTTGAAAGACGATGGCACCATGATGCAGATCTCCATTGTCACATCAGGGTGCCTGACATGCACAGTGACAGTGTCATGACTTTAACCAATGACATGTCCTTCTTCTCCCTTTTAGGTTCACCAGCAGGCGTTCACTCTCCAGATCCTGAAGAGTCACCCCGACACCGAAGGACCACCATGCTTCCCATGCACCTGCGTCACATCCGCTCTCTGAAGCAGGCACCAGCGCAGGTACCAGCACCTCAATGGGCATTAGTTCGGCAGATAGTATCTCAGTACACATTGGCGAGGGCACTTCACACTCACTTGAGGTGCAGGCAGAGGCAGAGAGTGCCAAGGGCGCTGGCAGTCTGAGGGCACTTGGGGACCAGGATGATACTCACTCCAAGGCTGATGATGGGCCTCTGCAGTCGTCCATTAGACAGCAGGTGCTGGACATCCAGTGGAGTGTGTGGCAGAATCTGGCAGTGATCCAAGGGGGTATGTGTGCCATGTTCTCTGTTGTGGAGGAGTTCCTGTAGAGTGTGAGCACTGCGTTGACCCTCATGGCTGAGCGCAATGCCTCCTCCATGAAGAAATTGGCAACTCTCATGGAGAGGCTGCTCCAGGAACAGAATCAGGCGTCCTGGGGTTGCACTTGGATCTTTAAGCCCTCACACAAGCACTGACCTCAGCTGGTCAGTGTCCGTGTGTGAGATGGGTGGGGCACCCAGTATCCAAGTTAGGTGCCCATCCATCAGTGGTGAGCAGGGAGGTCCACAGCGACCACACGTTGGTGCATGAGCTGCTTGTCATCTCTGCGGACTCATCTCAGGGTGCTCTGGATGATGGCAGCAGCTCCTCTGCCCCTTTGCCAGTGACCATCACACCTGATGAGGCTGTGGCGATTGGGGAGATGCCAGCCATGGCACTGGCTGCTCCCTCCCAGGCGGGGCCAACACGGGCTCCACTGGTGAAAGGACGACCGCCAAGGTCATCAACGCCAACAGAACAGCAGAGTCAGCAGGCTGTCTCCAATCCCAGTGCCAGCGAGGGGGGAGCACCTAGACGTAGCACCCATAAATGTAAATTGAAAGCACCTTAAGCACAAGCTGGACTGCTCACGGGTGATATTTTGTTCCCCCACTTTTCTTCTTTTTTAATGGTGTGACTACCAACACCGGTTTCTTTCTGTTCAAGACTATTTGGGTTCAAACATACAATTAAATTTGCTTTTCTGTTATTGGACTGGGTATGTTTCATTTATTTCATGGGTGCAGGGTAGGCCAGTATGTAATGCTGGACGTGAATAGCTTGAACCTTTATTGCACAGGCACTGAGTGTATCTTGGGGCTAAAGGAAAGGGTCATTTCTGCAATCCAGGATGGTGGCAGCAGCCCTGGCATGAGGTGGTTGTTCTTACTTGGCAGCCTAGCTGAAGAAGCATTGGATCAAGGCATCCCTGGTGTCCCTCCCTACCTGGAGGTTACCGAGGTCTAGCTTCAAGTCCTCAGTGTTCTCCTCACCGTGCTCCTCTTCTGACTCACTACTGGACTCATCCTCTGTGGCCTATGCAGCTGCATCAATATCCTCTTCCTCCACTGGGTCCCCCCTTGCCAGTATCAGATTGTGGGGAGCGCAGCATGCAACTGCTATGAGTGACACCCACTCTGGGGGGGGTACTGCATTGCACCCCCTGAACGGTCCAGGCATCGGAAGCGCATTTAGAGAAGGCCTATGGTTCTCTCTACTGCAGCCCTTGTGGAGCCTGAACATTGAGTGAGTGGAATCCTTTCCTGTTTATGTACTGGAGTGCCTGTTGCCAGGGAGCTTTGATAGCCACATGGGTGCAGTCAATAGCAGCCTGCACCTGTGGAAATCTGGCAATCTCAGCAAAGCCCAGTGCTCTAGCCTGCTGGCTCTCTTGGTATCTGGCGAAGTGCACGTAATTGGGGGCCTTTGCAAATAGGGTGTCTGTCACCTCCTGTATGCATTTGTGCATTGAAGCTTGGGAGATCCCACACAGGTCGCTAGTGGAGCCCTGGAAGGAGCTACTCATGTAGAAGGTCAGTGGAGTGGTGACTTTCAGACTCACTGGCAATGGATGGAAATGGTGCCAGTTCCTGCAGAATGTAGCAAAGGTGAGTCAGCAGATCCCTGGACATGCAGAGGTGGAGGCGTCGGTGATACTGTCTCTTGCTCATCGGTAGATGAGACCAAGGGCGTACAGACCTTGCATATCTTGAGAGCCGCCTAGGCACCACATATCCTTCAGCCTCATCCTCTGCATCTGGAGGGGGCCCTGATGCCCCTTTCTCTTGAGGGATTGGATGCTCCCTCTGGTGAGCCTGGCGCCACAATCGCAATAGTCTCCATCTTCTCTCATGCCTGTAGGCAAGAATGTAGGCAGCAATAAATCCAGCCTCCATCTTCCTAAAGGTTTCCTCTCTGTGGCATTAATGAGAACAAAAATGAGGCAGCATGAGCCTCCAAAGCTCCAATTTCTGTATACTTCTACTGTGTGACTGTAGGTTCAAGGGCTTAGATCCAGTTACGGCACCTATTCGACACTGAAATCCTGGCCAGCGCAAGGAATGTTTGATGGTACACCTTCCACCCCCCTGTGCAGTGCACCAGTTTTCCAAATGGCCCTCAGAGCCCTCACCAGCTGATCTATTCCTCAGATTAATTTTATGCTGCGTCATCCCTTCAGGTTACAAGATGGTGGTGCTAAGGCCACACGACCAGTCCAGCTTGAACCCTCCCTTGTGTGAGTGCGGTGATCCCTGCCATCCTCCTGGGGGTGCACTATGTTCAAGTTTCCCTTCTTCCAAGGATTCTCAAGCTTTCCCCTGGAAAGCTTTATGTCATTTTGCTTGTGGAGGATATCCCTGTGCAATCCCCTGAATGCACTGAGACAGATGTGCCTATGCCCCACTGGCAGATTAGCCCACCGCTTCTTGAGCCCTATTCCACAGTAAGCTTCTGAGCCCACCTTCCCCCCACCTCCCAATGAAGTGCTCGAATGGCCCTACAATTCCTCTTAATCATCTACAGCCTACCCTGACTGTGAGTGTGCCAACCATGGACCATTATTGAGCCAGAAAGCCGCCAGACTGAGGCAACCGTTACAATGACCATGCCCTGCACATAACTGCTGGGCCCGAATGACATTTTACTTATATACCACCCCCCACCCCCAGCCCCCCCCACCACCCCCCCTCACCCTCCCTTGTCTTGCCCAGGGACAATCCTTGCAAGGTCATTACTGTAAAGTTAAGCACTTCGTCACTTTGCCATTTTCCAATTCTGCACCCAGCTCACTTACGACCCTCTCTGAGACTCTTCCCCATTCTGGCCCAGAGGACACTTCCAACCCACACCCCCATAGTCTTGTGTCAAAATGCCTCCTTTGCTACTTTTGGCCCCTTCCCCTTGGAGGCCTTGCTCTAGCTGCAGACCCTTCCACAACCTCTGTCCACTTTTGCCCCCTTCTCTGTGGAGGCCTTGTGCCCTTCAGACCCTTCTACAGCACCTGCGCCTTACCGCTGATCTGGTAGGTAGAGCCTTGCCTGTGCGACTCCTCTGAGAGGAATGTGGTGCTACCTGTGAAGCCTGGTGCTGAGCCGAGGTGCCATGAGCATAGCATGATGAAAGGTAGACTAACAAACCTCAAAGTCACGAGTGAGGTGCTGGTCATATTCAAATGGTCTTCCCGACATTGACAGAGCACGTTTCCCAACGCACATTGAAGCTGGAGCAGACAATAGGACCCTGTTTTCCTGCCAATGTAAAACAGATATTTAGGCTCTCGCGATATTTTCCACTCCCACCCGCCATGACACCCACCGTGGGTGGGAGTGGAAAATCCCGGCCTTTGGACTAAAATAAGTGAGGTATGCCCTATTAGAGAGAGACTGCACAATCTATATTGTGGTATACTCCTTGTTATTCATCAAAGCTGCAAATAATTTCATTATCTTCTCTGGGTCTTCTCATGACTTAAGAGTCCAATGCGAGATCAGCATGCACAACCACAGAATTGGCAGTTCATCACACTTCACAATCAAACAGACACTCAGGAATTTGATTATAGTGGATGTAGGATGTGTGCTACTGCCCTCATTCTCTCAGATGCTTTAGCATGATCCCAGAGGCAAGGAGGATCCAAGACGTTTAGGTAGCTTGTCAGTTGGAATGGATGGCCGGCACAAGGTGTTTCTCTGTTTTCACCTGTGCCACAGTCTACACTGCGTTACCATTGTGTCAAATCCACTGAAAGTACCAAATACTTGGAGGTGTCGTCTTCCATACCACAATAGTCTGGGTTTCGCCCTTCCAACATTTGTCCCTCTGCTGTAAGATAGAGGTTAGCGGGATTCACCACAAGAAGGGGTGGATAGGAATTGAAATGAGAGGCTGTAGATCCAGGGAGAACATCCAACCACAGATCAGTTTCTTTTTGGCTAATGATGCATTATTAGTTAGGACCCATATAGTATACAAGATGAGTGTCACCTCATAACCTTTGAACTGCGGACAATTCAGGTGGAGCAAGACAGAAACTCTACTTTATCAGTCGCTTGGTTTGGAGACTATTAAGCTTGCAGACAGATTTCCATGCATAAATAAAAAATATTTACCTAGACAAGAGATTGAATGTTAAGGGAATTTATTTTTTTCTCTAAATGTGTTGACAGTGCCAAATCATACACAGCGTTGGATTTGATAGAAGTCAGAACTCCCACATAAGATACAGCACTGATAGAGGTTTTCCAAGGACATCAGTGAACCAAGTAAGTTTTTAACAACAATGTCAGCTTCATGGTCACTTTTACTGAGATTATCATCAGATCTATTTTTAAACTGAATTTAAATTCACAAACTACCATTGTGGGATTTGAACTCACGTTGTCTGGATTATTTGTCCAGACCCCTGGATTACTACTCCAGGAACACATCCACTACTCTGCCAGTTTTCATGTTTATCCTGCCAAACAAAGCCTCAGTGATTTGTCTGTCTTCCTGCAAATTAGCTGTTATTGTTGATGTCTCCCCTGGTAGCTCAGAATGAGCAAGGGCTGTCATGACTTTAACCACCATTGTCTGTAGGACAAAGCTCCAGCTGATGTGTGAATCGATCACTTCTACCCTGGTGAAATGCAGTCTGTGAAGACAATTTTCATTGGACCGCTTTGATGAAAGGTCATTGACCTGAAACATTGGCCAAGATGTTTCAGTCCCACCCATGGTGGGAATCGTCGCAGGTGAGAGAGAAAATTTGATGAACTAGTCAAAGGTCCATTGGGGCATGAATTTCCAGTCCCGCAGCAATTCTTTTTTATTCATTCATGGGATGTGGTCTTCGCTGGCTGGGCCAGCATTTATTGCCCATCCCTAATTGCCTTTGAAAAGGTGGTGGTGAGCTGGCTTCTTGAACTGCTGCAGTCCATGTGGTGTAGGTACACCCACAGCACTGTTAGAAAGGGAGTTCCAGGATTTTGACCCAGTGATAGTGAAGGAGCAGCGATATATTTCCAAGTCAGGATGGTGAGTGACTTGGAGGGGAACTTCCAGGTGATGGTGTTCCCATCTATTTCCTGACCTTGTCCTTCTAGGTGGTATTGGTTGTGGATTTGGAAGGTGCTGTCTAAGGAGCCTTGGTGAATTCCTGCAGTGCACCTTGTAGATGGTACGCACTGCTGCTACTGTGCGCCGGTGGTGGAGGGAGTGAATGTTTGTGGATGTGGTGTCAATCAAGTGGACTGCTTTGTCCTGGACGGTATCCCAGCCATTGACTCTGTTTCTCTCACCACAGATGCTGCCTGACCTGCTGAGTATTCCCAACATTTTCTGTTTTTAATTCATTGGACTTTCCTGGGTAGATGTATCTGGGTCAGCAATTGTGGCGACAACGGCAAAAGTGAGTGCAGGCAGTCTGCCTTTGGTGTAATTGAACCTGCCTCCCATCTCTCTCTTTTCAGCATTAACATCTTGGAAATAATTCAGAAAGAAATACCCCAAGGAATTCTCTTATACAGATTTTAAACTGTAGTAATCAAAAATCTCGCCACGACAAATCAGGGGGAAAAAATTGAAGAAGGCCTCGATCCTGCATTCAGGAGGAAATGCAGAAAAGTTCATCTGTTAAAACTCAAACGTTCAAGTCCACAATCAGTAATGTTCCTGAGAAAAATCAAATTTATTTTAAGAAGCTACTTGCTGTCAGGCCAGAATGTGCATGAACATCATTTATGCACTGTTTAAGGATACAAAGCCCTGGCTAAAAGAAAAATCAGGGAATTATGCTATCATTCACCATGTAATTAGAATCTACTTTAATATAGAAATGAAATTCTCACACATTTTGTGCAAGAGTGCTTTAGATCAGCCAGAAGGTTTTGCTACGCATGAATAGGATGAGGATCAGCAAAAGATATTCCTGGCCTTCACTCATACATTCTGCACCAGAGGGCTACACCTTTTTACTGGAAAATGAAGATGAAATCCTCTCCACCCGCTCCAACTATAAGCCAATCACTACAATGGCCTGAATTTTTAGCTCTTCAGGCAAGCGCAATCAACGGGACCGGAAATGGATGTGAAACCTGCTCCTGCTTGCAATCGGCACCTGAAAGCAATCATGCGCTGGCTGGCCAATTAACAGGCAGCCAGCATGAAATATGCACTGGGAGAAGGCCAGCATTGCCAATGGCGGCGGCGGGGGGGGGGGGGGGGGGGGAGTTGGTGCGGGAAGACGGCAGGCACCTGAATCTGTTCAGCTGCGGGCAAGGGATCTCCATGCATCTAAGGAGGAACTGTGGGACAGAGTGGTGTGCGACTTTGAAGGTCAATTTATACTGAAGTCTGAAAGGGAGGAGGAAAGTGTGCCTGGAAGATAGCCAGGAGCCATGGCAAAAGGACTAGAAATGGCCGAAGCAATTCAGCACCCCCGCTTCTCAGATGCCTGCCTGCGGGTACTAATAAATGCTGTCAGTGATTGATGGGAGATATTGCTGCCATGAGACGGCAAGAGAAGGCCTCCACACTTCACGGAGAAGGCCTGGTCAGAGGTGGCATCACTAGTCAGCAGCCGGGGGGTTGTCCGAACTACCTGGATGGAGTGCCAGAAGAGGGTCAATGACCTTCTCTGCTCTGTCAGGGTGAGTATTAAGGTCCCAATGAACCTTGAATAAACATGTATGTGTGGGCTTTATTGGGGTTTGCAGGTGTAAAGCCGTGAGCTTAAGTTAGCACTTCTTCCTGTGCCCTTAAAGAATGCCTGGGACTAGATAGAAATGCAGGCATGTATGGAAGGGGGAATCCACAATGTGCTGGGTGCTTAAACCAACAATACTGGGGTGGAGGATGAAATCTTTGGGCATATAGAGGGAGGATTCCTGAAAGCACTATTGTCCATAGAGGAGAAGAGGAGTCACAATGCTCAGGAGTGGAGCCGAACTGGTGGTGGAGTGCCAAATCTAGTGTTGCTAACTCAATGGAGCAGCGGATTCTGTAGATGGCGTGTGAGCATGGAGCGAGATCCAATGTTCATGGAGAGGCAAGGGTTTCAGAGGAGGGTAAGATTGAAGTGGACACAGAATAGATTGGGGGAGGGTGTGAAAGATGGAGGGAAATGGGTATAAAACTGACAGGTGAATTGCACTAATCCTTTATGTTTGTCCATTCAGAATTATTTGCTTAGCCAGATTACCAATTTCACAATCTAACAGAATGCATCTACTCTGAATCTTAAATGGTGATAGATACTCAAATATGTTTTTCCTCCCTCAGGTGGAACATCCTCAAGACCACTAAGTGGCCTGGAAGACCTTCCATTGACATCAGAGGCTGATGAACAGCCCAATGCACTTGCATCACATGCTCTCTCTGCACCTTACCCCACATACAGGCACTCTGGTGGGTTTGAACGCTCCAGGACAGATGGTAGAGCACACTGAGGAAAGCACGTCACACTTGCTTGAGGAGCTAATGGAGACAAAGTCTCAAGACTCTGGCATTGGGGGATTTCTGGAGACCAGGACAATTCTGAGCCCCAGGCAGATGATGAGCCTCTGGAGTCGTCTATTAGGTGGCAAATGCTGGATGTCCAGTGGGATGCAGGTAGAGATCTGGCAGAGATTTTTGAGGGTCTGCATGCTATGGTATCTGTAATGGAGGAGTCCATGTGGAGCATGAGAACTGCCTTGACCCTCAGCTCTGAATGCACAGCATCTTCCACAGAGACAGTGGCGACTGTCATGGAGCAGCAGCTCCAGGAACTCAATCAGAGTTCCTAGGGTTGCATTCAGACCTGCAAGCCCACACACTGGTAGTGACCTCAACAGGGCATTGCCAATGTGACAGATGGATGAAGCACCTAGTGACTCTGCTAGCTGCTCATCCTCTACGGTGAGCAGGGAGGTACAGCAAATCTCATGTTGATGACCTGCAGCTCCATCCATCTGGAGGCTCTTCTCAGGGCACTCCTGATGAAGGCAGCAGCTCCTCTGCCCCTCTGCCAGTCAATGTTGCCTCTGAGGAAACCACAACAACTGAGGAGTGCCCAGCCATGGTGCTGGACTCCCCCACCCAGGGCCAGAGGACAGCCGCCAAAGTCATCAAGGCCGATGTGGCATCAGAGTCAGCAGCCTGCCTCCAATACAGCTGCCGGTGAGGGGAAACACCTAGACATAGCACTTGTAAGCAGAAATTTAAATCGCTATAATCATAGAAGGATTTTCATGGGTGAATTCTCATTGTCACTTGTGTCACGTATATAGCTGCCACAGATCATTGTTAAAGTGTGACCTCAGGTCAAATGGCTTTATGGTGCTTTATGTGATAGTCAGATAGGAGGCCTTCAGAAGAGGTATTTCAGAAGGAGGGACAAGAGAAGACTGTGCCAGGAAGGTCTCATGAGCTCTGAGCAGTAAAGTGACTGTTTCTTCACAATGATTTGGATTCCTGACTTTAGAGGCCTACTGGAAACTCCTTTGAATCAAAGCCTCCCGGGTCTCCCTGGCTCTGAAAAGCTGCCTCATTGCTGGATCATCTTCATGACCCTGTGGCTGAGCAGGTTCTTCCTCAAAGTCAGCGTTAGATTCTTCCTCAATAGCATCTGGAGGCACATTGCATTCTTCATCCTTCATCTGATCTCCCCTTGAGAGAGCCAGATTGTGAAGGGCACAGCAAACAACTACTATAAGGGACACGTGTTCTGGAGGGTGTTGGAGAAGTCTTCCTGAGCAAAACTGAATTGGACTAGCCATATAAATACTGTGGCTACAAGAGCAGGTCAGAGGCTAGGAATCGTGTGGCGAACAGCCCATCTCCTGATTCCCCAAAGTCTGTCCACCATCTACAAGACACAAGTCAGGAATGTGATGGAATACTGTCCATTTGCCTGGATGAGTGCAGCTCTAGCAACACAAGAAGCTTGACACACTCCAGGACAAAGCAGTCCACTTGATTGGCACCACATCCACGAACATCCACTCCCTCCACCATCGCCGCACAGTAGCAGCAATGTATACCATCTACAAGGTGCACTGCAGGAATTCACCAAGGTTCCTTCGACAGCACCTTCCAAACCCATGACCACTACCATCCAGAAGGACAAGGGCAGCAGATAGATGAGAACACCACCACTTGGAAGTTCCCCTCCAAGCCACTCACCATCCTGACTTGGAAATATATTGCCGTTCCTTCACTGTCGCTGAGGGTCAAAATCATGGAGCTCCCTTCCTAACAGCACTGTGGGTGCATCTACACTACATGGACTGCAGCAGTTCAAGAAGGCAGCTCACCACCACCTTCTCAAGGGCAACTAGGGATGGGCAATAAATGCTGGCCCAGCCAACGAAGCCCACATCCTGTGAATGAATAAAAAAAAAACGTCCAGACAGCAAAACCTCATTTTCAGGAGGCCAATTGTCCTCTCAATGATGACCCTAATGGAGGCATGGCTTCAGTTGCACCTCTCCTTCACGGGTGTTCTTGGATGTCTGATCAGTGTCATTTGCCATCTTTTGAGAGGATATCCTTTGTCCTTTGGCAGCCATCCATCCAAGCGTGCAGAGGCTATGAACAGCCTTAGCCCCTGAGAGTGACACAGAATATATACATCATGGCAGTTCCCAGGACATCTGGCACAAACCTGCAGGATCTCATGTCAGTGATCGCACACTATCTGGACATTCAGACAGTGGAATCCCTCTCAATTCACAAAGGCCCCCGACTCTCCAGCAGGTGCCTTGATGGATACATGTGTGCAGTCAATAGCACCTTGAATCCTCGGAAAGCCTGATATAGCTGCGTTTCCTCTGGAGCGTTCTGCCTAGCTGTCCTCGTCTGACTTGTAATGTATGAAGGTGTTCATCCTCCAAACAGTGCATCTGTCACAAACTTTAAGGAACTATGTGCTACAGATTGTGACACTCCGCAAAGATCTCCCACAGACCTCTGGAATGAAGCTGAGGCATAAAAATTAAGAGCAACTGTTAATCTTAGCGCCACTGGCATTGGTTCCCACCTACACAGTTGGAAGCTATCTTGGAGCCTACCATGTCACATATTGAGGTCGCTGTCACTCTTGAGAGACGGAGCCTTCTTTGGCATTGGACCTCAGTCATCTCAAGGTAGCTGTATCTCAGCTTGTAGACTCTTCCAGTAGGGTAATGGCACCTTCTCCTGCCCCTTCTTCCTTGCAGCCTTTGCTCACCTTCCAACTCTTCAGGTTGTGCTTCTCGATGTTGAGGGCAGACTCTATTATTCTGCCTGCAGCCAACTGGCCTCCTCTCCCTTTTTGCCCTCTCCTCCTCATGTGAGGAAGTCCCTCCAGCAGAATAAACAATGTCCATCTCAAACCTTCTGCTTGGCAGATGTTTGACCTTTATTACGATGAGGCCTGTCAGCAAAAATTCCCAGAAACTATTTAAGCGTCCAAACTATAGAAGATGAACAGGATGGTTCACTAAATAATCAGCAATGCACAGATTCACAACTCACAACAAACTCCTACCTCCTCACTTCTCTATTCCTTCTGGCTGTTACATCCGCCCTGGTTCCAGAAAGTTTCAAATATGCAATCTCCTCCTGCCCATTAGGCCCGTGCGCCAAGCATAAAAATGAAAGGGCTTCTCAAAATTGGAGATGATTGGCCCTTTAATTGCCTTAAAAGGCCCTTTAATTGACGGTGGGCGCACTTCTGACATTTGCGCATGCCCACTGAGCATAATCTTGCGATGCAGTGTGATTATGTCGCAAACCCACTCCCCCCTCCCCCGACGTCATCAGAAGCAATTTAACACTACATCAGGACTGCTGGGTGCACATACAGGCCACAAAAAATTCTGGCCTATGTGTCACTATAGTTACTCAATACTTGTCAGAATTCTTCCTTTATTTCCTTCAAATGATCTTATGCTATCACAGAACTCAAAATTGGATATATTGGTGAACAAGGTATTTTTTTATTCATTCACAGGATGTGGGTCTCGCTGGCCAGGCAAGCATTTATTGCCCATCCCTAATTGCCCTTCTATATAAAAATTAATTTCCTTTGCCCAATTGAACAATTCTACCTGCAGAAGATGCTTTATTTTTGGTAATTTAATTTCTTCTCATAGCAACTCCATCTCTAAATTTAATTCCCACATCCACACTATTCTTCTGTTTCTGAATGTCAGGATGGTTCAGTTCATCCAGGCCTTCTCAATGTTGCACCAAACCTAACTTAGCTTGCCAGGTGGCAAGCTTCAGCAGTAGTTGTGGCAACCCTTCCCTAGATCAGTGAGCACACACTTCCTCTTTCCACACGACTAATGCAAAGCTGGAAAATTAGCCTCCACCAGGCACATAAGTATGAACTCCAGTTGAGACCGAGAACCAAACTCAAATTCCTCAGTTAACAGTTTAGGACCTAGTCGCCTTTTCACATGGCTTCAGGAAGCGGTTCTCCAATGAAGCTAATTTTTGGTCAGACTGTAATGTACTGTAATAGTTACTCTATTTTTAATCACCTATTGAAGAATACATCTTTACATCTTTCAGTGCAGTACTCTGCTTTTAGCTAAAATTATATTTCTTCCACAGCATTTTCTATAATATAGACACTCAGTTTTTCTTACCTTCTTAACAAAAATCTTACAATAGCACTCAAGGAAACACTGAAATTCACATTTCCACAAATGGGTACACCCTGTGGCCAGGGCTCAGAAGCACACATCACAACAGATTTATCAAGGAGCTCTAATTTAAGCTGACAGCTTCAGAGGCTATGTTTTAATATCTCTCTAATTTATATGTAGCCATCATACTGAATTATAGTCAACCTACATGGACATAATTTCTTAAGATTTAATAAAATGTTATTAATAATTGTAGGAATTTTCTTTTTTTGTTCCTTTTGTCTTTTTACATCTACTACTGTTCCCATGTACTGCCCTTTAGCTGGGAAGGCAGAACAGTTTAGCTCATTGAGTTTTACATGTGTTGCCAATACTGCTTCATGACTGAACAACAGGAATTGTGTTCTTCCAGAGTGCAGTTGCTCTCTTCTGTCATCTCTACCCAACTCACTCAAGTGCTCCATCTAACAGCCTTCTTTTCCTTCTAGCAGCTGCTATTCCAAAGAAAACAACAGTATATGAGTCAAAGCATTAAACAGAGCTAGGATGCTGTAACTACTTAGGAGGAGCCCAATCCACTGCTGTAAAGTACTTAAAGACCTGGAATTTTCCTATGGCGAGTGGGCTGGGCAGAGGCGGGCGGGGGCGGGCGCTTAGCCGATTGCTGCCTGCGAGCCACCATCTTACGCAGGTGGGCCAATTAAGGCCCGCCCAGTGTAATACGCGTTCCATAGTGTTTAGAGCTACCTGTGCAGGTGAGGGGAGGAGGGAGAGTCAGGGCCAGCGCTCTTTCGCGCATTCACCCGAAAGAGCGCAACATTCTCCCTGAGGCACAGAGCTGCCTCAGAGAGATTGAATGGATATGAAAATAATTGAAGAATCAGTTTAAAAAATTTATTCAAACATGAGTTGGGACATGTTTGTAAAGGTGGGAACATTTATTTATTTATTTTATAAAAGCTTCAAGAAACCTCATCCCGCCCGTGGGAAGGCAAAGGCGGCTTTGGCTTTTCGCCTGCCGACCAACCTTAAGGTTGGACGGGCAGCGTTCTTAACTTCTTTAATTAATTTCTCAATGGCCTTAATTAGCCCTTAACATTTCGGCGCGCGCCCACCGAACAAAATATCTTGATGGTGGGCGATGACATCGGGTCGCACGCCCGGTATCATCGCGTGTCATTTTACACTTCAGTGTGTCAGGCCCGCCCCCGCACACCGACCAAAAGATTCTGCCCAAAGTACTAAAGAATTTTCAGCCCTACTTCCGGATGGTAACGGGACACTAGTACTTGAAAACTCTAGGCAATGATGTAGCCACAGTACTATTCACCAGGATCTATCACAGGGTGTCCGGAGCAGCTTCTGGAGTCAGATGATGGAGTCATTTAAAATGAACTCCAATTGTCATGTTTGTACTGACCAAGTCAGAGTATGCCTTGTGCATGCTTTGACCAGAATCGGTTGGTTGTCCACCCCTGGCATTCTTAAAGGATAGCAAGAAATGAGATGATCTCTAGTGAAGGAATTCATGACAACACCTCTGAAATTCATCTTGTGGACATGTAAACTGAATTTTACATTGGGAATATAAAAATAGAAGTATTTTTGTCTGTCTTAAACATCCTGCATCAATACTGCAGCATTCCATATTTGCAGTACAATATACTACACAGCAATAACAATAAATAATTGTAACACGTTTACTCGCAACGCTGCTTAAAATATACCATTCAATTTAGTCTAAAATAATTCTACATTTATTTAAGTTAAATTTAAGTGCACTTAATGTATTTTTAAGATTTTTAGTTAATAAGGGAATCGGTTCCCATTATCCTCCATATGAGCTGCAGAGCCATGGCTTATCATATCTTTCACTTTACCATGTGTTAGAAATGGGAATGTGCAGCTGTAGTCAGCCTGACCTGCAATTTTTAACTGAGGTAGCAGCAATAGCACTCTGCTTCAAATTATTGTCAGGTCAGCAGTGGAGAATCTTCTAATATACAAACATAAAGAGCTATAGAACATCGAATAAACATATTTCAATAGGGAATAAAGCAAATCCATCAAGATAAAAGAGCCAATTTTAACTGAGTTTGCAAGTTATTGAGATGAAGTGGAGGATGGTAGTCTACCTGGACAGCTGCATCGCGAGGCTCAGGAGATTTTAACTAGTTGCATGGATTAGCTTGTAGGAATCGATAAATTAAAGCAGGACTATTGTTTTAGTGTTCTTCTATTTGTATTAGGAAAAATAATGAGATGAATTCCAATTGTTTTCAAGATTTTATTCCACAAAAATTTTATAATCTTGATTTTGGAGAGGCCAAAAGTACCCTAAAATTTATTTGTTGCCTTGGTTACAATTCATACTCTTATTGGTTAACACAGAATATTTTCTCCGTGCCTTGGTTTTTGGGGAATCTGTAACTGAATTAGATCCAAAATTCTGGGAACCCCTCCTCAGATGGTGTTAAGTGTAAAACTTCAATCTGTCCATTCTGATAGCTGCTGACCATATCCCAAATTGTGTGGATGAGACAGAAGTGGTTACCTGCCACAGAACGAAAAGGCACTCTCAGCAGCTTTGCAAGAGGAACCTCAAGGGCTTTCCAAGGTCAATGAAAGAGATGATATACAGCTCTTCCATTCCAAAGGGAGCCATACAGCATTTAAGAACAGGTAATATATCCCCTCCAGGACCAACTCTTGAAGCCTAGGCAAGGGCTGGGTCTTGACAAAGACTTCAACAAAATTTACCCCTTGTCCCTAACACGCCCAAAAGAATTGAAACCAGCAGTGCAAATGAGATGAGTTCCAGCAGGAATAACTTTTTCCCCAAGTTAAGAGCTGATTTCAGGAAGATAATAAGTAAGTTTTTAAAGGTAGATCACCTGATCTACCTATATCACCTGACTAGTTGTCTAGAAGAAAGACCACCCACCCAATGTAGAACGCCCCAGATTCTTGTCCCAGTGATTCCAGATTACTGTCCAGATGGCGAAGGTAGAAGTTATCTCCAGTAAGTGGGGTGGCAGACCCAGTAGGTCTGGATACAGGTCAGGACTAAGAAAGTAAGGATAAAGAGAAGCTTTTGGTGCCCAGTATGCATGACAAAAAAATGAACACATCTATTTTTTCTTGTATCACCCTAAGTATGAGTAGAAGCTTATCCTGTGCAGTGCGACCATTAAAAAAATAGCCCATAGGTATCATCAAACCGTAGTTTGTGAACAATACAAGCTGCAGTTTATACAAATTGAACTACAGTGAGATGGAAATCTTAGAAGGAGTTCAACACAAGTTTTTCCACTCATTAATTCTAATGGATGGGAAATATAGCTCAGGAAATCTCTGTAAACCTCATGATTCACATTCTATTTGAATCAGCCATGATTCACTGAAGAATGAGTATGTAATTCTACGTGGCACCTAAACTTTCAAAATTGAGGCAGGCCTGGCAGCCTGTGTCTTTGAAAGAACCAGTACCATGGCAAAATGAATTTGTTTTCTGTATAGTGTTTTATTTTAAATTTGCATTCTTGTATTGCAAGGAATTAGCACCCAAAGCTAGTTCAACACTTTATCTCAACACTAATTTCTAGATTTTTGTCCATGAACCATGCGAGGAGAGATTTACTGTTAGCTATTATTTATATTTAACAGCTTGCATTGATACCAACACAAATTTTAGTCACTTTTCACTTGTTACTACATTGTCAAGACAATGAGCCACAGTGGTGTTGATTCAATGAGAGGATCTGTTACTTAAGATAGGAAAGGACTGAAGCGATGAGGACCCAGAATAATTAAGCCAAATGTCAAGAGTTGGCTAAGACTCTGTAAATATTACCATGAGTGTTTACAATATTTCCTCCCTCTTCCATCACACTGCCCATAAAATTAGGAGTTTGTGTCATATAGATTGGGGTTAATTTTCTGCCCATTGACTGTGAATGGGTGGCTTGAAATATGACCAGGTGCGAAATGTGCGTGACACCAATTGTAGCACGAGAAGATATTGGCAGTTAGCCAACAGCTGTAATATCATGAAAAAGAATCTCCTGCTTTTATGGGCCAAATCAGCATGTCCTTTAACATGTATATAATAAATTTATTTTCATTCCCAGAATATACAGAAAGATATTCACTTCCTGACCACTGATTCAATCCTTATAAAACTTGGTTTGTTAAGAATCTTGATCCTTAAATTAGAAAACAGCATTATTTGCTAGACCATTGATACTAGCCAAAAACTCAGAGGATTTATTTGCATTTTCCTGTGAAATCAATGCAACACCATATGGTAGGGCTATCAAAACACAATGCATTTCTCAAGGCAATACATCAAGGAATATAACATATAGAAGTCTCAGTCTATGACACAATGGCTGAGGTTTTCCAACCCTGCCATGGTGGGGCAGGACCGGATAATGTGGCAAGCCAGCCAAGAGTCCTTTGACCTCAGCAGCACCAGTAAATCCCGCCAGCAGTGGGGGTGGGGGAGGGGAGGGAGGAATGGAAGATTCCACCAAATTACTTACCTAATGTTTTAAGGAAGCACCAAACTACATAGGAAACAAGTAAAATGTAGCATATCAGATTTCAAGGTTTTCAGAAGCACATTTATAAAGAGAAATGTATAAAGACCACCAGGTCTTAAATAAATGCAGGAGTAGGCCATTCGATTCCTCAAGCTTACTCCTCCATACAATAGGATCATGGCTGATCTGATTGTGGCCTTAATTCCACGTTCCTGCATGCCCTCCATAGCACTGGACTCTCTCGTAGATCAAAAATCTGTCTAATTCAGCCTTGAACATATTCAATGGCCAAACCGCCACTGTTCTCTGGGGGTAGAGAATTCCAAAGACTATGATCCTCAGAGAAGAAATTCCTCATCTCAGTCTTAAATGGGAGATTCTTTATTTTTAAACTGGGCCCCTTAGCTCTAGATTCCCCTACAAGGGGAAACATCCTCACAGCGTCTACCCAATCAAGCCCCCTCAGGATCTTACATGTTTCAATCAGATGACCTCTCATTCTTCTAAACTCCAATGAGTATAGGCCCAGGCTGCTCAATCTTTCCTCACTAAGATAGCCTCCCTTCAGCCCAGGAATCAGCCTAGTGAACCTTCTCTGAACTACTTCCAAAGCAAGTTTATCCCTCCTTAAGTAAGGAGACCAAAACTGTTTGCTCAATAAAAGCAAAATCCACCATCTGCATAAAGGTTGCTATCCTCAATGACTTCATTCCGTAAAGCGAAATGAACAATGTTATTTCAGGAACACACATCCATTTATTCTATCTGCTTTAAGTGCTCACATCACAATATTGTTCATCATAATTTCCAGATTAATATTTGAAACAGCTACAAATTTTAATAAAATATATCAGCTAAAAAAATTCAGTGACTGATCTACTCAGCCTAAAAACATAATAATCGCAGAAAGCTGTATTAAATTTGATTTCTAGAATTGATGCATTACATTGAATGTACAATGCATTTCCTCTTAATGTGCAACTAAATGAAACCACAACCATTTAAAACACTTACTACATAACAATTTTGTACAAGCCACATGATCTCACAGCAGAAGCCTGAACTCCCACCAGCCCCCACCCTCACCCCCGACTGTGGCCCCACCCCGCCATACACTCCCATAATACCCAACACCAGGGAAAGAAATCCTACGAAAGTAAAATAAAACTGGTTCCACAAACTTCGACTATATGTTATAAATGGTTTGATAAGCAGGTGTCTTTCAAGGACATGACTTGTGGTTTGTAACATTACATCTGAGCCACCATACGTTATGGCCTTGCCGCACATTTTATTCAATGATTTGTCTAACATATAACGCCAGAATCACTGACATTTCCAGCCCTATTCAAAATGTTAAACAATAGATCTTCAAATCATTCATAGTCATTTCGATCACAATACAGCCTTCACTGTATTAGTCAAAGGAAGTCATAGGACAGAGCAAATAAAACACACTTAGATACACATACTAGGTTATTCAGTAAAACAAGCTTTTCCTCTCACATGAAAATATTTTGGTATCAATGTAGAAAACACATACTTACTAAGCAGTATTCTACCAGTTTCTTCAGGCATTGCAGCAGTGGGCTTCAATTCAGTCACAATCAGCTACATATATACAGTTCCATTAAATGGGTCTCCAAACCATCTAGACATATGACCCATACTTCAGTGCCCACTAAATTACAGTGTGGGCTTTGCTGCAGCTGAGAAGTGTAACTCTGTTACTGGATATTCCTCCAGATAGTTCAAGAATGGCAGCCAGGCATCATGTGACTGCAGAAGCTCCCTGAGACAAGCAGGCTGTGTTATTGCAGGCTGTTACTTAATATTATAAATAGAACTTCCTCCACTATCTTGCTCCCAGATGTATACGGGCATCTTCAGTGCATCTGACTGAAGACCACAGTTTCAGCTCAAAGCATTCACAGGCTGTGATAAATGTTAATAATGGGTATAGGGAATGCATTCAGTGCCATCATGCAAGGTTAGGAGGCAGTCTAGGTAAAGGCAGGACATTCATTTATTTGACCATATGTACAATTCCAGATCCTCAGAGAAGAAATGTACAATTCCAGATATTTCAAGCCACTCAGGGCCAAATATTTACTCCGGAGTCAGGAGTGCAGAGTCAGGAAAATTCAGATGGGTGTTACTGGGAGTCAGGCCCCCTGTCCCAGAGAGAGTTTGGAGGCAGCCACGAGGGTTGCTGGATTCCAAGGTGGGCAAGTTAAAATGCCCACCTCAGTGGTCTGAGACTTCCCAGCTGGTTAAAAAAAACAATAAAATCAAAACAACCTTCTAGCCCACACTTCTTACACCCCTTCACCCTCAACACACTCCTTATGCCCCATCCATACCAAACTCATACCACTCTTGTCCCTGCACCCACATCTATGGCCCTTCATACTTTCCTTTATGCCCCTTTACCCACCCTTCATAACCCCTTATAGCCCCTAGTGCCAACTCATGCCAACCTATGACCCCCACTCATCCACATAGTCCTTTGTAGGCCCTATATCAACTTACTGCCATCTCATGTCAAACCATGCCCCCACCCACTATCTTTTGCCCTTACACCCCACCCCCCCATGCCAACTTACCTAGTATCTACCAAGGGCAGACCTCAGGATCCATTCTGAGATTAAATAAATTAAAGCTCTAAGTGTCCATTACATATTTTATTTATCATAAAACACTCTAATTGATAAAAATCCAACCAATACATTTAAATGCCTTCAAATACTTAATCGCTTATGAAAACAAACATTTCATTCATGTACTTAATCCCTTTATGATAACACGCATTCATATTCATAGATCCACATCAAAGACTTGGAACTGTCAAACTGTAAATTAAAAACTTCCCACTGTGAAACTGATAGGCTGTGGAATCAGTCATGCAGCACTATTCCTATAATGATAATCCTCATGCTTATGTCTATAGACAGCTAGGGAAGTTGCAAGTGCAGAGCATTTTTTCAAAAATTTAAAGAACCTGGTGATTTAAATACCTTGACAGTATGACAATTCCATTTTAACGCACAATCATGTCTACTCTTAACAATCCCAAAGGGCACATGACCCTTCCAGGGTGGGGGGGGTGCACTTTACCTCTCCCAGAAGTCCCTGGACCTCTCCAAAAGGGTACCCCACCTTCACAAATAACTCCAGCAGCTTTAGGCTTTTTGCTGAAATGTCTAAGGCCCATGGGTCATATTTTGGACATTCCACTAGCAAAACGTGGATCTGTTTGGAGACAGTTGCACTTTTACAAGTGCAGCTGCCTCCATGCACCACGAATGTGCTAAATACGTCCTGCCCCCATTCCCTCTCTGGCAAAAATTATAGGTGCCAGCTTCAGGCGGTGAGTAGCACACCCCTGCCCACCACCCTACCAACCCCAGATTGCAGAATTGCAGGTATCTCCCCCACCACCCACTTCACCACTAACCCCGCACCAACACCCACCACCAACCCTGGAGCAATTTTCTCCTGTGACCACATCAGATTGCAGCAGTTTTCCCCCATCCCTCCCACCCCTCTCCTCCGGTAGGGTTCCAGCACCGTGGTGGGTCTATGGACGCATTTCGAAATGATGACAATGGTTAAGGAGTGCAGCACTTATGTGCAAGGGGAAGCATCTGAGGCATTGGCATCTGTGGACAGTTCCCCGCAGACGGGCAAGGACAGTCACAGTGATGCTCCGTTGGGCAGTGAGGACGGGCCTCAGGAGTCAGAGTTTGGGGCTTGATACTCGGTGAATCAGAATCAGGTGTGTGGCCATCTGTCATGTTCCCTGAGGCTGAACGGGCTCATAGATTGCAAGCGCAGGCGTGCAAAGAGCGGATGAGCTTGGCCATGTCCCGGGCTTCAAGTGCATGAACTTCTCCCTTGAGACAGCAGCCAATGTGATGTCCTACACAGGATGCAGGTCACTTTGCATAGGCTGGACCAGTCAATTCATAACCTGAGCACTGATGTCCATGGAGTACAAGCAGCCCTCAGCAGACTGGGCAGGACTTTTGCAAAGATGGCCCAATGCTGGCTGGAGGGGTTGCTAGCTGTGCCATAGCAGCAGACCTCCTCTGACCAAAGGGAATGACAACCAAGGGCTAAGAAGGTGCTGGAAGAGGATATGGGTCCAATTCCATTCGCGATAGTCTCTTCATCCTCGGGATCCTTGACCCCTCTGGCAGAGGGTTCATCTGTGTGCCAGATCCTGGTGACGATGGCTGCCCCTGCAGAAAAGCAGATAGAGCAGTCCCAGGAGAGGCCCCAAAAGTCCCTCCAAGACTATGTATATAAATTCACTGTTTGTTACTATGGGATGTATTTTCTTTACAACTTTGTGCTAAACAATAGTAACAGCTTATGAACAAAATGATAGCTTCATGTGACAGTGAAGGCAGTGGTGACAGTGAAGACTGCAGACAGTAATCCATCTCTCAGTGATGGAACGATTGCATAAGCTGGATGCATGGTTGTCTTTCCTGTGCTAGCACATGCTTGCTGCATTTATAGTTATGTGGTTTATCCTGCAAGCCTCAAAGTTCCTCCTCAAAGGCAGGGAAATGGAGGTGAGGTACAGATCAGCCATGACTGAAATGAACGGCAGAACAGGCTGGAGGCACTCAATGATCAACAAGACCCATGTTGCCATCACAGGATATATCAATGTTCCTATGTAACTATTATACATATATGAAATAAAGTTGTTGGAGTCATTCTTTTTTGTTCTGTGTTTGGTGTTGATGTTAGTAATGGTTGTCAAGTGAGGGCAAAATCCATTACGCAGGACTGAAGAATCAGATGGTGGCAGTGAGGACAGTGATGCTAAGGATTACAGGACTGCTGGTGCATTGGGTTTGGGAGAAATGGTTCAAGTAAACAACTCTTGGAAGAATTGCTCTCTGAGATCCATGGCAACTAGGGGCACATGGTCAATACTGCTCCTGCCCTTCCTCCTCCTCTACTTTGTTCAAATCATATTGTTCAAAACTACATTTTTCTTTTAAAATATAACATAACATACATGGAAACACAGAAAATATGGAAAGACATTGCATTATCTGGATACTTGGATGTGAACCTGGAATTTTTTTAAAAAGGTCATAAATTCACCTTGGAATTGTCAACATGCTTGTTCTAAGAAATCATCTGACCGGCTCGGTACTTGAGGGTGAAGAGTTGTTTGTTCGTTTTGAACTGCAATTACTTTAATTGATGGGGAAAAACTGGTAAAGGCAAAGGCTAGTGATTCACTGGAACTCACATGACAGAGACAAGCTTTAAATTTTGAACCTGTTGTTTTGAACTCAGTGTGTTTTGGGGAATAAACTGAAAAGTGAGGCTGCTGTAACTCGCTCTCTCCCTGCCTTGTCTGAAATTCTATATGTGGTTATCAACATGCAGCAGGGAAATCCTCATCTGAGTATAACTTGTTTGTACTTGGAAACCTGAAAAGCTGAGACGAAGAGAATTGATCCAGCTCTATATTCTCCTCCACGCTGAAGCTCCAATGGTGAGAACCTCCAGACACCTACTGGGACCAGCAGCCCATCTTCACATGAGGGAGCTCCAGATGAATAGCACTGAAACCTTATCCTTTATTTTATACAGCCTATCCTCCAAATCCCATCGTTGCAGAGGCCTTGTTTGTCCTTTGTTTGTTTGTGTGTGTGCGTGCACGCCAGGGTATTTTTAAAAAGGGTTCGATAATTATACTTCCAGAGTGCAATTGTGTGTACACCAGTTCTTGCAACTTGCTTTAAAAAAGTTTTGTTTTATAATAAATCAATCATTCTGAGTTTATTGGAAGAAGCTTGGTTAAAGTCTCTTTTATTCTGAGTAACATTAGAGAAGGTAAATAATTGGCCATTTTGGTGAGTGAATTAAACTTTTTAACTAATAGTACAACCTGCAGAGTAGTGGGGCTAGATAAACTTCACACACCTCCCATCCCATTCGTGACAAATTCTTACTGTTTCAGGTGGTGTTAAGGGATAGTTCTTCAGTATAGTGAAGTTAATAAAGTACAGCACAAGACCACAAATCTAGTAATAGAGTCAGGGTTGTATGGAAAGTTCCTTTGGAAACATTGCTTAAAAAGGCCTATGGTTTGGTCAATGTTATTTCTCGTGGCAACATGACTCTTGCTGTAGGCCAGTTATATAAACTATGTAAGGAGGGAATATCCCTTGT
The DNA here is from genome assembly GCF_964194155.1 of Cetorhinus maximus. Lineage (NCBI taxonomy): Eukaryota > Metazoa > Chordata > Chondrichthyes > Lamniformes > Cetorhinidae > Cetorhinus > Cetorhinus maximus. The sequence goes on along the minus strand of NC_135879.1, from coordinate 68,780,689 downwards.
CGCCAAGTAGTCAGCCTGTGACCTGACAGCCTGGGTGGAATAACACCCAGCAGAGAGAACTGGTGCAGGAAGAATGAATAATAACTGCTGTCAGGAAACCAGACATAGACTGCATAGTGTGCTACCTCAGGTTGCAAATAAGCTGCACATTTAGGGAGTGATATCTCTTTCTGCAGAGAAAACACACCTACAGGGTCATTGTTAACTATTAGTGCTGTGATTTTCTGGGTGTGTTAATTGTGTGGTGATGCAGGTGCTGGGGCAGAACAATTTCACATAATTTCGGTTTTCACTGCCAATTAGGGACTTAATTCCCTCGGGGTTCCCAGAGAGTTGGTGGGTGAGGTATCGCCAGTTTTGATGGCGGATGTCGGGCCTCCCACTGCCCTCAATAAATTCTGCCCCTGGTGTGGGATGGGCACACTTATGCTCCCTGCCATATGGATCATTAGGTTCCTGTTATACTCCTGTAAAATGTGTGCAGGACAATCAAATTTCTCAGCCATTGAAATCAGGGAGGCAGCGAATAGAGGCATAAAATGATACCAAATGGAGAACAGGAGAAAAGTTGAGGGCACGTCATCATGGGCTGGATTTAATGCTCCACTGATGGGTTTGCAGACAGGGGTGCCCATTAAACCCAGCTGACGGCCTGCCCACTGCCTCCCTGACTGTCCCTACCTCCATCACAATTATGGGGTGGGGCTGTGGCATTGGGCAGCCTGCCCATCACTGGGCCAACTGACTCCTTTAAATGGGCAATTAATGTCCACTTAGGGCCTCATCCTGCAGAAGAAGCCCACACCAAGTGCCCAAGCCATCAGGTTTCCCTACGAGGGCTGGTGGCAGGCAGGAGGGCCCTTCCTTAACGGGCTCCCGGAGCCCCAAAAGTTTTACCCCCTCCCCAGGTTCCTCCCCCAAGGCCTCTCGAACTCAGCTACCCAGCCCCCCATGAGCAAGGCACTCGACGTGAACCCCAACCATACCTAAGTGACCCAGCGTCAGCCCACACAAAGTGCTGGAGAGCTTCTGGCCCGTGATTGGTCGGATAAGCAGGAGGCGGGATTTCCAGATCCAGAAGAGCTTAACTCCCACCTCCAGCCTATTAATGGCCCAATTAAATTTTTTTTTTTTTTTTTGCAAAAATATACTTTATTCATAAAATATCTTCAATCACATTCCAAACCATTCCAAAAACACCATTACAAGGTTACAATCCGGTTCAACTTTTACAAAATGTATCATCAGGTGCATCAGTACAAACAATATTACAATCATTTACAGCCTTTCATTTTGAGCTGTACAGCCCGAGGGGCTCTAAACAGTTCCCAGTCCCTCGGTGCACTGTGGCAGAAAGGTCTTAGACAGCGACCCTTCCCCATTGTGACTTTGCGGCAGCTGCCCCAAGCTTTAGTCCGTCCCTCAGCACGTAGTCCTGGACTTTGGATTGTGCCAGTCCGCAACACTCGGTCAGGGACAACTCTTTGTGCTGGAAGACCAACAAGTTTCGGGCAGACCAAAGCGCGTCTTTCACCGAGTTGATGATCCTCCAGCTGCAGTTGATGTTTGTCTCGGTGTGTGTCCCTGGGAACAGCCCGTAGAGCGTAGAGTCCTGTGTCACTGAACTGCTCGGGATGAACCTCGACAGCAACCACTGCATCTCTCTCCAGACCTTCTTTGCAAAGGCACAATCCACAAGGAGGTGAACAACGGTCTCTTCCCCACCACAGCCACCTCGAGGGCAACGTGCAGAGGGGGTGAGACTCCTGGCGTGTAGGAAGGATCTGACGGGGAGGGCCTTTCTCACCACCAGCCAAGCCACGTCTTGGTGCTTGTTGGAAAGTTCTGGCGATGAGGCATTCTGCCAAATGACTTTGACAGTCTGCTCGGGGAACCATCCCACAGGATCCACCCTCTCCTTTTCCCTCAGGGCCTCTAAGACGTTACGTGCTGACCATTGCCTGATGGACTTGTGGTCAAAGGTGTTTTTCTGCATAAATTTTTCCACCAGGGACAGGTGGTACGGCACGGTCCAACTACTTGGAGCGTTCCGCGGCAGCGTGGCCAGACCCATCCTTCGCAACACCGGGGACAGGTAGAACCTCAGCACGTAGTGACACTTGGTGTTTGCGTACTGCGGGTCTACGCACCACTTGATGCAGCCACACACAAAGGTGGCCATCAGTATGAGGGCGATGTTGGGCACGTTTTTTCCCCCTTTATCTAGAGGCCTGTACATCGCGTCCCTGCGGACACGATCCATTTTTGACCTCCAGATAAAGCAGAAGATGGCTCGAGTGATCGCCACCACGCAGGAGTGTGGAATGGGCCAGACCTGCGCCACGTACAGCAACAGCAAGAGTGCCTCACACCTGATGACCAGGTTCTTACCCGCAATGGAGAGGGAGCGTCGCTCCCACATGCCCAGTTTCCTTTTCACCATAGACACTCGCTCCTTCCAGTTTCTAACGCATGCCCTGGTCCCTCCGAACCATATCCCCAGCACCTTCAGGCCGTCAGCCCTGACAGTGAAGGGGACAAAGGATCGGTCAGCCCTGTTCCCAAAGAACATGGCCTCACTCTTCCCACGATTTACCTTGGCTCCCGAGGCCAGTTCGAAATGGTCGCAGATGTGGATCAGTCTGCGCACCGACAGCGGATCCGAGCAGAAGACGGCGACGTCGTCCATGTACAGGGAGGCTTTTACCTGAGTGCCTCCACTGCCTGGGATCGTCACTCCTCTTATGCCCCGATCCTTCCTGATGGACTCGACAAAGGGCTCTATGCAACACACGAAAAGAACAGGCGAGAGAGGACAGCCCTGCCTGACTCCAGATTTAATCGGAAAGCTATCTGTTTCCCACCCATTGATTGAGACTGCGCTACTGATGTTAGTGTAGAGCAGTTGGATCCAATTTCGAATTCCCTCCCCAAACCCCATTTTGGAGAGCACATCCACCATGTAGGTGTGCGATATTCTGTCAAAGGCCTTCTCCTGATCCAAGCTGATGAGGCAGGTATCCACACCCCTGTCCTGTACATAGGCAATCGTATCCCTGAGCAGCGCGAGGCTGTCAGAGATCTTCCTGCCTGGCACAGTGCAGGCCTGGTCAGGGTGAATCACCAATTCCAGAGCGGATTTGACCCGATTGGCGATGACCTTGGACAGAATCTTATAGTCCACATTCAACAGTGAAATGGGTCGCCAATTTCTAATTTCCTCCCTTCCCCCCTTGTGCTTGAAGATGAGGGTGACAATGCCTTTCCTCATGGATTCTGACATGCTGCCGGCCAGGAGCATACTCTCGTACACTTCTAGCAGGTCTGGGCCGATCAAGTCCCGCAGAGCCGAATACAACTCCGCCGGCAAGCCGTCGCTTCCGGGAGTTCTACTCTTCTCGAAGGACTCAAGGGCCTTAGTCAGTTCATCAGGAGTTAGCGGTTTGTCCAGGCTCTCCCGCGTACTATCGTCTATGACCTCCGTGATAGAGGACAGGAAGGACTGGGAGGCCGTGCTGTCCGTGGGCTTCACGTCATACAATCCGGCATAAAAGGTGGGGCAGCCAGTGTTTCACTCAGCAGAATCCCCACCTTTCCCAACTTTTTACTTAGGGGATGGGGAATCCGGTGCCTCTTTTAATTCAGCCCGAGCATTCTGGTGAAGTCATTAAAATAGGTCATACCCACCTTCTTAAATAAGGAATGAAATAGTGTTAAAATATATATTTTATATTATTTAAAATTCAACTATTTTTGACAGTTGACTGGGGAAGACATTTTAATGAATCATCAAAAGAAGTTTACACACAGAAGAAACTTTCACATCGACTGAGTTAGCGCCAGCATTTAATTAGTTTTCCATCAAGAACAGCTGTGAGATTAAACAAACTGCAGATTTCTGATTTCTTCCACTTACAATAAGCAATTAAACAATAGCAAACTAAGCTGAGAGAAACATGTGGTGCTGTTTACAAAGTGATCAGTGCTGTGCAAACACAAGGAGCCTCCATTAATTACCTTTAACTTTCATATGGCAATGAGTAAAAGATTGTTAAAGACACAGAGCTCTGCAAGAATGAGAGCCTTAAGAAAAAGGGGGACAAAGGCATTAAGAAAAAAATCAATCTTTAAAGGAAAATCTTAATGGTCAATACTATGTGGGTTTTCAAACTATGTGGGATCTATTTCCATTTTCACCTCCAGAGTGGTGAAGTGGCAGAACAAATCAACCACCCTCGTACAATCTGCTTGATTTTTATTTCATTGATGAAAATTTACCCCATTATTTCATTAAACGTTATGTGCCCATATTTCCTTCACTGCTATAATACACTAATTCCATCTGCTTATAACTTGTGTCCCTGGCCTTTTCCTTAGGGATGGAGACATTTAAATATTTCAGGCAAGACGGCAGCATCAATGGGTCAGCCACCTCAGGCATAATGGGAGAGAAATTTAGCCTGGCATCTATGGCTGAAGCATTAGTGCGGTCTGGTCAAATAGTTTCATAAGAATCGAACAGTTACGAGCTTTGAAAATGCTTCTCCCCAAGTGGCTAGAGTGCAGAGGCATGTTATCCACCTGATCCAAATCACAGCAGAATTTTGTAACAGGACGAAAAAGAGTCAGAAACACTTCATAACCAGATCTCACTCCAAAATTCACTCCAAGCCTTGTTTTTGCACTGCAACAGGAGAGGAGGTTCAAGGTTATGGGCAGAATCATCCCAGATTTGCACTAGGCATGGTAGTGGGCAGGTAAAACGTTTTACCCGCCAGCCGCAATGGTGGCTTTTCACACCGTATTGTCCAAAATCCGCTACATTATTTATGCATTCCTTGTCCCCCCCAGTAAAAAGTTGGGGAAGTTGGCAAGTCCACCAAGTGAAACACTGATTGCCACACATCAGTTTAATTGGCCATAACTATGCTGGAGTTGGGACTTAAGCCTTCAGCCTTATTAATTATGCATTCCCACCGTTTCCATGGGGGGTGGGCTCTCATTCGTCTGCCACACCATCACCTTGCCGTTTCATCACAATGGGCGCCATATTTAAAGTCCAGACATGCGCGCTTCCAGCCCAGGACTACTGCAGGGAAGATATCCACGAAAGGCAAAAAGACTACAGACCCCAGGTGTAATGACGAGTCCCTGGAATGCCTTTTGGATGCCATGGAGGCCCGGCACAGTGTCCTCTACCCCTGCTCTGGCCGCAAAATGGGCAGTGGCTTGACCAACCAGGCTTGGAGGGCGGTGGCAGCGATGGTCAGTGCTAATGCCCTTCAAAAGAGGATAGCCACTCAGTGCCACAAGAGGATGAATGATCTCCTCTCCTCCGTTCCACCAGGGTAAGTCATTCTCCTTATCGCTCTCAACTCACACACTCACAAACCCATCACACACCCACAAGGATCTCACTCACTGCTGGTTCAAGGGACATCATCATTCACTTTCTCACACACACCTTCATTGTTCTAATCCCATCCATGGAACCACTGAGCACCCACACATGCCAGGCATACTTATCATCTGGCCTGGCAAGCATCCTGCTTACACTCTCTCCGTCTCTATTCATGCAGGACAAGCTGGCACTCAACAAGGGGAAGAGGTTGCAGACTGGTGGAGAAATGCCCAAAATCAACGTCCTCACGGACTTTATAGACAGAGCCACCCAGCAGGCCAGCGACGATCTGGGCTGTTCCTGTGCTGGCAGTGAGGTCGGCGCTGCTCTACCAAGTGAGGATCCAGCAGTGCAACATCCATCAGACAACCATGCTGTGAGAGATGTGTCCTGTTTCACAGGCCACTGCCATGCACTAATTATCTCTCCTTGTTTTTGCAGGCACATCTGGGAAACAGCCGACAGAGTCCACGACCCAGGACCTCCAATCAAGCCTTGAAGAAACCTCTGAAGAGAAATCTGAAGACACTCTCCTTGAAGTCCAGTCACAGCGCTCACCCACACCCTCCACCAGTGCAGAGACACACACCTCAGCAGGACCTGGCTTTACAGTAGCCTCAGGATCACAACCTGGTGAGCACATCATACTGTCTGATCCACAGCAGGTGGGCTGGGATTTGGAGGGCTGCTGGAGGCCAGAAATTTGTTGAGTCTGAGTCAGATGACAAGCCTCTGGTCTTGGTCATACCTCAGTTGTTGGAGCTGCAAATGCAAGCTCGGGAACATCAGGAAATGATGTCCGCTGCACTCCTCAGATTGCAAGGCACAATGGAACAGTCCGTCCGCCTTCAGGCTGAGGTGATAGCGCTGGCATGCCAAATCACCAAGGTCAACACTGGTAGGATGGCAGCCGCCATGGAGACCTTGGTCCACAACATCGCTCCTGCAGCTCCTGCACTGCTATGCGGGCTCAACTCCATCGCTGACGCCATAGTTGGCTTCCAACTTTTGCGAGAGGGGTGCCGGGCAGCTCGATCTCACTCCAGCTACCCCATCTCCTCCAGGAGTTGGCCAGGGGCCCTTGGACACCCACAGCGAGGAAGATCAGCAGGTGCACTCCCTGGGGCAATGCATCCAGGTGACCCCGGGAGTGTCTGGCCCATCCGAATTCCCTTTTCCTGTGCCCCCAGCAGCTCCAGCTCCAAGGGCCAAGGAGAGTGCCACTGCCAAACAGCAGGACCCCAAAAGCAGGTCGGGACCCTCCAGGTCTCAGCCCTCCAGAGGACACCCGCCAAGGTCATCACAGACAGGGCATAGCAGTCAGTAGGCTGCCTCCTCCACTGTGGATGTCAGGGGAGCACCAAGATGTAGCAGCAGGGTTAGGAACGTTAAGAAGAATTAGTTGCACAGCTTGGGATTGGATGTTAATCACTTGTACTACTGTTCACTATTGTCAATAAACTCCCAAGAATGTCTCTTTGCCTACAGCTCCTTGTTTTTATGAGCAGTGTTCATGTCATTCAGATGTGAAACCTTTCTGCACAAGATAAAGGCAGGTGTCACAGGGCCTCTTCCCTGTGCTCTGTGCAGCCAAGTGATGGCCCGGCCTCACACTCCCTAGACACATTACTGATGCCTGCACCTTGATGGTGCTTGTCATTGCTGCCAGAATGTAATGGGCAGGTGCCACAGAGTTCTCTCATTCTCTCTGTGTAACAAGTGGCTTGTGGGAGTGGTGTACAGGCCCCCTAACAGTAATCACATGGTAGGATGGGGTATCAATGAAGAAATGTTGGGAACTTGTAGGAAAGGTACCTCAATTATCACGGGGGATTTTAATCTACATATAGACTGGAACAACCAGATGGGCAAAGGTAGCATAGATAATGAATGCATAGGACGTTTTTGGGATAATTTCTTTGATCAGCACATTCTGCAGTGAACTAGGGATCAGGCTATACTGGACCTGCTATTGTGCAACGACATAGGATAAACTGAAGACCTCATAGTGAAGGCACCCCTAGGTAGCAGTTATCATAACATGTTTGAATTTTACATTCAGTTTGAGGCAGAGAAGGCTTGGAGGGGAACTTCCAGGTGGTTCTATTTCCATGTGTCTACTGCCCTTGTCTTTCTAGGTGGTAGCGGTTGTGGGTTTGGAAGATGCTGTCTAAGCAGCCTTGGTGAGTTCCTTCAGTGCATTTTGTAGATAGTACACACTGTTGCCACTGTGCGTTGGTGGTGGAGTGAGTGAATGTTTGTGGATGGGGTGCCAATCAAGTGGGTTGCTTTGTCCTGGATGGTGTCAAGCTTCTTGGGTGCTGTTTGAGCTTCACTCATCCAGACAAATGGAGAGTATTCCATCACACTCCTGACTTGTGCCTAGTAGATGGTGGACAGGCTTCGAGGAGTCAGGAGGTGAATTACTCACCACAGGGTTCCTAGCCTCTGACCTGCTCTTGTAGCCACAGTATTTATATGGCTAGTCCAGTTCAGTTTCTGGTTAATGGTAACTCCCTGGATGTTGATGACACAAAGATAGGTAGGAAAGTAATTTGTGAAGAGGACAAAAGGAGGCTACAAAAAGATATAGATAGGTTAAGTGAGTGGGCAAAGATCTGGCAAATCAAGTATAACATGGGAAAATGTGAAATTGTCCATTTTGGCAGGAAGGAAAAAAGAGAGGCATATTATCTAAATGGTGAGAGATTGCAGAGGTCTGTGATGCAGAGGGATCTGGGTTTCTTGAATCACAAAAGGCTAGTATGCAAATGCAGCAAGTAATTAGGAAAGCTAATAGAATGTTATCATTTATTGCGAGGGGAACTGAATACAAAAGCAGGGAAGTTATGCTTCAGTTATACAGAGCACTAGTGAGACCACATCTGGAGTACTGTGTACAGTATTGGTCATCTTATTTAAGGAAGGAGGTTAATGCGTTGGAAGCAGTTCAGAGAAGGCTTACCAGAATAATACCTGGAATGGGCGGGTTGTTTTATGAGGAAACGTTGGACAGGCCAGGCTTGTATCCGCTGGAGTTTAGAGAAGTAAGAGGCGATTTGATTGAAACATATAAGATCCAGAGGGGTCTTGACAGGGTGAATGTGGGAGAGGATGTGTCCTCTTGTGGGAGAACTTAGAACTAGGGGTTGCGGTTTAAAAATACGGCGTCGCCCATTTAAAATGGACATGAGGTGAAATCTTTTCTCTCAGAGGGTCATGAGTCTTTGGAACTCTCTTCCTGAAAAGGCAGTGGAAGCAGAGTCTTTGAATAATTTTAAGGCAGAGGTGGACAGATTTTTGGTAAGCAAGGGGGTGATGGGTTATTGGGGGTAGGTGGGATGCAGATTTTAGGTTACTATCAGATCAACCATGATCTTAATAAATGGTGGAGCAGGCTCAAGGGGCTGAATGGCCTGCACCAGCTCTTTGTTCATATGTTGATAGCGGGGGATTCAGCAATGGCAATGCCATTAAATGTCAAGGGGTGATGGTTAGATTCTCTCTTGTTAGAGATAGTCATTGTCTGGTGCTTGTGTGGCCTGAATGTTACTTGCCACTTGTCAACACAAGCCTGCATTTGGACATGAACTGCTTCAGTATTTGAGGAGTCGCAAATGGTACTGAACAAACTTAAAGAAAGAGCGCAGAATTGTGCAAAGTTGGTTGACAGGTCAGAAGATTGGACAGATTATAAGGAGGGGAAAATTAGAGTACGAGAGAAAGCTAGCTAGGTATATAAAGACAGATAGTAAGAGTTTCTAAAGATATTTTAAATTGACAAGGGTTAATAAAGTGAGCATTGGTCCTATAGAAAATGAGTCTGGGGAGTTATTAATGGAAAATAAGGAGATGACAGATGAATTGAACAGGTATTTTGCATCGATCTTCACTGTAGAAGTTATAAGTAACAACCCAGAAAATCTGTAAATCAGGAAGGAACTCAAGAAAATTATATCCATCAGGGAAGTGGTACTTAGCAAATTGTTAGAACTGTGGGTTGACAAGTCGCCAGGTCCTGAGGATTTCATCCTAGGCTCTTAAGTAGCTGGTAAGATAGTTGATGCATTGGCTCTAATTTTCCAAAATTCACTAGATTCGGGGAAGGTTCAATTAGATTGGAAAATAGTTAATGTAACTCCTTGATTCAAAAAGGGACGGAGACAGAAAGCAGGAAACTATAGGCCAGTTAGTTTAACATCTGTCAAAGGGAAAATGTTAGAAGCTATTATTACAAACGTTTTAACTGGGCACTTAGATATATTCAAGGTAATCAGACAGAGTCAACATGGTTTTGTGAAAGGGAAATAATGTTTAACCAATTTATTGGAGTTCTTTGAAGAAATAATATGTGCTGTGGATTAAGGGGAACCGGTGGATATACTGTACTTAGATGTTCAGACGGCATTTGATAAGGTGGCTCATCTAAAGGTTATTGCGGAAAATAAAAGGTCATGGTGTAGGGGGGTAAGATTGACCAGCTAACAGGAAATGGGCTGGAATTTTCCGCTCTAGTAGACGGCGGGCGTGAGTGAACAACATGGCGAGGAGGCCAAAAATCAGTTTTACGCCGTTGTGAAACCAGTTTGCGATCGTCAGCTCTGCCTGTCAATGGCAGGTTCCATTTCCCGCAGTCCAGTGTTGGGAACTTACTTTTAATGCATTTGCATCATATTATTGTACCCACACACCGGAATCATCTCCCCATGTCAAATTTACCTCCCACGTCAGTGTGACTTCAGAACGGCGTTCTTCATGACTGCCTTTAAAAATGATGCACCTGGTGAGCTGAACTTCGAGAGGAACTCAGATGTGAGTGCACACAACATAGTGCAGCGCTCGCGAGGATCAGCGTAGGACATCAAGGAAGAGGCACCACACTACAAGGGCTACGCACAGAGGATGTGGCTGATGACGCCCATGCGGCGGCCTCAGACTGCAGCAGAGTGACAGTACAATGAGGCTCATGCCGCAACCCGGACTTTGGTGGAGCAAACGACAGGCATGTTGAAAATAGATTCCGGTGCCTCGACAGGTCTGGTGGAGCACTGCAGGACAATCCCCAGAGGGTGTCATGCATCATCGTAGCTTGCTGCATGCTACACAACCTGGCGCTACAACGGGGGAGGACCTGGCCGAGGAGGTGGAAGAGCTGCACATCTCCTCCGATGAAAATGACGTCAAAGGGGACGAGAGTGATGAGGGCCTCAAAGGCTAAGAAGCTGGAGATGAGGCCATCGCACTCAAAACCAGACAGGCGTGCTCGTGAGGCCCTCATAGCCATAAGATTCGTGGAGGATCATGAAGAGATGCAGTGAGGACAGTCCTGACATTCTCACCTTGCATCTGTGAACGTTTGACTCCTGTGTGGCTGATGGCAGCGCACATACCCTCTGTGATCATGCTCATGTCATGGAGATGCAGTGGAGGCCCTAATAGTCCCAAGGTTCCAGAAGGATGATGATGACATGCAGTGAGGACCACTCCATAGACCTTCACATTGCCTCCGTGAAAATCTGACTCCTGTCTAGCCGAGGGCAGCTCGCTTGCATTCTGTGATCAGGGCCATGTCATGGAGATGCAGCTGTGAAACTTTAAGTGCATCTGCTCTTTTGGCAGCCTTCAGCACCTGACCCCTTCAGGAGCACAGTGTCACCGGACACAGGCGCTAAAGAGATTGGGGGGCCAGCCCCACCTCAAAGCTGCTGAGAGCACACAGGGAGAATGATGGAACTCTGTGACGCTTGCCTGCAATATTCTGGCAACAATGACAAGCACCATCGAGATGCAGGCATCAGTAATGTGTCCAGTGAGTGTGAAGCTAGAACAATACTTTGATCTGAAGGTTACACACTGCACAGGGAAGACACCCTGGACTGAGACACCTGCCTTTATCTTGTGCAGGAACCAAGGTTTCACATCTGAGTGACCTGAACACTGCTCATCTTAACAAGTAGCCATAGACAAGGAGACATTCTTGGGAATTTATTTACAATAGTGAACATTATTGTACAAATGATTAACACCCATGCCCACATGGTGCTACTCCATCTTCCTAACGCTGCTGCCATGTCCTGGTGCTCCCCCGACATCCACAGCGGAGGTGGAGGTAGCCTGCTGACTGCTATGCTCTGTTGTCTGTGATGACTTTGGCAGGCATCCCCTGGAGGGCTGAAACCTGGAGGGGGACAGGGCCGGGCTGCTTTTGGTATCCTGCTGTGGGCTAGGTGCACCCTTTTCAGCCTGTGGAGCTGGACATGATGGGGTTATGGGAAGAGAGGGTTTGGATCGGCTAGACATTCCTGGAGTCACCTGGGTGGATGGCCCCAGGGTGTCAAGCTGCTGCGGTCCTCCTCCCTATGGATGCCTGAAGGCCCCTGGTTGATTGCTTGAGGAGAAGAGGAAGCTGGAGTGAGATCGAGCTGCCCCACACCCCTTTCACGTTGACACTGTTGGAGGCCAACTATGGCACCAGTGATGGAGTTGAGCCCAAGCAGCAGTGCAGGACCAATGTCCTGGACCAAGGGCTCCATGGCAGATGCCATCCTGCTAGTGTTGGCCTCGGTGCGTCTGCAGATTCCTTGCCTCCAGCAGTCCTCCAAGTGACAGCAACTTCGGATGTCCCTGCCTTCACCTGTTGTGGAACAGATTGTGTGCTGTGCTCACCCAATTGTGATCGTGAGGCGGCTCTACATCTAGGTCCCACCGAGGTGTGTGTTACTGCACTGATAGAGGGCGTGGGTGAGCGCCGTGACGGGTCTGCAATGGTGCTGCCTTCAGGATTCTCATTCGAGGTGCTCTCGGCACTGAGGTTGGGGTCAAAGTTGCCTGAAGGTGAAGTGGCAGATGTGCCCAGGAGAGAAAATGGAGATTATTTGTGCTTGGCAGCCGTGCTCAAATACAGAACAGTGGACTCAGAGTAGCATTGGCAGAGGGATGATGTGGTGCAGGATCTTCACGTGGATGCTTTATTTTTAAATTCATTCATGGGATGTGGGCTTCGCTGGCTGGGCCAGCGTTTATTGTCCATCCCTAGTTGCCCTTGAGAAGGTAGTGGTGAGCTGCCTTCTTGAACCGCTGCCATCAGTGCTGGGGCCTCAAGTCTTTACAATTCATATAAATGATTTGGATGAAGGGACCAATGGTTGGTTGCTAAATTTGCTGATGACACAAAGATAGGTAGGAAAGGAAGTTATGAAGAGGACAAAACAAGGCTACAAAAGTATATAGATTGGTTAGGTGAGCAGGAAAAGATCTGGAAAATGGAGTATAATATGGGAAAATGTGAGGTTGCCCATTTTAGCAGGACAAATAAAAATGATGCATATTATCTAAATGATGAGCGATTACAGAGCTCTGAGATGCAGAGGGATTTGGGTGTCCTAGTGCATGAATCGCAAAAGGTTCGTATGCAGCAAGTAATTAGCAAAACTAATAGAATGTTATCATTTATTGCAAGGGGAATTGAATACAAGAGTAGGGAGGTTGTGCTTCAGTTTTATAGGGCATTTGTGAGACAACATTTGGAGTACTGTATACAGTCTTGGTCTCCTTATTTAAGGAAAAATGTAAATGTGTTAGAAGCAGTTCAGAGATGGCTTACTAGAGTAATACCAGGAATGTGTGGGCTGTCTTATGAGGAAAAGCTGGGCAGGCTAGGCTTGTATCTGCTGAAGTTATTAAGAGTAAGAGGCAACTTGATTAAAACATATAAGATCCTGAGGGGGCTTGATAGGTGAATGTGGAAAGGATGTTTCCTCTTGTAGGAGCATCTAGAACTTGGAATCACTGTTGCACAATAAAGGGTCACCCGTTCAGCACAGATGAAAAAAAAAAATTTCTCTGAGAGTTGTGGGACTTTGGAATTATCTTCCTCAAAAAGTGGTTAAGACAGAGTTCTTGAATATCTTTAAGGCAGATGTGGATAGATTCTTGATAAGCAAGGGGGGGGGGGGAGGTGAAAGGTTATCGGGGGTAGGCAAAAATGTGAAGTTGAGGTTAAAATCAGGTCAACCATGAACTTATTGAATGGCGGAGCAGTTTTGAGGGGCCGAGTGGCCTTCTCCTACTCCTATTTCATATGTTCGCATTCTCAGAAAGCACCAGGAGAGGAAGCTCAGCACCATCATTTCAGCAGATTGTTATACAGAAACATAGTGTATGATATGTTTTATATTTTGTTTGATACTTTTTTTATTATTCATTCATGGGATGTGGGCTTCGCTGGCTGGGCCAGCATTTATTGCCCATCCCTAGTTACCCTTGAGAAGGTGGTGGTGAGCTGCTGTTTTGAACCACTGCAGTCCATCTGGTGTAGGTATATCCACAGTGCTGTTAGGAAGGGAGTTCCAGGATTTTGACCCGACAGTGAAGGAACGGCGATATATTTCTAAGTCAGGATGGTGAGTGACTTGGAGGGGGACCTCCAGGTGGTGGTGTTCCCACCTATCTGCTGCCCTTGTCCTTCTAGATGGTAGTGGTCGTGGGTTTGGAAGGTGCTGTCTAAGGAGCCTTGGTGAATTCCGGCAGTGCATCTTGTAGATGGTACACACTGCTGCTACTGTGGGCCAGTGGTGGAGGGAGTGAATGTTTGTGGATGTGGTGCCAATCAAGTGGGCTGCTTTGTCCTGGATTGTGTCAAGCTTCTTGCGTGTTGTGGGAGCTGCACTCATCCAGGCGAGTGGGGAGTAGAGATATACAAAGCTACTATTTATCTAAACATCTGCACAGTTTAATGATTTAGCTACATTTTGTATGCTGACTAAGATTTAAACTTTGTATGAATTTTGTTAGTGTAAAGAAGCTTTCAGGTGCATCTCTTATATATCCACCATGAAATGATAGTGTATAAGTCAGGATCTAAGACCTGACTTAGATGTTCCAGAATTTACAATGGCGTCAGTCCTCAAACAGTCCCCAAAATGTCTTACTGATCTGTGACTAATATATATTAATAGTAAATAAACAGCATGGAAAAGAATCAAAAATGATTTGGCATTTTAAAATTGTGTTATCTCACATCTCATGCTTATACTGAACAAGAATAAATAAACATGCAACAAAAATAATGGCAGGTAGCATTAGAAAAGAAGAACCAAACTTTTCAAACTAATATTAAAATTACAAAATATCATAGTGACAATCTGTCATTAATATTCAATAGTCCCTTCAAAAATATTGTGCAAATTATTACATTAAAGGTTGATTTGTCTATTTTAAGTTTGAAAAATTTTGCTTTTTTATGAATAAATTGTTATTTCGATATATTTTTTAAATTTCTACAGCAAACTCTGAACCTACATAGGACAACTTCAAAATTCCACAAGGACTTCTAAATAATATTTGATAATTTGTACATCTCTCCTATTCTGGAATGATCAATGATTTATTTAAAAATAAACACAGAAATTTCGCTGATCACTCAATTCCAGTCAAATTAAAATGTAGTTCAAAATGTAACCAAAAATGTTATTTGTCTTTTGCTTCAAATAAGCTAAATATATATAAGCTTGTATCAGAATACTGTACACCAAAGCTCTTCCCAAGGTAGTTAGAGAGTAAAATATCCAATATTATATCGATTTATAAAGCTGAACTTTCCTCTTGGGAGCAATATTTTGCAAGTCTGACCATTTCGCGTGCTGGCAAACTGCACTCCTGACTGATGTGCAACTTTGCCTGGGAATTTTGTCTTTTCCCGCAGGGTTTGGGTTTACATTACAATTTGTGAGCTGGAAACCAGTGCAGGAGAAGTGTGACTGCAGAGGTGGGCTGATGAGAAGGCCCATTTTGGTTCTCGACAACAGCAGCATGGTTCCTAATATTATTTAAAGGTCCCCCTAAACCTCACCCACTTCTCCCCACCCACCCAACCTGCACCCTTATGTATCCTCTATAACCACTCACCCGTTACCCACATTTTTCACTGCATTATGGTACTTTCTCCATTGGAAAAGTACTGCATGTGAACAATTACAAAATGCTGGTCAATGTAAGGGTCAACTTACCATTGTCAGACAGATGCCTATGCTGAATCACTGCATTTAAAACACATCTTCATTACAATACAGCCCCAAATAGTAACATTTGACGCCTCAGCAGGCATTCCATTTTCTTCACAAACTCTCAAGCCTGGTGAGCTTTTAATGGGCTTCCAAAACAGCACACCAATCAAAAATGGTGTGCAAGAAGAAATCCAATTTTCGTGCCCCATTTAAAATGAGAAACCCGACTTCAGCATGGATGGGTTTGTGTTTTGCTCACTAGGCATTCCTGACCCACAAAAATGCCAGAGGAAAATGGCGTGGGTTTGGGAATGCAGAGGAAAATCAGATTTCCTCCAAAACAAATCAAGTGTGGCCATTCGTGCACCAAAATGAGACTCAGGACCCAGATAGAAATTCGGCCCACAGTCTCTAGGAAAGCTCAAAGATAAATACTCTGCACTTTAATGAGTATGTGCACTTCCTACAAAATTGCACAGTCAAATCTGACATCCACTGACTTTATCCTGTAAACTCCATTGAGTGCCTGAGTCTTCCATTAGATTCATTATAGACTCAGCTTACATCATTTTTTAAATTCATTTACGGGATGTGGGCATCGCTGGCTAGACCAGCATTTATTGCCCATCCCTAATTGCCCTTGAGAAGGTACAGGCCAGCTGCCTTCTTGAACTGCTGCAGTCCCTGTGGTGTAGGTACACCAACAGTGCTATTAAGGAGGGAGTTCCAGGATTTTGATCCAGCGACAGTATAGGAATGGCGATATATTTCCAAGTCAGGATGGTGAGTGGCTTGGAGGGAAACTTCCAGGTGGTTCTGTTCCCATGTGCCTGTCACCCTTGTCCTTCTAGATGGTCGTGGTTGTGGGTTTGGAAGGTGCTGTCGAAGGAGCCTTGGTGAGTTTCTGCAGTGCATCTTGTAGATGATACACACTGCTGCCACTGTTTGTCGGTGGTGGAGAGAGGGAATGTTTGTGGAAGGGGAGCCAAAAAAGCAGGCTGCTTTGTCCTGGATGGTGTCAAGCTTCTTGAGTGTTGTTGGGGTTGCACTCATCCAGGCAAGTGGAGAGTATTCCATCACACTCCTGACTTGTACCTTGTAGGTGGTGGACAGGCTGTGGGGAGTCAGGAGGTGAGTTCCTCACTGCAGGATTCCTAGCCTCCAACCTGCTCTTGTAGCCACAGTATTTATATGGCTAATCCAGTTCAGTTTCTGGTCAATGGTAACCCCAGGATGCTGATTTTGGGGGATTCAGTGATGGTAATACCATTGAATGTCAAGGGGCGATGGTTAGAATCGCTCTTGTTGGAGATGATCATTGCCTGACACTTGTGTGGCGTGAATGTTACTTGCCACTTGTCAGCCCAGGCCTGGATATTATCCATGTCTTGCTGAATTCCGACATGGACTGCTTCAGCGACTGAAGTCTGAAGAGTCGCAAATGGTGCTAAACATTGTGTAATCATCAGCGAGCATCCCTACTTCTGACCTTATGATGGAAGGAGGTCATTGATGAAGCAGCTGAAGATAGTTGCGACTAGAGCACTACCCTGAGGAACTCCTGCAGTGATGTCCTGGAGCTGAGATAATTGACCTCCAACATCCACAACCATCTTCCTTTGTGCTAAGTATGACTCCAACCAGCAGAGAGTTTTCCCTGATTCCCATTGACTCCAGTTTTGTTAGGGCTCCTTGATGCCACAATCGGCCAAGTGCTCAAGTGTTCCCTTCCTCCTCCAACAAAATAAGTAAACAGTTTAAAATTCTGAGAGATACAGGAGCAGATCAATCATTGATGGTGGCTGATGATACAATTAGTGTTCCAGATAGTTTTATGAAAGAAAAGGCATTGATAAGAGGTATTAATGGAATTTATGAATCTCTTTCTTTGTGTGAAGTTAACTTACAAAGTCACTTTGTAAATGGAATTGTTACAGTGAGAATTATTCCTAAATCACCTATTGAAGGGGTGGATTTTATTCTGAGTAACGATTTGGGTAGTGGAGATAGTAATGTGGCAATGACTATACTGCAGCAGGTGGTTGATCGTGCTAACCTTAACCAACTTCAGAAAACTACTGTGGCTAAAAATGAAACACTTGTCGCCGATAACAAGCAATTGAAGGAAAACGTAATTAATGTAGAAAATCAACTTTCATGTATGAACGAAGACTTTGCTAATGAAAGAAGAGAATTGATGGGAATAATTGAGAATCAGTCACAGAAAGTAGGATACTTGACTGAGGACTTGAAATGGCTAAATGTTAAACTTGTAGAAGCAAATTTAACAAGGATCAATCTTCAGTTACAACTGAAACAGTTCTGAAGAAGAGTCATATGGACTCGAAACGTTAACTCTTGTCTTTCTCTCCACAGATGTCAGACCTGCTGAGTTTTTCCAGCAATTTTTGTTTTTGTTTCAGTTAAAACTTGATGAACTTCAAGCATCCGAGGTTGAAAAAGCAGGGAAAATGCCTTGATCAAGAAAAGGAATTGTTGGTAAATCACAAGAATTGGTTGAAACCAAAACTAACTAATTGTTAGCACTTCATCGGGAAAAGAGTAATGAGATTCTCGAACTTCTATGCAAACTGGATGAAAGGAAGGAGAAGATGTGTGGTATGGAGTGTTCAGTTCCAAAGTTGTTCCTGTGAATAAAAATTCTTTGCTGAATTGTGATACAGTTGAACAAAGAACTAATCCAAGTAAAACTACCGATATATCAATCTCATTCATGGACAATATGAAAACAACTAAGGTGCCTGCAAAATTGGAAATCAAGAATTGCCAACAAAAAGGACTGAAAGCACAAATGACTTTTCCAAGTCAATGAACAGGGGCACTGATTTGCAAGTAATTGCCGGTGCTAATATACAAAATACAGCAGTTGGAATCCAAGCAAGTGGACAGGTTGCAAAAGACCATTCAAAACCTGTAAAGGTGTGGAATGATCTAGTTTGTGGATTATGCAAAAGAATTGAAGGGTTGGAATGAACTATGAAACTCCACCCAGAGAACATAATTGGCACTGCTTGAAAAGAAGTGGAAAAGATCTGTTCGAAATGGGATCTGGCGAAACAACAAGATCATAAAAATTTTAAATATCAAACCAAGCAGGAATACGAAATGCTTTTTTGTGCACATAAAAAGCATCTCAATATCATTGAAACAGCTACAAGAGATTTCGATCAGAGCAGAAATGAGATGTTAATGCACACAAATTCCATTTTGACTTTGCTAAGTCGAAATGAGAATTTACCACATTTGAGTACAGAAAATGAGCTTGAGGATGGAATTAATCCTACAGCGAACGAAAAGGACCACTGGACTTAACTGAAACATTCTTTACTAAGTTAAAGACTGGTAATAAGAAGAAAAAGAAACATAGGTGTTGAGTTATGATAATACTATGACGTGCAAATTCTACTAATCTTGTTACATTTATTGACTATAAGTACGTTTTTCTAATTGTACAATATGTGTAATTGTGAAACAAAATGGAAAGTTTATTTGTATAGTATGTAATAAGCTATTGTTAGAAGATTAAGATGTTAAGTTTGTGTGAGGTGGATGTAAGGCTATTGTAAAGAAACCTTCACTCTTGTGAAGCTTTCTTTCCTCCTAAGGAGAAGGTGTTTGGAAATAGAGGCAGTTTAAGTCAGATATATTGGAATTTGTAGCTGTTAGGAATGAGTTATAGCTTTAAGATTTAAGTTTGATTCGTATTTCTGTATCTGTGTGTTAAGAAAAGGTCAAATTGAATTTTAGTTTCACTTTAAAAAGGTGCCTGCATTTCTAAGGAGGTTTTTTTATGATTGTTGCAGAAAGGATAAACAAACAAGAGTAGAATAATTGGGCTGTTGCCTAGCAACAGGGATCCAGAGAGGCAGGTCCCTCCCACAGACACACACAGAAAAACTAAAGAAACAGAAGTTTTAAGTTCAGTTTGAAGCCAAGACCCCAGAGAGACCAGACACTGGAAAGAAGGAGCTGCAGATTTCCCAAAAGAACCCAAAGGTCCCAAGGCCAAAGGGGAGAGATAGAAACAGGGGAAAGTCCCAAATAGACCTCTAGTCAAAGGAAAGGCAGGAACCTGGAAAAGGTCCTGTTAATGACGTTAAGTCTGTGGGGCAGAAAGGCCCCAAGCTTCAGGTTTATAGAGACAAAAGCTGCAGAAAGCAGGTTTAAAGTGAGAACAGCTTATAAGAGGCAAGAAGGTCCAAAGAGACAACTGGAGGCCTGTAGCTCTTTGCTATGGGCATGTGAAGCAGTGGTACTGTTTTCAGCTCAGCCAGTGAGAGAGAGTGTGTGGAAGACAGCTTGAATGCATGTGGCGATTCAGAGAAGAGAAACATCGGAAGGAGAGTTCGAAAACCTAGAGGTGAACCCTTGCGGAAGGCGCTGGAAGAAAGCATCGGTTTGGGAGAAGATTCTCAGGCGAGGTCTTGGAGAGTGGAGATTGGAAACCCTTGTGCGAAAGACGGAGTCTAGTGAGACTGGTTGGCTCATGGTGTGACAAGCATCTCGGGACAGTTGAGGAGAGATCCATAGCATCTGGTTGAGGTGGCATCTGTCACTTGATTTCAGAGTGTTTGTGTGTCTGACCACAGGGTGCCGATTAGTACAAGGACTGTGTACCTACTGGGAACATTAGAGTGTAAGACAGCTTTTGTAACTTGTGGTATCCTTACAAATTTGTATATATCTGTAAAGGTATAGTTATGGGTGAAGGAATATTGTAATATAGTTTGCCTTTTCTTATTTAATGAATGTTTTATGCTTTTGTTAAACGTTCATTAGCTGACTCCAGTGACTCTGTTCACTGGCCCCTCTCCACATATTTAAACAAACAAATAAAAGTTAGGATCTATCAAGCTGGGTTCCACCCTGGGATGAGGCTTGTCCAGTGGTAACCTCGGGCAGAATTTAGCCCTTGGTGGGCGTGCGGGCCCCACTGGCTTGGCGGCAGGTGAACAGCCGACCCCCGCCACCGAAACAGGGCCCGCCGACATTTTGAGTGGGCGGGCCAATTAAGGCCCACCTAGCGGCATCCCCGATGGGAAGCACCGGGGGGAGGGAATCCCCAGCTGTCAAAGTGTGCTCTTTCGCGCATGCGCACGAAAGAGAGCACTGCTCCCTGAGACAAAGTGCTGTCTCAGGGAGATCAGTGACAGTCCAGAAAACTTTAAAAATAGAAAAATTAAAAAATTATTAACATGTCCCCCCATGTGACAATGTCACACGAGATGGGACATGTTAATAAATATCACATAAAATGTTTTAAAGTTTTTAAAAACGTTCATGAAGCCTCATCCCGCCAGTGGATGAGGTTTCATGTTTTATCAGAAGCCCGTTGGGGCTCCTGGCCTGCCCACCAGCCTTAAGGTTGGACGGGCAGGTCTTCAATTATCTTAAACACTCTGTCAATGGCCTCAATTGGCCATTTACAGGTCGGCGGGCAGACAGCTGATTTCGCTGTCCGCCCGCCTTCCTAAAAATTTAAAGGGACCGGGATGACATCGGGGGTTCCTCCTGACGTCATCCTGCGCCATTTTCCCATCAGCGAGCGGGCCCTACCTCCAAATCGCTGACCGGAAAATTCAGGCCCTCAGCTGGGATCATAACACACCACCTCCCTGACCATGATCCTGAGGGAAGTGGATGAAATACAACTTCTGCTTTGTGAGTGATTGGAATGTAATAAAGGGCCAAACACTCTGTTGCACTAAATAGAGTCTAGTAGGTAAGAAGCAATTAGCCTTCGTTCAACATACAACAATGTGTAATTATCAGTGAGCACTGCAGCTGTTTAGACTGGTTTAAAACATAATAAGAAATAGTTCTGTTCAAATCAAGTTTGCAATTATATATTATTTTAAAATGTTTTCATGCCAGAATGTTATTAGTAGATTACAGAGGTGAAAAGATAAGGTGATGGATATTTTGTAAGCTTAAGGGAATCTGAATTCTGAAATGAATTACAGGTGGGTAGCTTTTTTTATTCTTTCATGGGTTGCAGGCATTACTGACAAGGCCAGCATGTGTTGCCCATCCCAAATTGTCCTTGAATTAAGCAGTTTGCTCAGCCATTTCAGAGGGCAGTTAAGAGTCAATCACATTGCTGAGAGTTTGGAGTCACGTGCAGGCCAGAACCAGGTAAGGAAGGCAGATTTCCTTCCCTAAGGGGCATTTTTTCCCCCTTTTAGGGCATTAGTGAACCAGATGGGTACAGCAATCAATGATAGTTTCATGGTCACTATTATTGAGACTAGCTTTCAATTCCAGATTTATTAATTGAATTTAAATTCCACCAGTTGTTGTGGCAGGATTTGAATCCATGTCCCCAAAGTAGTAGCCTGGATTAGCAGTCCAGTGACATTATCACTGGAGGCCACACTGTCCTCCAATAAATGTTGAATAAAACCGAAGGGATCTAAAGAACACAGCACATAACACCAGAATAGTAAGATGTGTAAAGTAGAAACAGAGGTTCTGAAGATGAGTTATATTCAGCTTGAAACGTTAACTCTGTTTTTCTCTCTCCAAAGATGCTGCCAGACTTGCTGAGTATTTCCAATACTTTCTGTTTTGATTTCAGATTTCCAACGTTCATAGTATTTTGCTTATAAAATCAGTAAAGTAGGTTGATTATAATTTCTAAAGGTCTAATATCTAAATAGGAGTCAGGGATATTGGAGTGGGCTGATTTAACAACTCTGAAATACTACTTTTAAACTGTCACAGCTCACTGTAATATCAAGCCGCACTGTTCCCCGAGCCGCAGCAAATGTGAAAAAACTTAACCAAACCACCAGATTGCCCTAATTCAACCTAACTGTTCAATTCAGGTTAACAGAATACGAGCACCAGGTTTGTAAACTTAGTAAGTAAACAACTGTTTATTGAACAAGCTGTCATTAACCAGTGGCAAAAGAAAGAAATATAAACTGCTAATTTCTAACTCTATGTCTTAAACTCTACCCCCTTCTTAAATCCCAATACACACACATACAAGACACATAAGACACACAAAAACATGGATTTTAAGGGTGGGATAAAACAGTTCAATAGCACCAATTCCAGGGAGAGAATTTTCCCCATGTCGGGCGGGCCAAGCGGGAGCGGGAGCAGGAGCAGGCGGGCACCCCTCCCCCGGCAACTCTGAGTACAATATCAGCATTGAACCCTTCACAGCGTGGATCACTTGCTGGGTGTGCCAGCAGATATTGCCCATGCCTAGTTCACCCTGACAGGGTTGAGCTAGGATGGATTCTGCACCCGCAGCATGTGTGACACTGACACCCAGTGTATAGAATGTGGGTGAAACTCTAGGATCTGCACCTAGGCATAGTGCTGGAACTGGGAAGCATATCAAAGTCAAGGTGCTAACACACTGGGAGGGGAGCTTCCAGGTGGTAGAGCACCATTCCATCTGCTGGTCTTTGCGCTCCATGTGCTTGTGCCTCCTTGTTTAGCAAAGTTACACCTTGTAGTGCCACATGTGAAGGAGGCAGCATTTGGGCAATGGGGCGCGGTGTCAGCCCTGGCTTCTTTGTGTGAGTGTGCGGCAGCTGCAGGGTGAAGAACTGGAGCCCTGCAATGTCCCACTCTGGCTGAGTTGGCAGGGATGTGATGGGAATTCAGGTATTGGCTGGACTAACCAATGTTCTTCCTTCCTTTTCAGGAGAAGACTGCACACAATTCCACTGAGCGGATGCGGACTGGCGGAGGCCAGGCCCAGTTGGCGATCCTGACACCTTTTGAGCAGCAGGCCACGGATCTGGAGAGGCGCCATGCCCCCAGGTCCACTGGTGATGGTGAGGCTGGGGTGCCACATGTTTGGCAAGCACTCAGGTCACCATGTGTGTCCCAAAAGCCATGGGACTGCTGAATGCTCAGTGATTGAAGTTTGCAGCATGGGTTGGCCATTGATTATGGAAGGATGAGCGCATAATGATCGGGGGAGCGGCATGCAAATTGACATTGTCTGCACTGCAACTAATCAAATGTCCTTGTTCTTCCTTTCAGCAATACCGGAGCAAGGCCGGGAACAGGAGGAGGCAGAGGAGCCACCTCTTACCCCTGAGGGCCCAGAGAAAATCCACTCACCAGCATCACACCATCTCTGCCAGGCAGGTACCAGCACAGATACTAGCACCTCGGTGGGAATTAGAACTTCAGCTAGTGTCCCGGGGCACGGCGTTGAAGGCACTTCACACTCGCTTGAGGTGCGGGCAGAGACAGAGAGTGCCCAGGGCGTTGGTAGTTGGGGGACAGCTGGGGACCAGACACATGCTCGGTCAGTGGCTGATATGCCTCTGGAGTCATCTGTGAAGCAGCAAACGCTGGAAGTGCAGCAGCGTATGCGGGAGGATCTGGCAGAGATACGTGAGGCTATGTGTGGCATGGTGCCCATGCTTGAGGAGTCTACATGGAGCATCACCAATGCATTGAGCCTCATAGCCAAGCGCCCTGCTTCCTGCATGGGGAGAGTGGCGACTCTCGTGGAGAGGCTCCTCCAGGAGAACAATCAGGGCCTCCTGGGATTGTGCTTGGACCTGCAAGCCCTCACAGCGGCATTGACCTCAGCTGGTCATTGCCCGTGTGGGAGATGGTTTAGGCACCAAGTATCCCAGCTCGGTCCCCATCCATCTACGGTGAGCAGGGAGGTCCGAAGTGACCTCACGTCAGCGCAGCAGCTGCCTGTTGTCTCTGCGGGCTCCTCTCAGGACGCTCCGGATGAGGGCAGCAGCTCCTCCGTCCCTCTGTCAGTGACCGTGGCATCTGATGAGGCTATGGCGACTGGAGAGAAGCCAGCTGTGCAACTGGCTGCTCCCTCCCAGTCGGGGCAATCAAAGGCTCCACGGGCCAGAAGACATCCGCCAAGATCATCGTGGCCAACAGGACAGCACAGTGAGCAGGCTGTCACAGATGCCAGTGCCAGCGATGAGGACAGCACCCAGACGTAGCAACCGTAAGCGTAAATTTAAGGCACCTTAGCCACAACACAGGTTTCTCACTGGTGCTTTTATGTTGGCCCATAGTAGTTTATTGAAGGCTTGGTGTGATGTCCAACACCTTTTTTTTTGGTTTATGAAGTGACATTTGTTCTCTCAATAAATTTTGACATATTGCCATACTTCAGGGTGATTCCTTACTTCTGCAAGTGGACGGGAACCCATGATGTTATGAGTGAGTTGTTTGATGTTGAACTTTATTGACAAGGGCCTTAGTTAATGTTACTCCAGGCAGATTTAGCACTCAGGTATCGAGTATGGAGCCTGCAGCCCTGGCGTGTGTTAGAGGTCCATCTGTGGTGGACTAGCTGAAGGTTCTTTGGATTAAAGCCTCCCGGGTACCCCTGCCTCCCTGGATTATGCCCGGGTCAGCGTCTACCCCCTCAGCGTTATCCTCTGTGTGCTCATCCTCGGACTCACTGCTGGACTCATCGTGTGCATCTAGAGCAACTGCATCTACATCTTCCTTGTCCACTGCGTCACCCCTTTCCAGTGCCAGATTGTGGAGATCGCAGCATGCAACCCCTATCAGCAATCTGGGGAGTATTGGAGTGCGCCCCCGAGCGGTCTCTCATCTTGAGAAGACCGATGGTTCTCTCCACCACAGCCCTTGTGGAGGCGTGACTCCTATTGTACCGCTGCTCAGCCTCTGTTCTTGGATGGCGGAGAGGCGTCATGAGCCACCTTTTGAGGGGATAGCCCTTGTCACCCAGCAGCCATCCATCCAGCTGGGCTGGAGCACTGAAAAGCCTCAGCACCTGGGAGTATGTAAGCGTAGTGGGAGCTGCCTGGGTACCTTGCACAGACTTGGAGAATCTGCAGCTTATGATCACACATTATCTGCATGTTCATGGAGTGGAAGTCCTTCCTGTTGACGAAGGCACCGGGCTCACCTGCTGGCGCCTTGATGGCCACATGGTGTGCAGTCTATAGCACCCTGGACGCGGGGGAAGCCAGCAATCGCTGAAAAGCCTCTGGGTTGCTGTGTCTGGCTGGCGTCATCCCAGCGGTAATGGATGAAAGTCAATGCATGCCTGAACACAACGTCTGTCACCTGCTTGACACAAGTGTGGACAGCTGATTGGGAGACTCCGTAAAGATCACCCACCAGCCCCTGGGAAGAGCTGGAGGCATAGAAGTTGAGGGCAGCTGTGACCTTTAGCACCACTGGCATGGGGTGTCCACCCACACAGTTTGCGGAGATCTCAGGGCCTATCATCTGACAGATGGAAGTGACTGTCTCCCTGGAGAGATGGAGCCTCCTTCGGCACCGCACCTCAGACATAATGAGGTAGCTGCTTCACCGCCTGTATATCCTGGCAGCAGGATAATGGCATCTTCTGCGGCCCCTTCCGCTTTAGACTTCCTGTTGGCCCTGCGCCTCTCCTCCCAAAGGTGGCTCCCCTGGAGGCTGAACATGGACTCCTGGCCTCGTCCCCCTTCTGGCCCTCCCTTCCTCCTCAGAGGAGGTGCCTCCAGTGGAGAGATCACCTCCCATTCCCAGGCTAAGGGAAAGCTTCCTGAAAGCTGCAGGCCCCAAAAATTATCCTTACTGTAGAGTCCTGACCTAAAGGCTTTTACTTCTGTCCAAGCAGCTGAAATGAGTTTAGAAGTATTCCTGCTCAC
This sequence comes from Cetorhinus maximus, assembly GCF_964194155.1. Taxonomy (NCBI): domain Eukaryota; kingdom Metazoa; phylum Chordata; class Chondrichthyes; order Lamniformes; family Cetorhinidae; genus Cetorhinus; species Cetorhinus maximus. The sequence continues at coordinate 68,754,641 of NC_135879.1, read as the reverse complement.
ACAGGCAAGTATCAATAACTTTCACACTTAAATACATGACAGATAACATTCGCAACCCCACTCACCCCTCTTATCCCGCCTGTGGATGAGATTTATACAAATGTCTCCTATCCGCCTGCCCGTTGCACCCGTGCGACATCCTGAAGGTCGCACGGGCCCCGAAAAATAGCAGACAATTGCTGCCTCAAGGGCCTTCAGTTCATGAATAATTAATGGCGGGCGCGCATCCGAGAACATCATGCGCCCGCCCATCTAAATATCACAATGGCATGCAGTGACGTCAGGATGCTCGCCCGACGTCACCGCATGTCATTTTACATGTCAGCGTGCTGGACCCGCCCCCGCATGCCAGCTGGAAAATTCTGGCCCAGAGTACAGGATTCGATGGGTTGACTTTGATCGATGTCTTCCAAATTCCTTTCAGTTCTTGTTGATGACACGAGGTGGTCTTCCAGCACTTTCAGTATTTAGTTCACTGGTTGAGCACTTGCCTTTCAATGTCTCCAACAGGGCTTTTCCCCTTTGCTTCTTGACAGGGGTTTTCAGAGAGAGAGCAGGTTATAGAGATATGAGGAGAAAAAGCCGGCTAGCTTATTGTGGAATTACTGGAATCTTCCACAGACAGGAGAAAGAGGTTTTAGGTCTTGTTACTTTCAGGCTAGGAGCTATTCAGTTGCACTCCTTCTCACACAAAACCTTGGTCACCTGTCAGAAGCCAACTGAAATGCTGTTGTCAGGCAGCTCCCTTGGTCCAGGACTCCTTTCCGGCACCATCCTGTCTTTCATGGCACACTCTGTTCCAGGACTACAACACTGTATATATCTCTCATCCTGTCCCAGTGGACATGTCTTTCAAACTGCAGCCATTGTAATTTTACCATAGTCCAACAGGGGAAAAAAAGATATGTTCCTTACAAAATGTAAAATTGCAGCATCCGATCAAGTTTTACAACAAATAAAAACTAGCTCTTTGTTCATTTATTTTTTGATAAAATCATAAAGATTGCTTACATCTGGTGAAGTAAACTTGCAAAAATGAATTTGAGAGAACTGCAGGAGAAGATTCTTTATAAACAAGCATAAAATGTAGCTACACAAAATGCACAGCAGATTTCTTATCACCTTTCCTTCACCATACTTCAACATCCTTGTGTTTGTGTTATTAGGATGAAGATGATACCAGAAATGCATGGGTTTACAAGTCAGGAAAGGAGTGACATTATGGGTTTCTTTTCTCTCAAAAAAAGTCTGAGGTGTGACCTAATAGAGATATCTAAAATTATGAAAGGTTTTGATAGAGTGGATACAGAGAGAATGTTTCCTCTTGTGCAGAAGAGCATAACTGCAGGCCATCGATATAGGATACCTTAGATGTCGGGGTTAAGATTGATCTTTGAAGCCTCAAAAAATCCCTCTAAAAATGGAAGTTGACTTAAACGCTGAATCTAAGTCAATTGCCGGCAGAGGTGTGGGTGGTTGCCATCTTTGTCATTCACCATGCGGGGTCTACTAAATGTTTTTAATGGAATCCAAGATGGTTGGTGAAGTCAAAACCAAGACACAGATCTTTTCTTTACTGAGAGAGTTTATTGACTTTGTTCAGCCTCATAGCTGTCCTCTCCCAGCAGGCTCCCAGCTGTACCCTATCTTTTTGTGCTGAAAGTACTTAATTAAACAATGCCCTTCACCTGTGTATCTTAACAATATAATTAATGCACCAGTAACATGTGTGGGCTTGTCTTAAACTCCCGCACATCTTCGCAACAGAGCCCATATTACCTGCTTGCACCCAGTTATAAGGTACCACTAAGTTAAACATCCATTTGTGGAGTGAAAAATTGAGACTGACTACTAATGCAAGTATAGCATCTTGCGGCCAAAAAGGCGGGTCAACTTATACACTGAGTATATGCAAAAAAATTATTTTGGAGCCAGAAAAATTGAGTCATCTTATACACTGAGTCAACTTATACACTGCGATCTACGGTAGTCACCAAGAAAACCATAGGGAATTCACTGAAACAGTGGTGAGAATATAGAACTCGCTACCACAGGGACTGAATGAGGCGAATAGTACAGATGTATTTCAGGGGAAGCTAGACAAGCATTTGAGGGAGAAGGGAATAGAGGGTTACAGTGATAGATTTTGATGAGGCAAGATAGAGTAGGCTTGAGTGGAGCAAAAACTGGTTGGGCCAAATGGCCTGTTTCTGTGCTGTATATCCCACGTAATCCTACGTTTCAGCAGGTTGAAAAGTGGGCTTTGAAGACAAGGAAGTAGGTAGCAAAGTGAAGTGGCTTTGTAATTGGATTCCATGAAGAAGAGGTGTAATTGCTAAAACCTTCAATGTTGTAATGAAGGAGGAAAGGGATGAAAAATGAGGCCAGGAAATATCTGAAGAAAAAAGGAAGATAACATTGAAGACAATATTCTGGGCACAGGGAGCCAGTCAAGGTTGTGTGAAATGTTGAGGGAATACATAGCTGCCTTATTTGACACAGCAAATAAAGTTAGAACAATATATTATTGCAGGATTTAATGGTAAACATGATTATATTAATATAGCTGACAAATGATGATGAAAATTTCATAAATTCTAATACTCTGATTCTAGAGCACAAATCCATTGAAACCTTGTGGCAAAATGGCTATATGACATCATTGATTCTGCCTATACAACCATGTGTCACTCATTCTCAGGGAGCACTGTTCAATATTTACAACCTTAAAGGTGACTTGCAAAGATTTTGTGCTTCTGTTTATAAGCATGCTATTAAGGGGACGCAGCAGCCTTTTCAATTTGGGGTAAAGTTTTCCAAACTAACTTGCTTCTGAAAGACTGTTTTGATTTAGAAGAGTCATAAGAGCAATGCCACTGACCATATAAATTATGAGGGCAAGTTCTTATAGCTGAAGACCTGATGAACGTAACTTACAACAAAAAATCACATAACTTGGTCTAGTTGATGACATGAAATAGTTTGAAGCAGCAGGGTTAAAGTTGTTTTCTCGGGATTTAGTAGAATTGTTTTTGGTCACTGGATTCTGCGGCAGGCATTAGTATCTTGGATGAGGTCAAGAGGAGGGAGCGGCTGCATTATCCTGAGTGCTTTCCTGGCTTGCTTTACTCGCAGTCTCTGAATTCAATTTAGTAATTCATTGCACAAAGGATTGGTATCTCACAGTTACTTCCAGAATTCCATAACAGAGGTAGATTCATGATCTGACTAACCAAATCCTGTTGGCTTCTTAGTCTCAGATATCTCCAAATTAATAACAAACAGCCTTTGGAGCCTTTCACATTTCATGATCTTCTGAAATTTCACACGGCTCTTACACAAAGTGAGGTCACGGTTGACAAGAAGTCATTGTTGGAAACATGTATAGCAGTCTGAAATGGAGATGATATTTCTTTTCTAGCAATCAATGGTGGACTTGAAACCATATGAAATATAGCAAGAAAAGATAACTGATTGATTCCTAATAGTTCGAGAACCAATGTGTGAGTTAAAAAGGTAAAAAGAAATGCTGCGCTATTGTGTGAAAAGTTTCCCTTGTGACAAAACAAGACAGTGTGATTGTCATTTTTTTAATTCATTCATGGGATGTGGGCATCACAGGCTAGGCCAGCATTTATTGCCCATCCCTACTTGCCCTTGTTCAGGGGGCAATTTTTTTAAGAGTCAACCACATTGTTGTGTGTTTGGAGTCACGTGCAGGCCAGACCAGGTAAGGATGACAGATTTCCTTCCCTAAAGGACATTAGTGAACCAGTTGGGTTTTTACAACAGTTGGCAATGGCTTCATGGTCATCAGACTTTTAACTCCAGACTTTACTGAATTCAAATTTCACCATCTGCCATGGTGGGATTCGAACCCAGGTCTTGAGAGCATTACCCTGGGTCTTTGGAATACTAGTCCAGTGACAAAATCTTAGATAGCTATTTATTGCTGTCATAATAAAAGAAATACCAAACTTCTTACTAACATATTCTTTTGATTCTTTTCCTTTGCAGTTTAACAATTCACAATAACCTAATTGAAATAGAAAATGTTGAAAATTCAAAACAGGTTAATCTAAATGAATAAACTGTACTGTAGTCTGCAAAGTCAGCCCTTTTCTAACATAAGTTACTGAATGTTAAACAGCCAAATTACACAGTTATGTTCTTTTTTTCAATCTTTGAGTATTGTTGCTAAAGAAGAAATTGTAGCCTGGTAACATTTGTTACTTTGCAGCCATTATCAACATAGATCTTAATGGGTTGAAGGTTTAATGTAAAAATTAGTGGACAAAAAAATTGCATACCCTATAATCTTGTCCAAGTTCCTAATTTGCATTCCCAGAAGCACCAATTTATAAAATCTCTACATATTTTTACCCAAGCATCTAACAGATCTCTATTCTTTAATAACACCCTAGGATCTTTAATATCCACCTGAACCACTGGGAACGTGGGCCCTCAGTCTAATATCTCCTCTGAAGTATGGGACCTCCACCATGCAGCCCCCTCTTAGTGCCCCACTGAAATGACATCCAAAATTGTGTATTCAAGGAAAGGAGAAAATGCTTCTTACCTTATCACAAGTGATCAGTAATATTTGATAAATATACAGTGTATTACATGGTATCAAACCTCTCTAGTTATACAACAATGTACCTACCAACTGATACTGAGAAATGTCATGCAAGATCTGCTGGTCGAAAGTCATAATATTTGCACATTCTAATAGGTTTATTCTTAAAATCACCTTGTAGTTCCTTAAACAATTATGCTTTTATAAACAATTTAGGAAAATCACAACTGTCCCTGAAAATGTATATCTTTAAAAACACTTTCAAATTCCATCCTTTTCCAGACACACGTGTTGCAAATATGAAGCATATTTGTTTATAATGTATCATAGCTTTGTGATTTTGACTCTTTTTATGTGATACATATGGTTTAAAAATGAGTAGCTCTAAGAAAATGATCCAGCTTCTTTAGCTATAATAGCCACAGAATATGGATGTTGGCAGATAAGGGGCAAAGCCTTTACAACATAAGCATCTTGTGGGTTTAATTTCTTTACGAGCTGGGTTTTTCAGTCGGTGTGTGGGGGCGGGCCCAACACGCCGCACTCCCGACGTCATCGCGCATCATTTTACGGGTCGGCCTGACATCATCGCGCAGTCCCTCAATACTTCATTCGGCGGGTGCACGCCTGAGTCGGCTGCCCGCCGGCCAAAATGTAAATGGCCTATTAAGGCCATTAACAAAGTAATTATTGTGATTGCTAACGCTGCCCGTCCGTGGGATTTTATATTCCCGCCGAAGTCAATGACGTTTAGGATGGCTCGCCACATTTTATGGCCGCAATGGGGCTGTAAAATTCCAGCCTAGGTTACATCACAAAAATGAAAAATTCAGACCTATATGACTGGCAGCTCTTTCTCAGTTTAAGGAACAATTTTAAGGCAAATTTAAATTTGTTTTGTCCCCTCATGGTTTTAAGTATTTCACAGTTTGTATTGTTAAAATTATCATATCTGTTTGAAGCCATGAAATAGATGTAAACAGTTCACAAACATCCAGCAACCATACAAGTTTAATATTTACACTGTGATTGATGTGTCTGTTCACTTGTCCTGTATTTAATAAATCTTGGCAAAATTAGTTTAAGCCATGGGCTAGTAAAGTGTTTATTCTACTGCCTTTTGACATCAAGAAAGATCACTGGATAGCATGTAATATAAGCAGCAAGCCAAAATAGAATGAAGAGGATTCTTTGTTTGACAGTTCAGGCCATAGAGAAAAAGGGCAAGGGAATGGGTTAACATACTGAACCTGAGAAAAGTATTTAAGGACTCAAAACCTAACAGTAACATGTAGAGACAAATACAATAACTCTGATTTGTGATGGTGTCCAACTGACAAGAAAGTTTTTATTATATTCTATACATGAATTAAAGTGATATAATATTGGTTTGATGCATTAGGTCCTGGGAAAGCTAACAAAAAGGCTTTCATGAAAGGTAGGTAATTTCTTTGTAACCTGCTATTTCAAACAAATGGATATTAAATCAGGTGCTTTATCATTTTGTGTCAAAGTCTAAGTTTTTGCATCATTTTGGTTTATTACTCAAAGGCAGTGACAGGAAAAAAATACAGCAGCACTAGCAGAAGGTTAAAAAAACTCCTTTAAATATCAAAAATATCTAAACAGGTAGAAGAGGATTAAATACAGGAAACCAATCTTAAAGATCAGATGACTAACAAAATGCTTGAGCTTTGCACTCATTACTTATGACATTTTGTGAATCCTATGATTAAATTACTACTTTTAATCCACTGTCATTCAGTAGCCTTCATTTGTTCATTCAAGAATAATATTACTCTTAATTTGAGACAAGTAAATAGTTCTTTCAGAGTTCTGTGAAATAAAGTACCATTGTGCACATGCATAATCCACAAAATTAACTAATAAATGCCTGTGTCCTTTCCTGAACTATCCTTAGTAGCCAGGAGCCAGCTCCCCAGCACCATTCAACCTTTTTCAATCATGTGCATGGTTTGCAACACTAAAATGTTTTGTTTATACCAGAGGACCGTACAAATACTTTGTAAGGTTATGAACAGTGCCTGTAAGTGGCAAGCATATCTTCAAAAGTTCAAAAGAGTCAGGGATAGCTCCCTTAGACTGAAAGCTAGCTAATGTGGTTTCGATTTTCAAAAATAGGGGGCAAATCAGAGCCAGGCAACTACAAGCCTATTAGCGTGACATTCATTCTTGGAAGGATGCTTTAAGGGATCATAAGAGATGCCCTTTATGATCATTGGGAAAGGGAAGGAGCCATTAGAAATTCACAGCACAGATTCCGAAAAAATGGGTTCTGCTGTACAAATTTGGTAAGATTTTTTTGAGGAAGTCACTTTTAGTAGTATTTGAAGGAAATCTGTGGTTCAGGGATATCAAAAAGAGATATTCTATCTGAATTTTCAGAAAGCATTTGATAAGGTACCTCACACTAGGGGTGGAATTTTACAACAGTGGGATTTTATATTCCTGCCGAAGTCAATGGAGTTTAGAATGGCTCGCCACATTTTATGGCCGCGATGGGGCCATAAAATTCCAGCCTAGGTTACATCACAAGATAAAGTCTTGTGGTATCTGAATTTGAAATGCTGGATTAAGATGTGGCCCTAATCCCATAGCCAAAAGGTTGTAGTTAACAGATGTGGTTCAGCCTGGAGACATGTTATGTTGCCCCAGGAATCAGACCTTAGCTCATTACTGTTCATTGCCTTGACATAAACAGTGGTGTTGAGCATATGGTCAGTAAGTTGGCATTTGATACCAAAATCTGTGCAAGGATTTTAAAAAGTAGAGGAGTGCAATAAAATATAAAAAGATTTAGGTGCAGTAGGGGAATAGACAATGGCAATTAGTGCTTAATTTCGACAAACATCATGTAGGTTAATTTAGATAAATGTAGTGTTGATAGAGACTACACAGAATACAAGTATGAAAGGAACAATACTGTAAGAGCTTGGGAGAGAAAAAGATCTGGGAGTTATTATGCACTCACTGAAGGTTCAAGACCAATGTAAAGAAACTGTAGCTAAATCTAACAAACTGTTAGGTTGTAATAATTGAGCCTTTTCTTCTTCCTTCGCCTTTTCCCGTTGTACATGGGTCATCAAAATGCTGGTGGATGATCCTTCTCCATCTACTCCTGTCAGTCAGCCATTCCTCTTCCAATTGCACTGTGTTTGAATGTCTTGCCACCACATACTTCCATCTGGTCTTAGGCCTTCCTCTCCTTTTTGGCAGTCCCACATCCATTATTTGCCTCAACACATTTCATTTCGTTCTCCACTACAGATGTCCATACCATTTCAATCTCTTCCTGGGCCTGAATTTTACCCACATCGGGCGGGCTTGGCGGGAGCAAGCGGTCAGCTCCACAACCGCCGCCCACGATCGTCTGCGCACCGCAATAAAAACTTAATGAAACATGTCCCCCCATGTGACCGTGTCACATGAGATGCAATATGTTTTTAAATTCAAAATAAGGTTTTTATTTAAATTGTATTAGCTTTAGGAAACCTCATCCTGCTCGTGGATGAGGTTTCCTAAAAAATGTAAAGGCACCTTTTCGCCTGCCCGCCAACCATTAGGTAGCGACAGGCAGCATAAACTTCCAGTAAATTACTTTGTTAATGGCCTTACTAGGCCTTTCAATTATCGGCAGCCACCCAGCCAACTCCGGTGTGCGCTTGGCGAACAAAATATTGCGCGAGTGCACGATGACATTAGGATGCACGTCCGATGTCATCGCACGTCATATTACGTTCGTGTGTGTTGAGCACACGCCCGCATGCCTAAAGTGAAATTCTGGCCTTGGTTACTTTCTTTGATGCTCCCAACAATGTGTACTGACCCCCTGATGTACTGGTTCCTGATCTTGCCCATTCTCATCACTCCACACATCCATCTCAGCATTCACATCTTATTATTATCCAGTCGTTGTTCCTCTCTTCTTTCTATTGCCCAAACTTTTGCACTATATAACAAGGTCAATCTCAAAACTTTCTTGCAGGTTCTTCCTTTCAGTTTCAGTGATACTTTTCTATCACACAACACTCCACTGTCCTTGGCCTGCTGCAATGTTCCAGTGAAGCTCAACGCAAACTGGAGGAACAGCACCTCATCTTCCGACTAGGCACTCTACAGCCTTCCGGATTTAACATTGAATTCAACAACTTCAGATCGTGAACTCTCTCCTCCATCCCCACCCCCTTTACGATCCCCCTTTTTCCAAAAATTTATATTTTTTTAATATATTTTTCTTTTCCCACCTATTTTTAAATCTATCATTTTATCTCCATCTTTTAACCCATTTCGATCCCTTCCCCCCACCCCACCCCCACTAGGGCCATCTGCCATTTGTTTGTCCTGCTTTCTACCCTTAATGTCACCATTAGCACATTTCTTAGCTAATATCACCACTGTCAACACCCCTTTGTCCTTTTGTCTATGACATCTTTGGCAATCTCTTCTTTGCCTCCACCTATCACTGGCCCTCTATCCAGCTCTACCTGTCCCACCCGCCTCTACCAGCTTATATTTCACCACATTTCTATATTTCTTTAGTTCTGATGAAGAGTCATACGGACTCGAAACATTAACTGTGTTCCTCTCCGCAGATGCTGTCAGACCTGCTGAGTTTTTCCAGCAATTTTTGTTTTTGACTCCACTGCACTTCTTCCATTTACTCCAGGGGGAGAATTTTCTCCCCATCGGGCGGGCTGGGCGGGAGAGGGCGCAGGCGGGCACACAGCTGATTGCCGCTCGCAATCGGCTGCGCGTTGCCATTTTATGTGGGGGGGTGAATTAAAGCCCGCCCAGCATGATGCGCACCCAGAAGCGCTGAGCGCTCCCTGTGCAGGCGGGGGGAGGAGGGAGAGTCGGGGCATGCGCTCTTTTACACATGCACGCGGAAGAGCGCAGAAATCTCCCTGAGGCACGGAGCTGCCTTTGCTTATGAAAAATTGGATTGAAGAAAGTAAAAAATTATTCAGACATGTCCCCTCATGTGACAGTATCACATGAGCTGGGACATGTCAATGAATTTTAATGAAAATTTTTAGTACTTTTATAAACCCTTCATGAGACCTCATCCCGCCTGTGGATGAACTTCCATGAAAAATGCAAAGGCCGCCTAGGCTCTTCGCCTGCCCACCAACTTTAAGGTTGGATGGGCAGCCCTGTTAATTATTTCAATTGCTATTTAAATGGCCTTAAAAGGCCTTTGACAGTTTGGCGGGCACGCAGCAGACTCCAGTGCGCGCCCGCCGAACTGAAGATCGGAATGACACACAGTGACGTTGGGACGCATGCCCGACATCACTGCACGTCATTTTACGCGTCGGTGAGCGGGGCCCGCCCCCACACACCGACCAGAAGATTCAGGCCCGAGAAGAGCTAATCTGTTGCTTAATTTCCATACTTCCATCTTCTGCAGGGTTGACCCCAGGAACTTGAAACTACGCACTTTCTCCAAGCCTTTACCCATAATGTTTACACCTTCACTCTGATCCTCTTCCCTAGGCTCAAACTTGGTTGTATTAATTGAGCCATTCAATATAAATCAAAGGACACTATTTTGCTGGTGTAAGGAAGTGTTTTGTGACGATGCTTTAACCATCCTCATGCGGTGCAGGTTCGATGATCCCAGCCAGTCTTTTCTGGCCAGTCAATTCTGTATGTTCATTCCTCTACCAGCTCAATAGTGGCAAAGCAGAAGTGGCAAATTTCATAAGTAGCATAAGCGCCACAAATGGTCTGCCAATAAATTTCTCTCTTTAATGATGGACCAAAAAATATATCAGATCAGGTTAAGACACTAACCTAGATAGTTTAACATGTCACATTATTGTTTAACTGGAAAATGTTCCATTTAGATGCGGATGCATCCATCGAGAAATTATTTTTCTACACAGTATTACAGAAGGCACAAGGCTGCCAGGACATAGTTGAATTTGCTTCTGAAGGTATTACAGTGAAGTCAAAACCTGTACCTTCTGCTGCAAATGTCAAAATGATGATTTTTGCTTAAATTCGTTGATTACAATCGTTTACAGTAGAAAATGGAGTGTATAATATGCTTGTTTGAATCCAGCTTGCCACAACCAACGGGATATTAAAAAATGATATAATCTGAATTATGGCAGACAATTATTTGGGGAGAAGAAAATAAGATCATTAGGAGGGTAAAATTCAACTTCAGCAGTGGTGTAAATTGAGCAATAGTGAATTGGCAGCCCATTTTACACCCCACTAATTTTCTTTCCCACTGAAGCCAATGAAAGTGCAAATTGGGCAAGCTGTGAAATGACCTGAAACAAAGACAAAAATTACTGGAAAAACTCAGCAGGTTTGACAGCATCTGTGGAGAGAAAGACAGAGTTAATGTTTCGAGCCTGTATGACTCTTCTTCAGCAACAATTCCTGCCGCCCTCCCATCCGTCCCTGACCTGTCTGTAGCTTTACGTGGGGCAGACGAGGTCCAGGATGGCTGGCCCGCCCTCACCCCAACTGAAGCCACTAAGTGGCCAACAATATGGGCTAATTTCTGTCCGGCCTCAATTTTGAGGTTGGTGGGAGGGATTCAGGGGCATTGGGAAAATTCGGCAGGTCACCCTGCTTGGGCCCCTGGCAGGAAGAAGAGGTGAGGGCCGCCCTCAGGGGCCCACTTTCCACATCGAGCACCCAGCAACCCCCCCAATGTCTGCCTCCTGCAAGTGCTCCCAGCCCACCAGCCTCTATCAAGATTCCCAACCCACCTCGCCCTCTTTCCCCCACTCCAATCTAATTGGCCAGCTGCTCCCTGAGGCAGGACTTCCTCAGGGTGGGCTGGATGATGTGCAGAATTTGTCAAAGGAAGGATTTTTGGTTAAAAGAACGCCAGCAGGGATCAGAATGGCTAAACTGTACATTGATTCCGTGACTTCAGCAACCACAGGAATAGAAAAAAGACCTGGCAAGGCTGCCCACCCAGGTGTCATAATCTTACCTGAAGGCTTTGCTGTGGGATTTAAGGGACTGAAGTGAAGTGATGCTTGCCAAGGACAGGAGGAAGAGGCCAATCTCTCAAGCTAAGCAAGTGTGGATAGACTTCCCTGCATTCTCCTGCACAATGCACCTTCAGCTACACTCAACCCTCTCTTTCCAGGAACCTCCTCACATCCCTATGTGAACATCTAATACTCACACTCATCCACAACTTGGGGCGATCTTGCTCCCATGCCTCACAGTCACCCTCCACAAATGTTGTCCCTCTCTCTTCTCCACACAATCCATTTCTCACTTGCAACTCTCTGCTTTCTTTCCTTGAAAGGAAAGAGAATGCAGGATTCCAGGGAGAGGCAGAGAATTGGAATGTGAGGCATCCTTCCAGTGACAGCTTCTGGCAATGCATGCTCTCCTGGTCCACTGGCAAGGAGGTCTTGGTCCAGGAGGCTGTAGGTGTCAGCAACATTTCACTGTAAAAGCCTGAACCTCCTGAGGCATTGGTGTTCACACATGTTGAGGAAACTGATCCTCTGCCCATGGACCCTGTGTTCGGGGGCTAACCTTTGATCTGAATCTCTATGTCCAGCTCCTCTGTACTGTGGTACAGCATGCTGCTGAGGAGAAAGCAGCTAGTGCTGCTTCTGGTGCTACTCCTGGTGCTGTTGGTGTCAGTGTGGCTGCTCCTCTTGTTCCTCTTGAGAAGTAATCGTAAGATCACAAGATCATAAGAAATAGGAGCAGTAGTAGGCCATTTGACCCACAAAGCCTGCTCCGCCATTTAATAAGATCATGGCTGATCTGAATGTGGCCTCAACTCCACTTGCCTGCCTGCAATTAAAAATCTGTCCAGCTCAGTTTTGAATATATTCAATGACCCAGCCACCACTGTTTTCTGCTGAAGAGAATTCCAAAGACTAACGACCTCAGAGAAGAAATTCCTCCTCATCTCCATATTAAATGGGAGACCCCTTATCTTTAAACTGTGCCCCCTAATTCTAGGTGCCATATGAGGGGTAACATCCTCTCAGTATCTACCCTGTCAAGCCCCCTCAAAATTTTATATGTTTCAATAAGATCACCTCATTTTTTGTAACTCCAAAAGTATAGACACAACCTGTTCAACCTTTCCTCATAAGGCAAACTCTTCATCCCAGGAATCAACTTAGTGAACCTTCTCTGAATGGCTTTCAATGCAAGTATATCCCTCCTTCAGTAAAGAGAACAAAACTTTACATGTTACGTTAGGAGTCTCATCAATACCCTAAACAGTTATAGCAAGACTTCGCTACTTTTACACTCCATCTCCCTTGCAATAAAGGCCAACATTCCATTTGCCTTCCTAACTATTTGCTGTACTTACCTGTTTTAAGTATTTTAATTACATTCCCAACTGCTCTACAGGGGTTACTGCTCATCTGCAAACTCACCCAAGTCAAAGCCGGAAGTGGGTGGGATCACGTTGAGTTCCCAACCCAACAGCACCTTTCAGGGGTTTAACCCCCATCTGCACCTGAGCCCACCTTCCCTTAGCAGTAAAAATTCTGCTCAGTAAATCTGATAATTGGTGAGCTAGCACCATAAATGTGGCCATGAAAGCTCCCAGATTCTCCTAAATTCCCATCTGGTTTATGATTCTCCTTCAGCAAAGGGAGCCTGCAATCCCCACCCAGTGTAACCTAGTCCAGATTCAGAACTGAATCTTTATACACTCAGAAATGGCCTATTAAGCAAACCAATTGTTTTTTAAAATCCACAATAATGATAAGCAATACAATTGATCTTACTTGTGTCACGGACATCCTGAGAACAAATTGAAAAAAACGCTTCAACAAGCATTTAAACACTAAAGTGCAGCAGCAGTAAGAATTTTATACATGCATCTTATAGCTGGCATGCTTATTAAGGCAATATAATATGTCAAATGTTTTCAATTTCAGGGATTGATATTACTCCTTGTTAGCAGAACTCGACTAAATAACGAATGAATATGTTAAAAATAGGCATTGTAGAACTACAGGAAATAATACATCCACAGGACATGAGGAATGAAGATTAGATTACCTATTCAATAACCAGCGTGCTGATTCATCAGGAAGAATATCAGTCTCTTTGAAACAAACATTGTTACTAAGAGAAAAAAAATAAGCTGCATCATCCCATTTTATTCCTTGTTTATGATCAGTTGAATAAAATTAGCCCAACTGAACAGACAGAGGATAGCATGTTCATGCAGAACAGTCCAGCCTCTAAGCAACATACACACTGCAACTGGAACACTGCCTGGTTTCAAATGAAAACTTCTCTGAAATGTCACAGCTTTTAAATATAAAACTAAAATTGAGAAAACAATTGACAGAAACAAAATGCTCACAATTTTATTTCTGTAACATTGGGCTGAATTTTATGCTCCCCCACCAGCAGGTTTGAAGGGGGTGGGGGGTGCGGGCTTGTAAAATCCAGCAGATGGCCTTCCCACCACCTACCTGCCTGCCCCAACCTGTCTGAAATGTTATGGGGAGCAGTGGAGGCATCAAGCAGTCTGCCTGCTTTTGGGTCTATTGAGGCACTTACGTGGCCACCGCTATTTTACCTAAAGCAGGGGCAGGCCCACTTCAAGCAGGTAGCTTTAGCTGTATGGATTAGTGTCGGGCAAGTGGGCGGACCTCCTTTGTGGGCTCCCTATGCAAATCGAAGGCAAACTCCCTGCCCCACCACCCCCTTAAAGATCACACCTCCCCCTTTACCCTCTCCCCGGCCTCTCAAACCCAACTCCACACCCACCTCACCAGGGCCTGCCTGCCTGGCCCCAGCGAAATACCCCCCACTTACCTTGGTGTGGGGTTCCAGTGATGATCTCCATTGCAGACTGCCTGTAGTCCCAGCAGTGACCACTGCTCTTGCTTGGTGCTGCTGGGACGACAGAGTAGCTGACAGCCTCGCGCTGCTCAGGGATACGATTGCCTATGTACAGGACAGGGGTGTGGATACCTGCCTCATCAGCTTGGATCAGGAGAAGGCCTTTGACAGAATATCGCACACCTACATGGGGGATGTGCTCTCCAAAATGGGGTTTGGGGAGGGAATTCGAAATTGGATCCAACTGCTCTACACTAACATCAGTAGCGCAGTCTCAATCAATGGGTGGGAAACAGATAGCTTTCCGATCAAATCTGGAGTCAGGCAGGGCTGTCCTCTCTCGCCTGTCCTTTTCGTGTGTTGCATAGAACCCTTTGCCGAGTCCATCAGGAAGGATCCGGGCATAAGAGGAGTGACGATCCCAGGCAGTGGAGGCACTCAGGTAAAAGCCTCCCTGTACATGGACGACGTCGCCGTCTTCTGCTCGGATCCGCTGTCGGTGCGCAGACTGATGCACATCTGCGACCAGTTCGAACTGGCCTCGGGAGCCAAGGTAAATCGTGGGAAGAGCGAGGCCATGTTCTTTGGGAACTGGGCTGACCGATCCTTTGTCCCCTTCACTGTCAGGGCTGACGGCCTGAAGGTGCTGGGGATATGGTTCGGAGGGACCGGGGCATGCGTTAGAAACTGGAAGGAGCGAGTGGCTATGGTGAAAAGGAAACTGGGCATGTGGGAGCGACGCTCCCTCTCCATTGCGGGAAAGAACCTGGTCATCAGGTGTGAGGTACTCTCGCTGTTGCTGTACGTGGCGCAGGTCTGGCCCATTCCACACTCCTGCGCGATGGCGATCACTCGAGCCATCTTCCGCTTTATCTGGAGGTCGAAAATGGATCGTGTCCGCAGGGATGCGATGTACAAGCCTCTAGATAAAGGGGGAAAAAGCGTGCCCAACATCGCCCTCATACCGATGGCCACCTTTGTGTGTGGCTGCATCAAGCGGTGCGTAGACCCTCAGTACGCAAACACCAAGTGTCACTACGTGCTGAGGTTCTACCTGTCCCCGGTGTTGCGAAGGATGGGCCTGGCCACGCTGCCGCGGAACGCTCCAAGTAGTTGGACCGTGCCGTACCACCTGTCCCTGGTGGAAAAATTTATGCAGAAAAACACCTTTGACCACAAGTCCATCAGGCAGTGGTCAGCACGTAACGTCCTAGAGGCCCTGAGGGAAAAGGAGAGGGTGGACCCTGT
The DNA here is from genome assembly GCF_964194155.1 of Cetorhinus maximus. Classification (NCBI taxonomy): domain Eukaryota; kingdom Metazoa; phylum Chordata; class Chondrichthyes; order Lamniformes; family Cetorhinidae; genus Cetorhinus; species Cetorhinus maximus. Next base: position 68,738,977 of record NC_135879.1, on the reverse strand, counting down.
GGGATGGTTCCCCGAGCAGACTGTCAAAGTCATTTGGCAGAATGCCTCATCGCCAGAACTTTCCAACAAGCACCAAGACGTAGCTTGGCTGGTGGTGAGAAAGGCCCTCCCCGTCAGATCCTTCCTACACGCCAGGAGGCTCACCCCCTCTGCACGTTGCCCTTGAGGTGGCTGTGGTGGGGAAGAGACCGTTGTTCACCTCCTTGTGGATTGTGCCTTTGCAAAGAAAGTCTGGAGAGAGATGCAGTGGTTGCTGTCGAGGTTCATCCCGAGCAGTTCTGTGACACAGGACTCTGTGCTCTACGGGCTGTTCCCAGGGACACACACCGAGACAAACATCGACTGCAGCTGGAGGATCATCAACTCGGTGAAAGACGCGCTTTGGTCTGCCCGAAACTTGTTGGTCTTCCAGCACAAAGAGTTGTCCCCGACCGATTGTTGCGGACTGGCACAATCCAAAGTCCAGGACTACGTGCTGAGGGACGCACTAAAGCTTGGGGCAGCTGCCGCAAAGGCGCAATGGGGAAGGGTCGCTGTCTAAGACCTTTCTACCACAGCGCACCGAGAGACTGGGAACTGTTTAGAGCCCCTCGGGCTGTACAGATCAAAATGAAAGGCTGTAAATGATTGTAATATTGTTTGTACTGATGCACCTGGTGATACATCTTGTAAAAGTGTAACCTGGATTGTACCCTTGTAATGTTGTTTTTGAAATGGTTTGGAATGTGATTGAAGATATTTTATGAATAAAGTATATTTTTACAAAAAAAAAGAGAGTAGCTGGCCCATCCAATTGGCTGGCAGCTCTCTGAGACATGACTTCTTGCTCCTGAGGGGTGGAAATCCATTTCCGGCCTATTAATAGCCAATAAATGACAGCAAGGCAGCCATTCCACCCTTGGACAGACATCAACTGACTTTTTGGGTGGGGGATGGGAGAATCACGGCACCCCGTAAAATCCAACCTATTATGTGCTGTTAGAAACAATAAATCTCCACCTAAGAAACATGTTTCAACAAACTTTAACAACTGAATAATAAAGCTATTGACAAATTGTGATAAATCCTTCCACAACATTCTCATAACTCATTACATTCTTTAAAAAATGGCAATTTGCCTTTCTCCCTATGTTAATTGATTCTTTAAAAAATTTCAGGATCCACTGCCAAAAACTAATCAGTTTATTTTATTTTCCTTCACCGGCCGTGGGCATCACTGGCAAACCATCATTTATTGCACATCCCTAATTGCCTTTGAGAAGGTGGTGGTGAGCTGCCTTCTTGAACCACTGCAGTCCCTCTGGTGTAGGTACACCCACAGTGCTGTTAGGGAGGGAGTTCCAGGATTTTAACCCAGTGACAGTGAAAGAACAGTGATATAGGGCAGAATTTTTCTGTCAGCGCGTGGGGGCGGGACCTGCATGCCGACTCGTAAAATGACACCCAGTGACATCGGGCACATGTCCCGACGTCACCGCGCACCATCGCAATATTTCGGTGGGCAGGCGCATGACCGCCATTAATTAACGGGCCACTTAAGGCCCTTGAGGCTTCAATTGAGTCCGGCAGTAAGCCCGAGGATGAGAACGCACAGGGAAATGCTGAGGGGGGCAGACGTTGACCCGGGCATACTCCAGGGAGGCAGGGACACCCGGGACGCTCTAATCCAAGGAACCTTTAGCTAGCACAGCACATATGGTTCTCCAACACAAGTCTGGCCTGTAGCCTCCATCCCGGAGACCTTAGTGCAAAATCTGTCTGGATAGGAGCATTGACGATGGGCCCAGTCAATAAATGTAAATGACACACAAATCACTCACCAAATCTCAGGAATCCATACACCTGCCCAAGAGGCACCCCCAGCCATTTTAGGCGGCATAAATTTAATTCTGTAACAAGTCTCTTGACATAACAGAAATAAAATGGTGTTGCACTTCACACACTCTCAGAAGGAACTCATAGGGGGGCCCAACAAAAAACCACCAGTGATGAACCAGGGGTGTGCCTAAGGTGCCTTCATTTTATGTTTGCGGGTGCTTCATCTTTTTGTGGTGCCCCCTTGTTGACAGTGGCATCTCTCTGATGCCCTCTGATGACCTTGGCGGACGTCCTCTGGCCCGTCGAGCCTGTGCTGGCCCCGCCTGGGAGGGAGCTGCCAGCTCCGCAGTTGGCATCTCCCCAGTCATCGCAGCCTCATTGGGTGCCTTGGTCACTGGCAGAGGGGCGGAGGAGCTGCCGGCCTCATCCGGAGCACCCTGAGAGACGCCAGCAGAGACGACAGCTGCTCCACTGATGTGAGGTCCATTCAGCCCTCCCTGCTCACCATAGATGGATGGGCACTGAGGTGGGATACCTGGTGCCCAAACCACTGCCCACACAGGCACTGACCACCTGAGGTCAATGCCGCTGTGAGGGATTGCAGGTCCGAGCGCAACCCCAGGAACTCCTGATCATGTCCATGGAGCTGCCTCTCCATGAGATCCAACACTATCTCCATGGAGGAAGCTTGGCACTCAGCCATGAGGCTCACTGCATCGGCTATGGTCAACTCCTCCACCACTGACATTAAGCCAAGCAGAGCCTCATGTATCTCCTCTGGATGGTCCTGCACACCCGGCCGCATCTCATCAGTTGGCTGCTTCGCTGACGACTCCAGAGGCTCATTATCAGCGATGGACTGAACATGTGCCTGGGCCCCTGCAGTCCTCCGACTGCTGGCGCCATTGGCACACTCTATCTCCGCCAGCTCCTCCAGTGACTGTGAAATGCCCTCACCTCTGTGACCCGGGTCACTAGCCGAAGATATGATGCCCACCAGGGTGCCAGTATCTGTGCTGGTGCCTTCCTGGCAGAGATGGTGTGACGCTTCTGATGGTGCAACTTCATGCCCCTCAGGTGTCAGAGGGAGCCTCTGCTGCTCCGGGTCCCGGCCCTGCGCCGCTGTTGCTGAAAGGAAGAGTAAGGACATTCGATCAGTTAGCCTGCGGGCAATGTCAATGTACATGCCTGTCCCACGGATCATCATGCGCTCATCATTCCACACGCAATGGGCAAGCCTGTTGGTTACGTCATTCACTCAACAATGAGCACTGCCATGGGTGTTGGGAGACTACTGGTGACGTGAGTGCTGGCCACACATACCTGACCATGGAACCCGAGCCTCTCCGGCTCCAGTGAACCTGGGCGCCTCTCCAGGTCCAGGGCCTCCTGCTCAAAACGGCTAAGCAGCAAAATCTGTCCTGGGCCACCGCCAGTCCTCAGCTGCTTGGCGTTGTTGTGAGAATTCTTCTCCTGGAAATGAAAAAATAGCATTGATAAGTGATACTTGTACTGTCAATCTCCTGGCGGCCGGCCCACCCAAGCCCAGTTGCCCGTTCCAGGGGTGCAGTGCACCCTTCCCCCGCTGCAGGCCAGCACTCACACAAATATGCCAGGTATGTCCTTCCCCCCTGCACCCCCTCCCCCCTTGGCCACATGCTGCCTTCATCATAGTTGGGAACACACAGTTGTACCTGCCGTTGCAAGGAGGCACAATGACGTGGATCACAGAGGGCAGCAGATCTATCTGTGCCATGCCACCTTGAACATCCCTTCCCACCATGTCACCACCCTGACTTCGACATGTCCTGGAGTTCGAGCACTGCGCCTGGGTGCAGATCCTCCAGGCTGCCCCCACTACAGTCATGTGGGTCTCAGTCCACCACATGCTGCGGGTGCAGAACCCGTCTCATCACCACCCTCTCAGGCTGACCAACGCATAGGGAATATCTGCTGGCCCGCCTAGCTAAGGACATATGCCGTCAATGACTCATTGCACTCAGGCCACTCAGACACGGGTGGGGTGCCAGCGGGGGAGAAGCTTACATGATGGGTGAACTGAACAATCAAAATGCTACTCACCCTTCCCGTGCGCAGCAGGTCATTGAACCGCTTGCAGCACTGGGTCCATGAGCGCCACACCACATCGTGGGAGCTCACGACATCCGCTACCTCCTCCCATGCACGCTTGGTCAAGTGGGGTGGCTTCCTCATCCGGTCCTCAGGGATGAGCACCTCCTGCCGTGCTGCCACCTCCTTGAGGAGGACAGCAAGGCACTCGTCTGAAAACCTGTGCGCACAGTGACCACCCACCCTACCCTCCTGCATGGCTAGCCTCGATGTGCCTTGGCCCATACTTCTGGCCATGTACAGCAGCCTTGGAGTGGCTGCAGCTTGCCCTTTTATCAGGCCGCCGGCGGCGACTGCCAATCCGCCTCCGCCCGCCCGCTCCCACCACCCCTGGGAGTCGGCAAACACGCTAGGCAGGCCTTAATTGGTCCGCCCGTGTAAAATGGCGGGGCAGTGCTGATCGCCGGCGGCAATCGGGTCCGCAACCGTCTGCGCCCGCTCCTGCACGCCTCGCCCGACATGGGGAAAATTCTCCCCATAGTTCCAAGTCAGGATGGTGAGTGGCTTGGAGGGGAACTTCCAGGTGGTGGTGTTTGAATGCGCCTGCCACCCTTGTCCTTGTAGATGGTAGTGATCGTGGGTTTGGAAGGTGCTGTTTAAGGAGGCTTGATGAGTTTGATGGCAGTGCATCTTGGGGATGGTACACATTACTGCCACTGTGCATCGGTGGTGGAGCGACAGAATGTTTGCGGATGTGGTGCCAATCAAGCGGGCTGCTTTGTCCTGGCTGGTGTTAAGCTTCTTGATTATTGTTGCAGCTGCGCTAATCAGGACAAGTGGAGAGTATGCTTTCTTGGGCCATTCTTTATCTGTGCACCAAGTTGAAATCCATCCATTATTTTTTGACATTGTTTACAAACAGACTAACAAAGAGGGGAGAAAACATGACCTTCACCCACCTTCAGTGGCAGAGGTAAACAACAATTGATCGAGCGTTAATTGCTGTTTGTGGAAGAGCTCCAAACGTCTACCATCTTTTGCATATAGAAATGTTTTCTAATTTCACTCCTGAAAGGCTCTAATATTTGGACCATGCTTCATAGCCCGACTCCCCAAACCATAGAAATAGTTTCTCTCAACCACCTTAATATATTCCCCTTAATATCTTGAAAACTTTGATCAAGTGACACCTTAGCATTCTAAATTCTGGGGAATATATCCCTAGTTTATGGAATCTCTCCCCATAATCCCAAATGGCTTGTTGCCTTGTAACTGCTTGGGTGCCCACATCAAGTGAGACTTCCTATTGTGTTTTTTTTTGACCAACTTAACTTGAAGTCTACTGAAAAAGGGGTTAACTGCTTTTCCACATTTTTTAAATAGCAAGTATGAGAAATAACAGAAAGATTTTGATGTGAAGTGAAGCCTAATTAATTTACCTATATTCATATAGAGCCGTGTATATACTGGATAAGTACTGGAGGCTGTGGCGTAGTGGTACTTTCCCTGGAATAGTGGATAATGTTCTGGTGACCTGGGTTCAAATCCCACCACAGCAGATGGTGAAATTTGAATTACATAAAAATCTGGAATTAAAAGTCTAATGATGACCACATTGTTGTGAAAGCCCATCTGATTCACTAATGTCCTTCAGGTCTGGCCTACATGTGACTCCTGACCCAATGTGGTTTACTCTTAAATGCCCTCTGAACAAGGGCAGTTAAGGATGGGCAATAAATGTTGGCCTAGCCAGTGATGCCCACATGAATGAGTAAAAAACAAAGTCAGATCCCAGGGTGAAACCTGGCTTGATACATCCAAAGTATTTTTTAGAAACTGTGGAGGAAGGTTACAGAACAAATTCATAGAAGTCTGCTGATGAACTTGTAACACAAAGAATAAAATATTTATTAAACAAGTAAAATGAATATATTACACCACAAAAAGGTTGGAAAGATCGCAATACAAACACAAGAAAACACTTCAAATTCACTCTATTCCTTTACCCCAGCAATATCTTTACAGGCACATAAACCAGTGAGGAGTTACCTCTAGCTAGATACAAAAACTTCTCGCTTTGGACTGGCACAGAGATAAATGGTTTTCTTCCAGTGAATTCCTGAGCATTCACTCAATGCTTTTCAGCCAACTCGTATCTCTCCCTGAGACACCCAAACCGCACTCCAAACTGACTGTTCCTTCAACTGCAGAGCAAATAAATGAGTTCCCTAAATTCAGTCTTCCAGTAGCACCTCTGCTAAACTGATCACTTTACTGAGTTCTATCACTGGCTAATCGGTCAACTATTGTCTCCAATAGCCTTGTAGTCTTGTAATCAGAGAGCTTAAAATTCCTGTCCCATCTCTCTAACACATGCTCAACTCTCTCCTCTGTGTCTGTGTCACTCGACCACTGTCGCTAGACAACAGTAAAGTTTTTTCTTCTGTGTTTTTCCCCACAATCATTAAACTTTTAATCCCTTTTAAACCATCTCTTTAACTTCAGGGATTGTAAAACCTCATTAAAAATGTATATGTACATAAAAACATACAAACAAACCCAAAAGACCTAACCTTTTAGTCAGGAGTCTATCCAGATTCCCAGGCACCAAGGCTCACAAGCAACGTAAATGAAACTGAAGCCATTTTACCTTTCTTAACACAAATGTAAATTTTCAACTTGAAAATTATACATTGTTTAAAACAATATACATATATTTATATATACAATGAAATAGTCCTTCAACTGCTGCTGATGCATATATAGTCAAATCTTGTTCAGATTGAATATATTTAAGGTGTTACAATCTGAAGACCTCCATGTCTTTTTGTGGATGTCCTTGTGTTTAGTGTCTGGACATGTTGAGGTGTTAATATAGGCTCTGACCATCACCTTGTGTTAGACAAGATCCACCTGAAGCTGAAGAAGCCAACAGCCACAAAGTCAAAGGTCATTTGCAATGGAGAAGCTGAAGGAAAATGACATGTCAGACAGTTTCCAGCTGGCCCTTTCCAACAGATTCAATGTATTAATGGAGTTGGGCCATATTGGGGATCAGTGGGAAATCCTCAAAAGATGGACTAAAGAGAGTGCAGAAGTCACTATCGGGCAGAGGAGAGGAGCCAACAACAGCGATGGATTACTGACCCAATGTCAAAGTTGACTGACGAAAGAAAGCTGGCGAATTACAAGAGGGAACCAAGAAAAGAACACTGAACAAAGCTGAGAGGACGATGAGAAGTACAGAAGACTGGATAAAACCACGAAGAAGGGCTGCAGGAGAGACATACGAGGATGGATAGAGTTAAAAACTAGGGAGGTACAAGAAGTAGCAAATCAGAACAACTCAAGACACTGCACAGGATTGTACGGGAACTGACTGGTAGAAGGAGCAAGACCGTTGTATCAATCAAGGACAAAGATGGTAGGACACTAGTGACAGGTGAGAAACAGGAGGCAAGGTGAATGTAACACTTTTGGGAGATCCCCAACCAGCCCAGCCCCAGCTCCACATTCAAGTTCAATGACAGCACTGCCACAATAGAGCTCACAGGCCTGTTCAACAAGAACTGAACTGGAAGATGTCTTGGATGACTGACTTGGAAGTAATCACCAAGCCAAAGAAAGGGAACCTCAGCAACTGCAACAACTGGAGGGGCATAATATAGCTGTCAGCTTCTGGCAAGGCCTTCAGCACAGTGCTCCTCAAAAGATTAAAAGCAGAAGTAGACAGTACGCTTTGTGAAGAACCGGCAGGTTTCCGGGATGGCAGAGCATGCAACGAGCAGATCTTTACATGCAGGAACATCATAGAGCATAGCCTAAAGTGTCAAAAGCCACTTGTTATCAACTTAATTTATTTCAATCCATCGGCACGCAATCTGGTACATCACAAGACAGTATGGCATTCCAGAGTGGTATATTAACATCTTAAAAGCCTTATACCACGACTGCTGCATCAAGGCCAACACTGGCATCATGAACTCCTTCAACATCATCACAGGAGTACAGCAAGACTGTGTAATCTCCACATTTCCTCTTGGTTCTTGATTTTATCAAGAGGAAGGTGTTGGTGGGTGCAGACTTTGGAACGGCAACCTGGCACCACCACCAGTTGAGGACCTGCATTTTGCAGGTGATATTGCTTTGCCGGACAAAGAATCGTGCACGCTCCAGACATGATCACCAGCCTTGACAACAGCAGCATCAAGGTTAGTCTACACATCAGCTGGGAGAAGATCAAGACACTGATGGCTGGACGTCAGCAAGATCCTCCATCACCATTGGAAAACAGAACATCGAGGGCATTGACTAGTTCCCCTACCTAGGGAGCAACATCTCCGGGGAGGTTGATGCAGAGATTGACACCCACACCAGAATTGGCAAAGCAGCATTAGTCTTCCAGCGACTGCACATGGTCTGGGAATCCAACACCTTCAACACAATCATGAAGCTGCAAAGCTACATGTCCAGTGTAGTACCAACTGCAATCTATGCCAGTGAGAATGTAAGAGAAAGGCCAAGGTATCATGTAAGTTGGGCTTCTTTCACCAGCATTGCATATGTAAGATCCTGGGCACTACATGGGGAGACAAAATCGCCAATGAAGAAGTGCTACAGAGAATGGTTCAGAATTGCCTGTGGGTCATTGTGACGGAGAGACAACCTTTCCTCATTAGACAACCTGCCATTCCTGGTATTAGTCCAGTAAACCTTCTCTGAATGTATGATTTTAAAATTCTCATCCTTGTTTTCAAATCTCTCCATGGCCTTGCCCCTCCCTATCTCTGAAATTTCCAACCCCACAACCTTTCGAGGTATCTGAGCTCATCTAATTCTGGCTTTTGTGTACTCCTGATTATAATTGCTCCACCTTTGATGGCTGTGTCTTCAGTTGCCTAAGCCCTAAGCTCTGGAATTCTTTCCCTGCACTTCACCACCACTCTTTCCTCCTTTAAGATGCTTTAAAAATCTACCTCTTTGATTAAGCTTTTGGTCATCTGACCTAATATCTCATGATGTGACTCGGTGTCAAATTTTCTTTTACAATGCTCGTGTGAAGTGCCTTGGAATGCTTCATTAAACTAACTTAGACTTAGTTCCTCTGATCCCATGCAGGAAAATGGTCAGCAAGACTCTGCCATCAGCCCGGGCCCATCACAATTTCTTTTGCTCTAGCCCAGGTGGTGTCCTGCTCTTGAAGGTCCTCCTTAAATTTACTTTGCCAGGTCTTCTTTGTTCGGCCCCGTCATCTCCTTCCATCTGGTGGTGCCCATTCTACTGCCACTCTGGCAGTCCTGGAGATGAAAAACGTGTCTGGACAGTACAAGTTGTCTCCCCATGTGATACCCAGGATCTTACACATGCAATGCTAGTGAAAGACACCCAACTGTCATGACACCTTGGCTGTTCTCTTCCATGTCTCACTGGCATAGATTGCAGTTGGTGCTCAAGGTTTGTATCCACTGGAGTTTAGAAAAGTAAGAGCCAACTTGATTGAAACCTTTAAGATCCTGAGAGGTCTTGACAGGGTGGATGATGTGGAGAGGATGTTTCCTTTTGTGGGAGAATCTAGAACTAGAGGTCACTGTTTAAAAATAAAGGGTCGCTCATTTAAGACAGAGATGAGGAGAAATTTTTTTCTCTGAGAGTCATGAGTCTTTGGAACACTCTTCCTCAAAAGGCAGAAGCAGAATCTTTGAATATTTTTAAGGCAGAGCTAGATCGATTCTTGATAAGCAAATTGGTGAAAGGGTATTGGGAGTAGGCGGGAATGTGGGGTTGAGTTTACAATCAGGTCAGCCATGATCTTATTGAATGCCATTGTCGGCGTGAGGGGCCGAGTCACAATCACATAGGATGTCATTTGTGACTTTGATCAGACCAGTTTTAATGCTGTTGCAGGGTGGAAAGCTGATATGAGGAATTCAAACATAGAGTTCCAGGAAAGACGGGAATGGATTTGGGAAGGGACAGCATGTTCAAGGACTTTGGGGAAGAAAGGGAGGTTGGGAATGTGACAATTGTTTCCAAAGACAGAGGGATCAAGGGTTTTATTTTAAGGAGTGGGTGGTGATGGCAGATTTAAAGAGGAACAACACTTGAAGAGAGAGAACCATTTAAAGTATAACATATCATGGGGGCCAGGAGGGAAAGTTTAGTGAGAATAAGATTGAGTGAGCAGGATGTAGGTCTCATGGACAAGATCAACTCAGAGAGGGCATGAGGACATACAGGAGAGAAACTAGAGAGAGATGCCATAAACACCACTTACGACGCTTCCTGTAGCCTAGTATGTGCCTGAGTGCCTCAGTTCCCTGCTGAAACATGAATTTGTCCATTTCATTTTTGAAAGCTGCAGTACAGATGTTGGGTATGCTATCTTTCCCTCCAAACAATCCATTGCTTACAATATGCCAAATACTCTGCTAAGAGGGACTTTTTTGCAAGGATTACCTAAGACCTTGGCAGTGGCTGAGCATCCTTTACAGTAATAAGGCTAATTATGGAGGAATGAAGGCTGTCAATGAACTGTTTCCTCAGTGCTTCACTGATAAAGACTGGCCAACTGATTCTAAATCTGTATTATTCTGTTGGAATAGCAGATAACAAAGCTCTCATAATTTAAATTGGCCTTCATTAGTAACACCAATTCTCTAGTTTTTTTAAAAACTTTAACACAATTTTTTTCTGTGTGTCTGTGAAGCATGAATGTGTATATGATGTCGGGAATGATGGTGATGGAAATAAAAGTCTGATGGGCTGTTTTAACATGAATCCTTTACTGTCCATTTAGCGCAACTGCCATAGTTGAATATTACCCCCTTAATGCTAGTTTAATTTTCAAATGAAAGCTTCAGTCTTACTTATCCCTGTTTAGTTTAACTTGTCAATAACCTGATTCATAGTTCATAGTCTGAGATACACAATCAAATGGATGTTTGTGAGTCCATCAAAGAGAGGGCAAGGCAGCTCATTTTATATCTTCTGAGTATGCGTCATTTAAGAATGTTGAGTAAATTGTATTTAAAATGTATCGAAAAATAGATCAACTTTGATCATTTGTACTCTTGTGTATTTTTTTGAATTTTTCAGCCTAATTGTGAAAGATTTCTTTTGATGCTCCTGTGCCTCAGATCTGGTTTCAGAGCAAAGCGATAGGTAGAACCATAACTAGGTTTGTGACTGCAGTATCTCAACTTGCAAGGCACTTGAATGAACTGGATCTGAGGTTGTTGGTAAATAATCAGTGAATGTCTGATATTGCACACAAAATTTTCCCCACAAACGCTTCTTACAAATTATGAAAATTATTGAAGTGTCAAGATTAAAACATTATTGTAAAATACACACAAAACTGTCATTCTCAATTTTAGTGGAGAATACTAACTCAAACTTAAAAAAAGCAAGCTTAGAACTTTCATTATTGTTCTTTGCAAGCCCACAACAAATTCTATATGATGTTAAGCACTACAATCAAATTAGGAGATGGAACTAACTGCTTTGAAATTTTCAAAGTGGGCCTTTTCTGGTCCCTTTTCATCTATTTTTTAAATCAAATTATTAATTATTTAGCTAATATAGTCATTCAATACTGTACTTTTCTATTTTTAACCTTAATAGAATGAGAATTTTGCCAAAAAGCTCTATCCTAAAAATAAAACAAATTAAAATATTGGGCAGAAATTTTCAATTGGGGAGCCGGGACCGTGCCTGAGCCTCTTGAGCATGAAATGACTTGCATTGATGTCCACCGAGCATGCCGATGCCAATACCCAGTCGCGCAATAGTTCGGTCGGTGGGCGTGCGCCGGAGTCGGCAGCGCGCCCGCCAACAATTAAAAGGCCTGTTAAGGCCATCAAATAATCAATTAACCTAAAGTTAATTTTCAATTAACCTAAATTTTTCACTGCCCATCCAACCTAACGATTGCCAGGCAGGCGAAAAGGCCAAGTGGCCTTTGCATTTTTTGGAAACCTCGTCCATGGGTGGGATGAGGTTTCCAAAAGCAAAATATAAGTTTTTCAATTGAATTAATAACATGTCCCTGCTCATGTGACAGAGCCACATGAGGGGACATGTTTTATTACATTTTTATTTTCTTTATTTTTTTTAACAGCGCTTCACCTCCCTAATGCAGCTCCATGCACGCATATGCGAAGTTCATGCCCGGCCTGCTCGCATGCCTCCCCTCCCCGCACAGGTAGCACTGAGTGCTGCCTCTCATGTTTCACACTGGGCAGGCCTTAATTGGCCCACCAGCGAGAAATCGCGGTCCGGTGCCAATCGCGGGCTTCCCACCCACCTGTGCTCGCCCTTGCCGAGCTCGCACGCAAAATTCTGCCCGTTGTCTATTTATTTTCATACCAGATAGAGATACACTCTCATTAAAATGTACTATTGAGTCTTTTCTTTCTCAGCAGTTGGCCAGTGTTGACTATGAACAGGAAATGGCATACAGCTCTAAGACTCCATCCAGCTTAGGTGCTTAGTTGTTTCTACAGAAGCATTGAAACTGTTCTTCACTAGCTGATGCAGCATATCCATTTAATCCATCAAATCCAAACAGCCACTCACTTAGTAATCCCTAGGCCGCAGCACAGGATGACATAGTTTTCTGCTTACTGGGTTTTCATTAGTCTCCTGACAGACCTTCTCCCCGCCCCCCTGAAAGATATAGTAATTCAGCAGAAAAAAACAACAGATTCAGACATCCATTGCCACACTTGGCTCACTGTGCAGCTGATATTGTTTTGTAGTCAGTATTGCAGAACTGGCTCCACTTCTGAGTCACACTAACATTGTTCAAAACAATGTACATTAAAGTCTGGAAACAGTTTGTGCTGCTTTCTTCATATGGCAAACAGCTGTGCATAAAATAATTTATTAAATAATCTAAAGTCCCTGACTGAGGTGAATTCTTTCTGGAAAGTATGTTACAGTTTGTAGTCACCATTGTTAATAAAGTGCTTTGTGCTTATATTTTTTAGCAACCGATTGGTATAATTTCTGTTTTCATATCTTGCTGTTTGACATCGATCCGGTAATTTTGCCCGAACTAATTTCCTTCCCTCCTCTTCCCCTCCTTCAGGCATTGGTTCCTTGCTAAGATATGAATGCCACATGAATTTATTCAGTGATTGTTGGCAAGCATTTCAATCATCAAGGGAATCACAGCCAAACTTAATCAAGGCTTTATCTGACATCCAAACACATCAGGGTTCAATGGACAGTGGACCAATTTTCTTGGCAAATAATTCCATCTCTAGCCTAGGTCACTGAGGCTCAATATTGTGCCTCATATCCTGGTTAAGGTTAGGTAAATCAGCACATGCTGGGGATCAAACATGAGACCTTCCTTGACTAAGCAACTCAGTACCTCAACAGATTGAACCATCATATGGAACCCCCCTCATATCCATTACATACAATCCATTTCGAAAATCCTATAAAATGCACAATAGTCAGGCTAAAGATGGTCTGCCTAAATAAATTGTATTTTGCTTTTATTATTAGATTCCAGATGTAGAAGTCAACCTGCAACACCTGGTGGGTTGATCACTGGCCTGCGGTAGATGCTTCTCATAGAAACCTTTTATCTTGGCTGCAGAAGATCAAACTGACTCTAATTATTTAAAGGAAAAGTAATGGAGTGAAATCTGTACCAAAAATTTACCATCCAATGCTGAACTCCCACAAAAATATCAGCTCTGTTTGAGTATTTTTTACAAGGTTGACTGGCAAAAGGAGGCACCTAAAATTTGCAACAGGATAAATGATGATTACATAGGGCGGAATTGTCCCAGATTTGCACAAAGTGCAGTAGTGGGTGGGAAAAAGGACATTATACCTGCCGGCCACAATGGTGGTTTTTTTGTGCCATATTGTCCCATTCTTGCCTCATTAATTATGCAGCCACAGGAAACATGCTGTCTCACTAGTGGGTGGCCTCCAATTTGCCCACCATACCGTTACTTCGCCGCTTCCTCACACAGGGCACTATATTTAAACAGCAGCCACATGCACACTTCTCAATGCCTGCAGCCCAGGAGTGCTCTGGTGAAGACATGGCCCCCAAAGCCAAGAAGAGAGCAGCCCCCCTGCCTCAGTAATGCATCCCTAGGATGCCGTCTGGGCACCGTGTAGGCCCGCTGCGATGTCTCCTACCCTGCACTGGCCGCAAGAGGCCCATCAGTCTCACCACACCAGCTTGGGAGGCAATGGCAGAGGTGGTCAGTACCAATGCTACACACAGAGGTCGGCCATCCAGTGCAGAAAACGGATGAATGATCTCATCCGTGCTGCCAGGGTAAGACAACCATCTCATCACTCTAAACTCTCACATTCACAAGGCCATCTCATATTCACTGCCATCTTGCTGCTAGCTCAAGGGACATCACCACTCACTTTCCAACACACACCCTCACATCTCCATCTGACCTCATCCCCTAAAGTGACTGCCACCCCAGCCATCATCATCTTGCACAGATCAACATGTGCCCCCCAACACACCCGGGGATTCGTCCCTTCCCCCGTACAGCCCTCACCCTGCAGCCTCTTTCCTTGCCTGAGGCCACTTCTCCACCTTCCCCAAACAAGCCCTAGCCCTGCAGCCGTTAAAAAGCCACTCATGCCTTACGACCGGTCTGGTAGGTAGAGACCTGCTCATGTTGGCTGCGAAGCTTGGCGCTGATGACTGCAAGTGCTGCCCGAGGTAAGGTAGGCAACAAACCTTGAAGTCCCAAGCGAAGTGTAGGTCAGCAGGTGCACGTCGCTTAAGTACAGTTGTGAAATCATGCCGACATGCCCGTATGAGCCGACGTGGGGGGATGATTCCGCCAGGGCTTATAATGAGATGCTAAGGTATTGAAATTAGGTTCCTGGTGTGCGGCGGCAGGAAACGCAGCGGATTATCACAAACTCGTTTCACGACGGCGTCAAACCGATTTTTGGCCCTCTCGCCATATTGTGCTTCCACCCATCTGCCCCCCCCCCACGCCGCCTGCCCTGGCACCGGACGCTGGGGCTGGAAATTTCCAACCGTAGGATTGCATTGGAAACTTATGGCATAGAAACAGGACATTCAGTCCAATCAATCTATGTCGATGTTTATGCTCCGCTCGAGCCCGCTCCCATCTTTTCTCAACTAAATTTAACATCGTAACCATGTATTCCCCTCTTCCTTATTTGCTTGATTCCACTCATCAACTAACTCCACCCATGCCTTGAGACAATAGGAAAGAGAGAGGGCATTGACTATATTAGTCATGTTTTGTAGTTGCCCTGACACCACATGAAAAAGTCATAATAATCTTGCCTGACAATATCAGGCTGCCCAAGTAAAGTGTGACAAACTAGCTAACTGTATAGTCAACCTATTGGAATAAAGAATTCATGCGTTCATGGACTGCT
This sequence comes from Cetorhinus maximus, assembly GCF_964194155.1. Lineage (NCBI taxonomy): Eukaryota > Metazoa > Chordata > Chondrichthyes > Lamniformes > Cetorhinidae > Cetorhinus > Cetorhinus maximus. The sequence goes on along the minus strand of NC_135879.1, from coordinate 68,723,677 downwards.
ATTTATATCCTCAGGACGTCTGAAAACACTTCACAGTAAGGAATTACTTTCGATATGTACTGTAGTCTATTGTTTAGTAGGCAAGTGCAACAGCCAATTTGCACAAATTGAAGCTCTCATGAACAGTAAATTAGGTAAATCTGGCTTGCTGGTGATAATCGCGAAATCAATGTTGGCCAGGGCACTGGGAGAACTGCTCTCTTCATCATGCTAAGATTCAAAGATCCTTTATGTCCACTTAAATAGCAGAAAAGGCCTTCATTTAACACCTCATCAGAAAAATTATACCAGCATTCCCCTCAGCACTGTACTGAAGCTCGAATCTAAATTACAGTACATGCTCACATCTTGCACTCGACTTGAATCAAAGAACTTCCAGCTTAACGGTGATAGCGTTACCACGAAGCCAAGCTAACTAATTCCAGCTCCATCCTGCCACAGCCCTGAACCTGTATCTTTTCCTGGTGTCTCTCCTATCTCCAATCATGTCCATCCAAGTTCATCTTATCCACAAGGCTTATTGCCTGCTCTCTCGATCCTATTCCCACAAAACTGCTGACCACCCAACTTCTTTTTCAGGCCCCAATGTTGGTTTATATTGTTCATGGATCTCTCTCCTAATGTATTTCCCTCCCTCTTACAAATTTGCCATCATCATCTCTCTCCCCATTAAACAGCCCTTGACCCCTCCATCCTTGCTAACTACCACCCATCTCCAACTTCCCTTTCCTCTCCATAGTCCTTGAAAGTGTTGTCGCCTCCCAAATCCACGTTTCCTGGAACATCATCTTTGAATCCCTTCAATCAAGTTCCCTGCTTGAGAACCAAACAGCTCTTATCAAAGTCACAAACTACATGCTATATGTCTTTAACAAAGGTAAAGTATCCCTCCTCGTCTTCTTGACTTCCTGCAATATCTCTCCTTTGTCATCCATCTGGTTGGACTGCATGCACCTGGTTCCATTTTTTTCTACTTAATCATAGTCAGAGAATCATCTGCAATGGCTTCTCTTTCTTGTGACCCTCAAGGATCTATCCTCAGCTCCCTCCTATTTCTCACCTACATGCTGCCCCTAAGCGAGATCATCCAAAAACATATTAGTTTTCACATGTATGCTGATGACACCCAGCTCTACCTCCACTGTCGCTAAGTCATCAGGCTGCTTATCCAACATCCAGTACTGAATGAGCAGAATTTCCTCTAGCTAAATATTGGAACAACTGAAGACATTCTCATTGGTGAATACATATGTACATTGGTGAAAAATAACTTTGGGCAGAATCGTCCCAGATTTACACTAACTGCATAGCGGGTGGGTAAAACAATGTTTTATCCGCTGGCCGCAATGGCGGGTTTTCATGCTGTATCATCCCAAACCCGCTGTATTAGTTATGCATTCCTGAGAAACACGCCATTTCCATGGCGGGTGGGCTCTCATTTGCCCAGCATGCTATCTCTTTGCCGCTTTATAGTGCTGGGCGCCATATTTAAAGTCCAGCTGTGCGCACATATCTCAGTGCTTCCAACCCATGACTACGGCAGGGAAGATGTCCATGAAAGGCAAAAAGACTGCAGCCCCCAGGTTTAGTGACTATCACTGGAACGCCTTTTGGACGCCGTGGAGGCCTGCAGCAATGTCCTCTGCAGGAGCGGTGGCAGCGTGACCAACCAGGCTTGGGAGGCGGTGGCAGTGGTGATCAGTGCCAAAACTGCACAGAAGAGGTTGGCAATTCAATGCAGATAGAGGATGAATGATCTCATCCATGCTGCCAGGGTAAGGCAACCATCTTATCACTCTAACCTCAAACACTCAAGCCCATCACACATTCACTGGCATCTCACTCACTGCCAGCTCAAGGGACATCAGCACCCATTCTGACACACATGCCCTCACATCTCCATCTGGCCTCATCTTCCCTGGAGACTGCCTCCTCAGCCCTCACCATCTTGAGGCCACTTGCACAGATCAACATGTGCCCCCAACACACACCCTGGGATACCCTCCTCCCCCAGTCCAGCACTTGTCCTGCACCCTCTTCCCTTGCCTGAGGCCACTCCTCCCCCTTCGCCAAGCGAGCCCTAGCCCTGCAGCCATTGAAAAGCCACCCACATATGACCGATCTGGCAGGTAGAGACCTGCCGTGAGCTCCACTAAAAGTGATGTGGTGATGTCTGTGGAAAGCCCGGAGAACGCGGCCCGCCATCGGCCAGCTGAGTGGATGATCGCAAACTGGTTTCACGGCGTTGTGAAACCGATCACGCCATATTGTCTGCTCATGCCACCAAACACGCCCGACAACGGCAGACACGGAAAATTCCGGCCTTAGTGTCACATAATTCATAAGATCAGATGTACAGGTTACAATTTCCACTGATGCCCTTTTTGGCACTAACTATTTAAGGTAATTATTGGGCCATAACTTCTGAGCTCCGGGGCAGTGTATCTGGGGTGTACCCCAAAGATGCACTGGGGAACCCCCACCAAAGGTTTCCAGGTAAGGACTGCATGGCAATTGCCCAGGAAGTTCAAACTTCCAATGGGCAATTGTTCTGCACTGGGAGCCATCCAAAATACGGTTTAAATCGCAAACTTCGGATGGTTTTGACTGTCACACAGCAATAGTTACCCTGAAAAAGTTAGAACAGTTAAAACCATTCTAGCTTCTGTACTGACCTCCCCTGAACTCCCCATCCAGACATCCCACACCCCCAACCACCCATGGGATTCCCCCCATGCCCCTACTAACACCCCCAAGCCCCCCACAGGACTCCACCCACTTCTCCACTACTCCTTGACCCCACGTGACTCCACCCACCACCCCCCCCACACTAGCCGCCCAACACCACGACTACCCACCCACCTGACAATCCTCACCCCACAATTACCAACCTCGACCCCCCCACCAGAATACCCCCCACCCCTACCCCCACCAGGCCCGATACCGCTCCCCACAACACCCCCACAGGCCCAACCCGACCTGCCGCCCCCCATGCCTTACTCGACCCCCTCCCGATTCCCCCTCCTAGGCCCAACCCAAACCAACCCACCCAGACCCGATCCATCCCAGACCCGACCAAACACCACGCCCCCCCCCATCCCCACACCCATCTCGACACCCACCCCTCAAAATACCCAACTGGATCCAGCCCCACAGGCCCATCCCAACCCGACCCCCCCCTCCCAGATCCAACTCAACCACCTCCAAACCTCTGAAGACCCCCTCTGACACGGCCCAAACCCACCAGCCACAAATCCTACCCATTTACCTTATATACTTACTTGCTCCCTGGCCTGCTGGACCTTCAAACTTACCGGTTCATGGCAGCTAGGTGCAGTAAAAAAGGGGATATGGGCCTGAATTTTTCAGTTGCGGGTGCGCGTGAACGGCAGGCCTGGGAGGGGCCAGGAAACGGGCCCCCGACCGCGATTGGCCCCCATCCACAATTTCACACTGACTGGCCAATTAACAGCCAGCCAGCGTAAAATGCGTGCTGAAAAGCTCAGCGCTGCTGGGTGGGGGCGGGAAGAGGCCAGGCGAGGATGTCACTGCGTGCGCAGGTAAACACTTTGAGAGAGCTCCCTGAAGGCAGACAGCTGCCTCAGGGAGCTGCAGACCTGCAAATAATGAAATGAAGCAGTAAAAAGCTGCAAAAAAATGTCCATGCATCACTATCAAGCAGCTGAGAGCATACCTCATAAAAATGCTGTCCCCAGATATTTATTTTTATTTTATTTCCTAACAGAGATTTCATTATGCCTTTGTTTAAGGTTTCATGAAAAATGTAAAGGCCGCTTGGCCGATTCGCCCATCCGCCAGCTGTAAGGTTGGATGGGCCACGAAAAATCGCAGACAATTGCGACGTTCATGGCTGTTGGATTTCAAGGTAAGTAACTACAAGTAAAGTGGCAATCCGACTCAATTGCCACTCCACTGGAAGTGGCCTATACGCTTTTCACAAATCGCACACTTCTCCGAAAACATCACATCACAATTAATGACAACACATTCAATCATTTGATCACCCAACAAAGATGATTATATAAAAGGTAACAGGAATTATATTAAAGAATGAATTAAAGTAATAGGTAGGTTGGAACTAAATTTGACTTCAAATCATGCATAGTGCCCATATTAAGCACTCAATAAATGTTCAAGAAAAGGCACTTTGGCTAAATAAAAAAGAGCTGTGCTTAATATTTAGCCCAGTAATGTTTTTAGTAAATACATGATGGTGTATTTATTTTGAGGTTATGTTAAGACACTAAAAGCAGAAAGTTGGGTAGATAAGGATATAAAAGTCCAATGGAATACTGGGTTTTATGGCAAGTGGTATAAACTATGAAAGTTGAGAAAATGGTGAATCGATAAAAAATTTCAGCAAAACCGAAGTTGGGAGTACTTAATCTCGCTTGAGGCTCTATGTGAGATGGTGGCATAACGGTCATGTCACTGGATTCGTAATCCAGATATCCAGGCTAATGCCCTAAGGGCATGGGCTCAAATCCCACCATGACAGCTGGTGGAATTTAAGTTCAATTAATAAAATCTGGAATTAAAAGCTAGTCTCAGTAATGATGACATGAAAAGAGGTTCACTAATGCTCTTTAGGGAAGGAAATCTGCCATCCTTACTTGGTCTGGCCTACATGTGACTCCTGACTTACAGCAAGATGGTTTACTCTAAACTGCTCTCTGAAATGGCCTTGTATCCCACTCAGTTCAAGGGCAATTAGAGATGGGCAACAAATGCTGGCATTGCCAACAATGCCCACATCCCATCAAAAGAACAGCAAAAAAATGCCACCTGTTATCAGGAACATAAAAATATATGTTGTCCATTCGGTCCCTTGAGCTTGTTAAATTAAAAATAGGAGCCAGAGCCATTCAACCCCTCAAGTCTGCTCTGCCAAGATCATTGTGATTGTGGCCTTAACTCCACTTTCCAGCTTTCGCCACCATGCCCACCCCATTAATAACCCTTGACTCCCTTGTCAATCAAAAATCTGTCTAATTCAGCCTAGAAAATATTCAATATCCTAGCCTCCACTGCTCTCTGGGGCAGAGAATTCCAAACACTAATGACCCTCTGAGAGTAGAACTTCTTCCTCATCTCCAACTTAAATCAGAGGCCCTTTATTTTTAACTGTGCCCTGTAGTTCTAGATTCCCCCACAAGAGGAAACATCCTCTCAAAACCTACCCTGTCAAGCCTCCTCAGGATCTTATAAGTTTCAATAAGATCACCTCTCATTCTTCTAAAATCCAATAAGTATAGGCCCAACCTGATCAACCTTTCATTAGACAACCCATTTGTCCCAGGAATCAGCCTAGTGAACATTCTCTGAAATGCAATGCAACTATGTTCCTCCTTAAGTAAGGCGACCAAAACTGTTTTACCATTCAAGTAGAATATGACTCATCTGTATTTTAATTCCAGACACCCACCTTGATTGCCACCTTAATACCCTTGGCTAATAAATATTTGTGTGTTTCAGAGTTGAAATTTTCAATTGACTATCCTCCATAGATTTGGTGGTGAGAATTCAGATTTCCACTACCCTTGTACGAATGAGTGCTTTCTGGCATCATCTCTGAACAGTCCAGCTTTAAGGTTATGATCCCAAATGTTTCGGGCTCTCTGACCAAATGAAGTAGTTTATCCCCACCTATCCTATCAACTCCTTTGATCATCTGAACCACCTTAATTGGCTTTTATTTAACTTGGTTAATTTGCAGTGCACCCCCCTCTCAGGCCAATATATCAGTCCTGAGGTGCTGTGCCTAGAACTGATCACAGTACTGTAACAAGGCATCTAACCAGAGCTCTGTATAGATGTAACATAACTTCCAACTTTTGTATTCCAGCCTTCTTGAGATAAAGGCCAAACTCCAAACATCGTTGTAATTATGATGTGTCTGTCCACTAGCTTTCAGTGATATTTTTCTACTTGGACCCCTAAATCTCTCTGCACATCCATAGTCCCAGCTTCTCAGCATTTAGAAAATACTTTGATCTATCTAAGGAAATACAAATAAGAAAGAAGTCTTCAAAACTGGGGGCTGTTTTCAGTAAAGTGTAGGTTGATTTGATAGAAACATTTAAAATTCTTGGGGACAGTAGCACAGAGGCTGTATACTGAACTAACAATCCAATGATCTGGAGGCAAGGGGCGAAATTTAGTCATCCTGGTGAGGGTCCCGATGGTGGACCCTGAAATGAGCAGAACTTTTGCTCACAGTGGGAACAATTGGCTGACCAGGCCAGCCAATAAGTGCAGTGGAGGCATGGGGCCTAGCCAATTATGCAGCAAAGGTGGGAAGGAAGTTGCCAAACTGCCATCAGCTGATGGGGTTGAAGGCCATTTTTAAGTGCCACACGGACATGCCTGGAGTGCCTACAAGCCAACAGCATCCATTTTGCAAAATCTGCTGCAGGACCCCACGATCATTTTTACCTCCAGACTTAGCCTTCCTCCCTGACACTGAACTCCAGGATCACCTGCTTAACCTCCAAATTCAGGCAGCACATGGCTAAACAATGCCTCCCTGCAGCTTTTCCTCCAGGCTGCCCAGGAACAGTGGGAGGTTCTCTACCCTACCAATGACATCAGGACACCCTCTCACCTGTCCAAGATTGCAGCGGAGATTAACAGCCCTGGGGTCCACTGACACACCTGAGTGCAATGCAGGAAGAGGATCAAAGACCTTCACCACACTGCCAGGGTGAATACTATGGTAACGTTAGATCAATGCAGCTCTCATGACGGCAGCAAACGATGGATATCCATGAGGAAAGGATGTTGGTAACAGGCGAATAAAGTGTAAGGCACAGCAGAAGACGCATCATGAGGCCTGAATAGATCTGGGTTCAAGCTTACAGGCTCATACTTCCATCTTAGTTCAAGTGCCATGATTGGGAGTGTGGATGTGTTATCTGGGATGCCCCAGTATCTGTCAGACAACTGCATGCTGATAGGGGGTTGGATGCCAATTGTGCTGAAACGCATTCTCCCTTTCTGGCTCAGGAGAAAATGGCACAGAACACCAAAGAACAGGCAAAAACATTAAATCGTTCACACCTACAGAGGAGGCGGTGGTGGGGTTGGCTGGAGAGCAGGATGGCTGGGCAATTATGCACTACTACTCCTATGAAGTAGGAGTGCAGAGAGGAGAAAAAGGTGGGCTTGTGTTTGATATCAACCACTGGGCAGAAAGGAGAGACACGTCAAAGAGAGATAGGAAGAGGGAGAGTGAATAATGTGAACCTAATTCTTTCTGCTTTCTAAGGCAGGTCCACACATTCTGGAGGGAGGCCTGCTCCATTGTCCAGGACCCTGCAGTCCACAGGAGTCTGCAAGAAGACAGCGTCAAAGTCTCCGAAGATGCACAATCACATCGTTCCCTGCACCAACGCAGATACAGTCACCTTGGTGGGAATGCAATCATGGTTAGAATTGGGGTCACACTCTGATGAGCAGATCACAGACACACTAGAGCAACTGATGGAGAGTGTGACAGCCAAAGGCCCTGGCAGTGGGTGGACTTATTGGAGGCCAGGCTCAGAGTGAACCCCAGGCTGATGATGGGCCTCTGGTCACAGACACATGAAATTTACTGGAAATGCAGCGATAGGAAGAGTTGGAGTTGCCAGAGGTATTGTGTAGACACGTGCGGATGATGGTAGAGTCCATCCAGGTCATGAGTTCTGCCATGTCTCAGGTGGGCGAATGCTTGGCTTCCTTCAACGAGAGGTTGGCAACCATCATGGAGATAAGCACTTGGAACTGTAAGCCATTGCTTTTTAAGCCATTGCTATAAACAGTGGTGGTCAGGCAAGAGGGAGACAAGGCACCTGAATCTGCTACAGGTGCCTCTCCCTCCTCAGATAGGCAGTGAAGTGCCACTATTCAACAAAAGGAGAAGGAGTGCCAGGAACCCTCTTCCAGGGGCTCCTCTCAGATCACTCCAAGAGTGAGCAGTGTAGATTAAGGTTGTTCAGGTTAGTAAGGGTTAAGGTTGGAGTGGAGAACAGAACTTCCCACGGTGTGATGTACAGTAGATACATCATATTGTGGTAGACAGCATGTAGTAGAATCTGGAAGGAGCCAGAATGGAGACAGCACCCACGTAGGGCTGTAACCTGGAGATGTATGTAATTATGGCTTACTAATAAACAGGTTATGTTGAACCATACAAGCCTCCAGACATCTTAGTGGGACACCAGACAACCTTACAACAAGCAAAAACAGAATTACCTGGAAAAACTCAGCAGGTCTGGCAGCATCGGCGGAGAAGAAATCAGTTAACGTTTCGAGCCTTCATGGCCCTTCGGCAGAACTGAAGCATATTTAGAAGAAGGGAGAAATATAAATTGGTTTAAGGTGGGTGGGGGGGTGGGGGGGGGGGCGGGGGGGGTTGGGGGAGAGAGAGACATTGAGGGTGTGGTGATTGTGGAGATGAGCAGATAATCAAAAGATGTCACAGACAAAAGGGTCAAAGAGGTGTTGAAGGTGGTGGTATTTGTCTGAGAAAAGTGCTAATTAAGAATGGAAGACAGGATATTCAAAGTACAGCTCTAGTGGGGGTGGGGTGGAAAGACTAAAGGTTTTAGTTTTAGATACAAAAATAATGGAAATAGGTGGGGAAAGAAGAATCTATATAAATTATTGAAAAAAAAGCGGGGGGGAGTAGAAACGGGGTGGGGATGGGGGGAGGGGGAGTTTAAGATCTAAAGTTGTTGAATTCAATATTCAGCCCGGAAGGCTGTAAAGTGCCTAGTCGGAAGATGAGGTGCTGTTCCTCCAGTTTGCGTTGGGCTTCACTGGAACAATGCAGCAAGCCAAGGACAGACATGTGGGCAAGAGAACAGGGTGGAGTGTTAAAATGGCAAGCGACATGGAGGTTTGGGTCTTTCTTGCGGACAGACCGCAGGTGTTCCGCAAAACGGTCGCCCAGTTTGCGTTTGGTCTCTCCAATGTAGAGGAGACCGCATTGGGAGCAACGAATGCAGTAGACTAAGTTAGGGGAAATGCAAGTGAAATGCTGCTTCACTTGAAAGGAGTGTTTGGGCCCTTGGACGGTGAGGAGAGAGGAAGTGAAGGGGCAGGTGTTGCATCTTCTGCGTGGGCATGGGGAGGTGCCATAAGTGGGGGTTGAGGAGTAGGGGGTGATGGAGGAGTGGACCAGGGTGTCCCGGAGGGAACGATCCCTACGGAATTCCGTCAGGGGGGGTGAAGGGAAGATGTGTTTGGTGGTGGCATCATGCTGGAGTTGGCGGAAATGGCGGAGGATGATCCTTTGCAGTCCTTTCCAGTCCTACTCCGGCCCCCTCCCACAACTCTTTCTCCGGTACATCGATGATTACTTCGGTGCTGCTTCATGCTCTCGTCGGGACCTGGAAAAATTTATTAATTTTGCTTCCAATCTCCACCCCTCCATCATCTTCACATGGTCCATCTCTGACACTTCTCTTCCCTTCCTTGACCTCTCTGTCTCAATTTCTGATGATAGACTGTCCACCAATATTCATTACAAGCCTACCGACTCCCACAGTTACCTCGACTACAGCTCCTCACACCCCGCTTCCTGTAAAGACTCCATCCCATTCTCTCAGTTCCTTCGCCTCCATTGCATCTGTTCTGATGACGCTACCTTCAAAAACAGCTCCTCTGACATGTCCTCCTTCTTCCTTAACCGAGGTTTTCCATCCACGGTCGTTGACAGGGCCCTCAACCGTGTCCGGCCCATATCCCGCGCATCCTCCCTCACGCCTTCTCCTCCTTCCCAGAAACATGATAGGGTCCCCCTTGTCCTCACTTATCACCCCACCAGCCTCCGCATTCAAAGGATCATCCTCCGCCATTTCCGCCAACTCCAGCATGATGCCACCACCAAACACATCTTCCCTTCACCCCCCCTGACGGAATTCCGTAGGGATCGTTCCCTCCGGGACACCCTGGTCCACTCCTCCATCACCCCCTACTCCTCAACCCCCACTTATGGCACCTCCCCATGCCCACGCAGAAGATGCAACACCTGCCCCTTCACTTCCTCTCTCCTCACCGTCCAAGGGCCCAAACACTCCTTTCAAGTGAAGCAGCATTTCACTTGCATTTCCCCTAACTTAGTCTACTGCATTCGTTGCTCCCAATGCGGTCTCCTCTACATTGGAGAGACCAAACGCAAACTGGGCGACCGTTTTGCGGAACACCTGCGGTCTGTCCGCAAGAAAGACCCAAACCTCCATGTCGCTTGCCATTTTAACACTCCACCCTGTTCTCTTGCCCACATGTCTGTCCTTGGCTTGCTGCATTGTTCCAGTGAAGCCCAACGCAAACTGGAGGAACAGCACCTCATCTTCCGACTAGGCACTTTACAGCCTTCCGGGCTGAATATTGAATTCAACAACTTTAGATCTTAAACTCCCCCTCCCCCCATCCCCACCCCGTTTCTACTCCCCCCCGCTTTTTTTTCAATAATTTATATAGATTCTTCTTTCCCCACCTATTTCCATTATTTTTGTATCTAAAACTAAAACCTTTAGTCTTTCCACCCCACCCCCACTAGAGCTGTACTTTGAATATCCTGTCTTCCATTCTTAATTAGCACTTTTCTCAGACAAATACCACCACCTTCAACACCTCTTTGACCCTTTTGTCTGTGACATCTTTTGATTATCTGCTCATCTCCACAATCACCACACCCTCAATGTCTCTCTCCCCCGCCCCCCCCCACCCCCCAACCCACCTTAAACCAATTTATATTTCTCCCTTCTTCTAACTATGCTTCAGTTCTGCCGAAGGGCCATGAAGGCTCGAAACGTTAACTGATTTCTTCTCCGCCGATGCTGCCAGACCTGCTGAGTTTTTCCAGGTAATTCTGTTTTTGTTTTGGATTTCCAGCATCCGCAGTAGCTTTTAGCTTTTTGTTTTTATCTTACAACAAGCAGCTGCTTCTTAGTTCCTCTGTCATTGATCCCCATATCTCCAGTACCCAAGGCCAAAGGGGATGCACCTGAACCTGTGAAGGAGCCCCTCACCATGCCAGGGCCCTTCAGGCCATGGGCATTCAGAAGACTGCTCAAGCAACAGGGCATCGCACTCAGCAGCCTGCCCCGACCTCAGCTACAGATGTAGGGTTTGCACCACCTCATAGTGACTGAAATCATAAGCAAGAGAGCTCGCAGGTGCACAATGGTTGCACAGGTGCTCAAATGTTATATTGCAATCTTGTTCATTTTATTCATGTATGTTGGATGATCTGTCTGTTGGGACCTGATTAACAGTGCAATCATTTGCAGAATAAGTTGCAAGCCTGTATGGGTGAAGGGAGAGTATTGACACCTCTGTGATTTGGGTAGCAAGGTTGGAGTGGCTTTTCAGAGTACACTGGTGAGTTGATGTCACTTGGAGATGCAGAGGTCCCATAGCTAGGCCTATAGCTGTTGCCTTCTCAAAGGCATCATGCCCGCTGAAACCTGTTGAGAATGAGGAAATCATGGACCTCCCTTGCGCATCTCTCCATCACCCTGGCATCTGGTGCTGGAAGCCCAACATGCAGGCCTACCTGCTTTGCCCTCCTCATCGGATGAGCAGTGTGGCTCCTCCACGTCCATTGATGGCTAGGCCAATGGGTTCCACCCTGAGCTCAAATTTGCCTTTGAAATGGAGCAGCGAAATAAGCTCCCTTTCCTTGACGTGCTAGTTGAGAAATCTGCCAATGGGTTTTCTATATTGTCTACCACAAGCCTACCTTGTGGTCAATATACCTACCAGGATTCCAATAGCTCCACGCACTATAAGGTTGGCCTTATCAGTGACCGCATAGATAGGGCCTGAGTCATTTGCTCACCATGCAAGCTAGATGCTGAAATGGGGCACATCAAAGCAATCCTGCAGGATAAAGGCTATCTTGATCAGATTACTGCTCGCTGTGTATCACATAACCACATGAATGGACCTAGTCCGCCACTTTCAGTCCTGAAAAGTGCCCAGTCTACCTCAGGTTACCCAGGAAGGGTAAGATGTCTCAAAAAATCAAGCAACAGGTGAAGCTAGCCATTTCATGCTGTTACTATGCAGTAGCAATACGAGCAGTATTCTCCACTAACAGGATGCTGCCGTCAAGCCAAAAAGACACTCTGCCCATCACACAAATGAGTAATGTGGTATATGAATTTCCATGCCGGTGTAATGCCAGGTATGTAGGCTGTATGTCCCAACAACTGGCAGAGCATATCGCACCTTTGGCTGTTCGCAACAGGCAAAGTACTCACCGTACCCAACCAGTTTGTGCTTGCAAATCTCAACATATATATAGTCCAACATTAGGTATGATTCTGTGACTGGACAACACTTGCTAAACAATGCTGATTGTGCTAAGAATTGCACTGAAAACCAATTTAAGACTCTCTGTTGGGTTCGCAGAGTGGCTCATTTATGCATGCCAGAAGCCACATTTGTTCACACACAGAGCCCTGTCCTTCTCAGACAGAAGGAGCATGTCCATGCATTTCATCTTTTTCAACTAAACAAAAGCTTAGGGGAGAGCTATTCCCTGCCTCATTTCCCATTACAGTGTCTTGACCAAACAGAGTCAACCTGCCTGGTTTGAGTTTGAAAAGGATTGTATTAGATCAAAGTTGCCCAAAAAAATGGTAAGATTAAGGATCTTAGAATTCTGCAAAGGAGGACCAAGAAAAAGAATAAGGAATGGAAAATAGAATATGAAGGTAAACTAGCAATGAACGCTAAAACAGACTATAAAAGATTCTATAAGTATGTAAAAAAGAAAATATTTGCAATAACAAATGTGGGTGCGTTACAAGCGAAGTTAGAAGGATTTATAATGGGGAATAAGGAAATGGCAGAGAAACTAAACAAATAATTTGTGCCTGTCTTCACTGAGGAAAATACTGAAAACCTCCCAGAAACAATTGAGAATGAAGTGTAAACAAAGAACTGCAAGATTAGTATGTATACTAATATTAGTATGCTTTGGAGGAAAATTGTAAGCTGTGTTCCCATCACATTGCTACTCATCCTTCATGGTGGTAGCAGTCACAGGGTCGGGGGCCCAGGTTTTCACCACAACTGAAAGTCTCTCATGGCGAAAATGGTGAACGAACAAGGAAATCCAAAGTCCTGCCCCCCAATACAGCATTTCCTATTTTTGCAGAGGTGGGACTGGAGTCGGGCCAGGGTTCTCACTGTATATGAAGGCAGCTGGCTATTTGCTAAATAATCCTCGATGTGCTAAGAATTATGCTGACAACCAATTTAAGATAGTCAGTTGGGCTTACAATGTGGCACAGCTAAACAAAATGAGTGCAGCCATTTGCTGACTCATTCCTCAGGGCAATGCTTTGACCAGTCAGGGTCAAGCTTCCTGGTTTAAATTTCAAACAACGCTTGGCAGTTAATGGTCAGTCACCATCAGTGGTGCATTTTTCATGGCAACGCTGCTTGTCAATCAATCAGCACTCTCTTTACATATATATAAATCATTGTTTTCCCCCCTTATATTGGTATTCTTGCAAGTGTCCTGATGAGTGCAAGATGAAAAACTTAAGCATATCTCTTTTTTCTGCAATACCAAACATGATTGTGTAAAAATTGCATAAACTCATTAGAACTGTCAAAGAACTGTCAAAGCTGTCAATGAACTGTCAAATGATATTAGATTAATTGGCATGGAGGGGGTAAGGACAAAGGGTGGTGGGTATGGATTGGCACTAAGTTGGCATAGGGGCTATAAAGGGCTATGGGGATGTGAGGTGCCATAGGGGGCATGAGGGGTCATGAGGTGGCATCACTTGGCATAAATAGGGCATGGAGAGCTTGTAGGGGATGGGGATAGGGGGGGGGGGGGTGGCGGTGAGGGCCGGAGGGGTTTTTTTTTGCTTCAATTTTTAAAAAATTTAATTCAACAAAGGCCTTTCGTCCAGGCTGCCTCCACACCCAGCAACGTCCGCACTCGTTCTGGGGGCAGCGGGCCCAATTTCTAATCCAGCTCACACCACACCCCGCCTAATTCCCGCAAACGTAAACCAGAACTACAGGCGGCCATTTTTAAAGGTTGGGTTTGCAGAGCTGGGAAATCTCCCATCTCTGCACGCATGACCCAGGAGCAAAAATCTGGCTGGGATACACTGTCAAAGTAACCTTGATGAATTCCTACATCCTATAGATCATACATACTACAACCAGGGTGTAAATGATGTGATATTAAGTGCATGCATCCAAATTAAATGAATACATCATCTGTTCAACCAATAATACACAATGGGAAGACTCTTCCAAGATTGAACACCACCAGTGGAAGTTATCATAATGAATAGAAAATTGCAAGCAAAACATCTAGGTTTTTCTCATAAATAGGCAACTGTGAGCAGCAAAGGTCCTTGCAAAATTCCGTTCATCGTATTGCAAGTTTCATTACATATATAGGACAGTGAATAACTCACTTTTTCAAGGAATACAGGGGTAGAAAGTATCCTTACTGACAGTGGTTCCGAGAAATTCTAGTATTCTAAGATTCTATACCTGGGTGTAACAAAAACAGGAATTGCTGTTTTTAATTCATATAATTTTATAAACTGGAAAAATCTGGATTTTAAATGGCTTTCAACCAGCTGTGTCTCTCAGGTACTTCAGATAAAAGTCCTTTTATTTTCTGGCTGTGTAACAGCCACAAGCTGGCTAACTGGCAACCAGAGAACTCCCTTTGATCTAATAAGAACTTGTATCAATCATGCTCTGCTGAGACAGGCAAAAATAATAACTTCCTCTTTACTGAGTGTCCAGAATCATTACATCACCAAAACAAAAAATAATTGCCTGGAGCATTTATGTGCCGTTTGCTGTGATACATGGTTATTAAGAACAACTGTTAAATTTCAGCTTTTACATCAAAGAAGGGGCACTTGTACAATGCAGTGAACACCTCAAGATCTCCAATGATCTTTGTTGCCTGCATGTGGAGTGAAAATACAGGGCAACAATAGAAATCACGGCAAAAAAAAAATCAGTGAAAAGTACTTTAATAGTTTCAGATGTTAGGCGGAATTTAATGCCCTCCTCAGTGGCGGGGGGGGCATTTAATTGGTGGGAAGGTGGCGGGTGGGGACCCTGTCGACTTCCCGCCTTTACATCATTTAAGTCCATGGCAGAAAGCCTCGTGGGCAGCTTTCCCGCCCCGTCGCCAATCGAGGTCCTTAAGCGGACAATTAATACACACTTAAGGGCCCCATTCCTGCCACCACCAGTATTCTCCCAGTGGCAGACAGAGGGACTCACCATGTGGGAAGCCCAAAAAGCAAACCCTGTCAGGTCACTAGCGGGCTTCCCAGAGGAGGGGGGCGGGGGTGGGGGCTCCCATATTCTAAGGCACTCAGTGCCTGATCGAGGGACCCAGAATTGGGGAGGGTGCAGGTAGACCTCCGAGAGACCCTCTGCCTTTGCTGCTATCCCCCTCTTCCATAATCCTGGTCCCGCTATCACTAACCTGTAGCTTGTGCCCCTCAGCAATCCTGGGCCTTGGGTAGGTGTTTTAGCACCAGCAGCCACCGCCTCCCAGGTGGCACTGCCAAGCCTCTGATTGGCTAGCCGCTCTCGCTGGGTGGGATTTCTGCCCTTAAGGCCCACTGCTGACCAGTTAAGTGCCTGGTTGGCACTCAATGTGACGGGCCTTCCCAGAAAGAAGTGACACAGAGCTCTCGCCGGCACCCAGAGAGACCCCTGTAGCCTACATTAAATTCTGCCATTGATTCTTTTGCAAATCACTTTAAATCTGTGCTCTCTCATTCTTGATCCTTTTACGATCAGGAACAGCTTCTCCCTATCTATTCTGTCCAGTCCCCTCATGATTTTGAACATCTCTATCAAATCTCCTCTTATCCTTTTTCTCTCCAAGGAGAACAGTCTCAAACTCTTCAATCTATCCTCATAGCTGAATTTTCTCATCCCTGGAACTATTCTTGTAAACTCTCTCCAATTCATTTGTATCCTTCCTAGAGCATGGTGCCCAGTATTGTACACAATACTCCAGCTGAGGTCTAACTAGTGTCTTATATAAGCTTATCATAACCTCCCTGCTCTTGTACTCTATGCCCCTATTCTAAAGCTCAGGATACTGTATGCTTTATTAACTGCTCTTTCTACCTGTCCTGCCACCTTCAATGATCTATTCACACATACACCGAGGTCCCTCTGCTCCTGCGCACCCTTAAGAATTGTACCCCTTACTTTATATTACCTATCCCTGTTCTTCCTACCAAAATGCATCACCTCACACTTCTCCGCATTGAGCTTCATCTGCCGGCTATCTACCCACTCCACTAAATTGTCTATGTCCTTTAGAAGTTCTATACTGTCCTCCTCACAGTTTACAATGCTTCCAAGTTTTGTATCATCCGCAAACTTTGAAACTGTACCCTGCACACCAAGATCTCGATCATTAATGTATATCAAGAAAAGCAAGGATCCCAGTACCGATCCCTGCTACAAACTTCCTCCAGCCCAAAAAATATCCATTGACCATTACCTTTTGTTTCCAATTACTCAGCCAATTTTGTATCCACATTGTTACTATCCCTTTTATTTCATGAGCTATAACTTATCTCACAAGTTTGTTGTGTGGCAATGTATCAAATGCCAATTGTAATTTCTTGGATAATAAGAAACACTGGCCCATGTGATCTCACGACCCTTGACCTGGAACAGTACCAACAGGGAGGAAGTTAAGAAAGAAGACGTGTGGCTGGCAGACTGTAGTAAACTTTGAGTACCAGACAGGTTTCTTACTTGAAACAGTTAACTTTATTTACAGAGCTCCTGAAGAAGCTACATGCTTGAACTAGGTCCACGACTAGAAAGCTCCACCCCTAAGATTACCCACGCTTAGGGTTCATTCGTCGGTACAATCACGTGATCCCTAAAACAGTAAGAGAGGTTTTACTTACAATCACTACATACCTCCCCCTTTAATTTTTTCTTTACATTTCTTATTTACAAGAATATCTTAATCCATAACATATACATATACACACAGGTCATGCGATTATAAATTAGCTCCCTGAAGTGGTTTTCTAACTCGGTTAGAGCAACGTAGCTCTCCGACTTGAAATTCTCCCACTGTATTGACACGATTAGGCACTGCAGCATCAGGGACATCTTTAGACAATGGCAGTTCAGAATTATTTAATTCAACCGAGGCATCAGGTATGTCTATTCTAAGTCAATTTGTCACCTCAGGGATTAAAAGTTCGACATCAATTACAAGTGGAACAACTGATTGTTGGATTGTCTCTCTATTCCTTAGATGATCCACATGTTTTTGAGCTATCAGGTTTTCCATTTCCACTTGGTATGACGAAAGTCCAGTTTCAGAGATAATTATACCAGGAACCCAACTAGGTTCATTTCCAAAATTTCACATGAAAACGGTCTCTCCCACAGTGAATTTTTGAGCTTTGCTATGAATATCATGATTCACTTTCTGACTACTCTGGTTCTTCTCTACTTTCCCCTCTAAGTTTAGAAACACCAGATTCAACCGCGTACGAAGGCAGCATTTCATCAGCAATTCAAAAGGTGTTGAACCCGTAGTCGCATGAGTCGTGAAGTAGTCGAGAAGAAATCGTGAAATTCGAGTTTCTAACATTCCTTCGGATAACTTCTTCATTCCTGTTTTGACTGCTCTTTTTGATAACCCATTGGATGAGGAATAATATGGTGCTGTTTTAACATGTTTAATCCCATTTAAACTCATGAATCTCTGGAATTCTGTACTAGTGAAGGCACTACCATTATCCGAAGCAATGACTTCTGGTAGGCCATGTATACTAAAACATTAACACAGCTTTTCAACAGTTGCACATGATGTCAGTGATCTAACTTCATACACGTTCATCCACTTAGAATGCACAATGATGATCAATAAAAACATGGTATCTAAAAATGGATCTACATAGTCTATATGTGGTCTAACCTAGGGTCGACCAGGCCACTTGCACTGATATATGGGAGCTGAAATGGGTAATTTCTGCTGTTTCTCACAGTGGAGACAGTGTTTAACCATTTTTTCTATCACACTGTCTCTGCCTGATCACCAGACATAGCCTTGCCCACGCATCTTCATCTCTGAAATGCCTGGATGCGTACTATGAATCTCTGTCAAGAGTGGTTCTCTTCCTTGCAAAGGGACGATGACTCTTGATCCCCACAACAAGATTCCATCTCGACAACTTAACTCAGTTAAACGGGCATAGTATGGTTTTATCTCTTCAATACCTGGTCTCGGACTTTTGATAAAATTGGATCCCAATTTGTCCAATTCTTTATTTGCTTTGCACAGACCAGCGAAGAGTCCAGAAAATTCAACACAAGCACAACTTGTTGTGGCATTGGAGTATGTGTGATGCTATCTGGCAATGGGAGACGACTGAGGGAATCTGCATTTGCTATATGCACACTCGGACGGTGCATAAAGGTGAACTCATATGCTGACAAAATCAAGGTCCATCATTGAATTCTGGCAGAGGTTATCCGTGGAATTGCTTTATCTTCACTAAATAAACCCATTAGTGGCTTGTGATCTGAGACTATGGTGAAATGTCAACCATGCAGATATTGATGGAATTTCTTTATTCCAAATATTATGGATACATCTTTTTCAAGTTGTAAGTAACCCTTCTCAGCTGCAGAGACATAGCCTATTGGCCTTTCAGAACCATCTTCCATTCTGTGTGACAACACTGCTCCCTCACCGTAGGGAGATGCATCACAGGTTAATATTCATTATTTTGATGGGTCATAATGTACTAGTAGACATGATGAGTGTAGTAGCTTCCTGACTTTTACGAAGGCTTCTTCCTGTTGCGTCTTCCATGACCATTGATCTTTTTTTCAATAATAAGTGTAAAGGGCTAACACTGTTGACAAGTTTGGCAAGAAGCGACCGTAATAATTTATCATGTCAAAATAAGATTTGAGTTCAGTGACGCTGGTAGGAGACAGCACCTCCTTGTTTGCCCTGGGTTTCTCCTCTACTGGATGCAACCTCGGGCATCCACTCAATGACCCAAGTAAGTGACTTCAGTTGCTTGGAAAGTACACTTCTCTTTCTTCAATCGTACACCAGCTTCCGAAAATCTCCTTAAAACCTCTGCTAGGTTGACCAAATGTTCAGCTTCCATTGATCCTGTGATCAGGACATCATCCAGGTAAACTACAACTCAGGGAAGCCTTTGTAGTAGGCTTTCCATGGCTCTTTAGAAAGTTGCATAGGCAGATGATACACTAAAGAGTAGGCGTGTATATTGGTACAGGCCGTATGCATTGATAGTTACTTACCCTCTAGATGTGCTTTCCAGCTCGAGCTGTTGGCATGCATGGCTCATGTCCAGTTTTGTGTAGGACTTTCCTCCAGCAAGCTTAGCATACAGATCTTCAATCCTCGGGTTAGGATATTTATCTCATTTAGCAGTCTTGTTTACAGTTAATTTGTAGTCTCCACAAATGCGAATAGTTTGATCAGGTTTCATCACAGGGACTATTGGCGCTGCCCATTCTGAAAAGTGGACTGGCTGGATTATGCTTCGCTTTTCTAAGCAACACAATTCTGCATCCACCTTCTCCCTTAGGGCGTAAGGCACAGGTTTAGCCTTAAAAAACCAGGGTGTTGCCTCTGAATCTACATATATTTATGCTTGAAGGCCTTTTATCTTTCCCAATTCATCATGAAATACGCAGTCCTACTTCTTTAACAGCTCAGGAATTCCTCCTGTTCTAACTTGAAAAATTTCTGACCAGTTGAGCTTAATTTCTTTTAACCAATCATGACCCAGAAGACTAGATCCTTCACCTGTTATAATAATCACTGGAAGCTGGGCTGTCTATTATCTATAGGATACAGGTACAGAGGTGATGTCTTTTATCTTTATTGCCCCCCCTGTGTACGTCTTCAGTTGAGCTATGGTTTACTCCAGATTCAGACGCTGGGTACCTTCACTTAGGTATTTAAATGTGCGTTCTCCCACAGCTGTGGTCGATGCTCCTGAGTCAACCTCCATGACTAGAGGATTCCTATTCACTTGAAGGGTGATGGTTATTGGTTCAGTTTTTGCTGCTTTGACATTGTATAGGGAATAGATATTAGTATCAACAGCTTCTGGTTCAGTTATATTGCACACTTCAGTCATCTTGGTCTGCTGTCTGATTAGCTGTCTTGATTTCGCCCTGCATTGCCTTATAACATGCCCTTTTTTGTGACTGTAGTGGCATTCCGCCTCTTTAAATATGCAAGTTTCTGGTACATGTTTACCCCCTCATCAGTCACAAGTTAATTTCTGAATCGCTAGCGAGATGCTTCCAGTATGCCTTTTCGTTTTTCGTGCAGTGGACACCGTTTTCCGCTTCACGGTTGTCTCTCTGGTTTTCGCGTCACACCCGGCTGCAAGTTCCCGTCCCCAACTGAAGAACGGCGCCATGTTGCACACTCTGCAAAGCCTGCGAGTCCCTCTCAGCGCTCTCCATTGCTAGTGGTATTCCCATGGCGTGCTTCAGGTCTATATTAACTTATGCAAGTAAACAGTGCTGAATAGCATCATCATGTACACCACAAACCAAATGATCTTGCAACAAGTCATTGAGTGTATCTCCAAAGTCAGTGTTCATTCAACTGTTTTAACTTAGTGATATAAGTTGTGATTGGCTCTCCCGGGGCCCTTACTCTGGAGTTGAACTTAAATCTGTGCATAATCACCGAAGGTTTAGGCTGAATATGTGTCTTTACGAGGTCTACCAGCTCGTTAAAAGGAATAGAAAGTTATATTGATAGTGTTAGTGAAGAGAGGAGGAAAGACACTCATATGGAGCTTAAAGACAGAGGTATGGATCGATTGGGTCAAATGGCCTCTATATAATTCAATGTAATATAACTTGGAAACAGAATCTCCAGAAAAATCTGCATGGCTGTAGAGAAAGGGCAGTGGAGTGGGAGTAATTGGCTAGCTCTTTAAAAGGATCAGCTCAAGCAGAAAGGGCCAAATGGCATCCATCTATGCTGTATGATTCTATGAAAATTTCTGATGTTAAAATGAAGCATGCATCCTAAAAATTAGCTAATTCATGTCCTTATTGAAGCAGAATTATTGATTTTACCATGAGAAAGTGCAGAATAATATCAAAGTAGGTTTCATTATTTAACCTGGAACATAGCAAATACAAATAAATAACATGTACATAGCTATGGTAATTGTCTTTTATTTTTCTGTAGGTTAGCTGCCAAGATGCAGACAGACTGAAGCAATTCAAATATTTTTTATTACAGCAGAGGAATATGTTCAAATATTTGCTTAAATAGAATACTGAAACACAAACTCAAAGAACTCAACATATTATCCCACATGTTTGCTAATTAATACTCCTAAAACTTTTCAATACATAAATTCTTAAGCATTTTACACCTCACTACAATTCATAAATTCACTACTATACAGGTACTTGCTTTTGCCAATCTCAGTTAAATTGGCTGAAATTGGTAGACCTATCTGTACATATTTGCAGGAACATAGGAGGCATAGTAGGCCATTTGGCCCTACAAGCCTGCTCCACCATTCAATAAGATCATGGCTTATCTGGTTGTGGTCTCTGCTCCACTTTCACGTCTGTACTCCATAACCCTTGACTCTCTTATCTAAGAAAAGTCTGTCTAACTAAGCCTTGAATAAATTTAAAGACTCAGCCACCACTTCTTCCTGGGGAAGAGAATTCCACTCACTAATGACCCTTTGGGAGAAAAAATCTCTCCTCAACTCCGTCTTAAAAGGGAGACCTCTTATTTTTAAACTATGTCCTCTAGCTTTAGTCTCCCCTTCAAGAGGAAATATCCTCCAGGTAATCACCCTATCAAGTCCCCTCAGGATCTTAAATATTTCAATAAGATCACCTCTCATTCTTATTAACTCCAATCACCTAACCTGTTCAACCTTTCTTCATAGGACAAGCCCTTTATCCCAGGAATGAACATAGTGAAATATATAAAATAGATATTGAGATATAACCATATGTTTAATCTGGTGTGACCTCTCTATTTCACTGCCTATTACCCTTTAATTAGCAATACAAACACAGAACCTACAGACCATAGTTAACTGTGAAACCCTCGGGTCATTTATTCTAGCAAATAGTCACTGTACAGCGATCAAAGTACGAGATTGGCATCTTTGAGGAAAATTCTATGGATGCTTACAGGTACATCTGTGATTAGATAGCTTTCAGCTGTTTATTGGTGATGGCAATCAGCCCCTCAAAAGGGCACGATGCTCCCAAAGGACATAGAGAGGAGATGACTGATTAAAAGAACAGCTTAAAATAGTTCACTCTTTCAGCATTAGTGATATCTGTAATATTCATTAATAGTCACCCTCAGCTATTTAAGGAATGAAATGTCAATAAACTAGATTTCAAAGGCTTTTGGACTTCAAAGAAACCACCTCCTACTTTGACTTAAACAATGGGCAGAATTTTCTGGAAGGCGGGGGGGTGGAGCAGAAGCGGGTGCGAACCCGATCACCGCTTGCAATCGAGTCCGCACCGCCATTTTACACGGACAGGCCAATTAAGGTCCGCCCAGCATACTTCATGACCCCCGTGCATAGCGGGAGTGGGCGGGCGGCGGTGGACGCTCTCATCCCACCGGGTCCAATGGCGACCCGGCGGCCTGTATAAAGGAAGGACTGGCAGCCTTGGAAAGGCTGCTCACATTGGCTGGGTGAAGGGCTCTGCAGACAGGCAATGGAGGTTATGCAACTCCGGAGGGTAGGCCTTCGGGCCAGGCCAGGCCGGAGGTTAGGGCAGTGTGCCCCTCGTTTTTCCAATGACTGCCTTGCTGTCCTCCTCAAGGGAGGTGCTGGTTCCCCAGGACGGGAGGAGGAGGCCCCCCCACATGACGAAATGTGCCTGGGAGGAGGTGGAAGAGGTGGTGAGCTCCCGTGACGTGGTGCAGCGCACCTGGATTCAGTGTCGCAAGCGCTTCAATGACTTGGTGCGCAC
The DNA here is from genome assembly GCF_964194155.1 of Cetorhinus maximus. Classification (NCBI taxonomy): domain Eukaryota; kingdom Metazoa; phylum Chordata; class Chondrichthyes; order Lamniformes; family Cetorhinidae; genus Cetorhinus; species Cetorhinus maximus. Next base: position 68,700,622 of record NC_135879.1, on the reverse strand, counting down.
TGGAAGGGTGAGGACAATGTTGGCATTGGTCATTTAATCCAGCAGGTCAGCTTTCCCCCCCTGCTGCCCCCCTCCCCAAGTCTGAGTGTAGCAACTCCATTGAATCATTGACAGCATGTGTCCTTTACTGGGTGGGCCAGCAGATATTGCCCATGCCGAGGTCACCCTGAGAGGGTGGTGAAGAGATGGGTTCTGCGCCCAAAGTATCTGGTACACTGAGACCCACATGACTCTTTTGGGGGCAACCTGGAGGAGCTGCACCTAGGCGCTGTGCTTGAACTGCAGGACATATCCAATTCAGGATGATGACGTGTTGGGAGGGAAGCTTCAACGTGGCGTGGCAATGAACCATCTGCTGCCCTCTGCGCTCCATGAGTTTGCGCCTCCTTGCTATGGAAGTATATATTGTGTGGTGCCGAATGTGATGTCGGCAGCATGTGGCCAAGGTGGGGTGGGGAACAGGCCGAGCACCTTTGTATGAGTGTTCGGTAGCACTGGGGTGAGGAGACTCTGGAGCCCTGACATGTCCCACTCTGGTTGGGGTGGACCATGTGCAAAGAGAGTCCATGTACAATTTGCACTAATCAATGCTCTTCTCTCATTTTCAGGAGAAGAATGCTCGTAATGCTGCACAGCGTGAGGACTGGCGGCGGCCAGGAGCAGTTAGCCATTCTCAGCCAGCTTGAGCAGGAGGCCCTGGATTTGGAGGGGCGCCATGCGCCCAGGTCCACTGTGTTGGTGAGGCTGGGGTGCCACGGCCAGGTATGCATGCCAGCAGTGAGGTCAGGATTGTTCTCCCAACAGCCATAGCAGTGTTGAATGTTAAGTGATTTAATTTTGAAACATGGCTTGACCATTGCTTATGGAAGGATGAGCGTATAATGATCTGGGGGACAGGAATGCACTTTGTCATTGTCTCCACATTAACTGATCCAATGTCCTTGTTCTCCCTTTCAGCATCAGCGGGGCAGGGCCGGGAGGAGGAGCAGCAGAGGCCCCGTCTCACACCTGAGGGACCTGAAGTCTCACCAGCATCACACCATCTCTGCCAGGCAGGCACCAGCGTAGATACCAGTACCTCAGTGGGAGTTAGAACATTGGCTAGTGTCCCAGGGCATAGTGGTGAGGTCACTTCACAGTTGCTGGAGGAGCTGGCAGAGACAGAGTGTGCCCATGGCATCAGCAGTCGGAGGACTACAGGGGGCCAGGCACATGCTCATTTGGTGCCTGATGATGTGCCTCTGGAGTCGTCCGCAATGCAGCAGGGGCAGGAAATGCGGCCGCGTGTACGGGAGCATCTGGGGGAGCTACATGAGGCTATGCTTGGCTTGGTCTCCATGGTGGAGGAGTCTACATGGACGATCACTGAAGCAATGAGCCACATGTTTGAGCGCCATGTGTCCACCATGGAGAGAGTGGTGACTCTCATGGAGAGGCTCCACAAGGAGACCCATCAGGGCTTCCTGGGGATGCGCTCTGACCAGCAAGCCCTCACATCGGCATTGACCTCAGCTGTTCAGTGCCAGTGTGGGAGATGGTGTGGGCACCAAGTTTCCCAGCTCAGTGTCCATCCATCTACGGTGAGCAGGGAGGTCCAAAGCGACTTCATGTAGGCGCAGCAGCTGCCTGTCGTCTCTGAGAAAACCTCTCAGGGCGCTCTGGATGAGGATGGCAGCTGCTCCGCCTCTCTCCCAGTGACTGTCGCATCCAGTGAGGCTGTGATCACTGGGGAGATGCCAGCTGTGGAACTGGCAGATCCCTCACAGTGGGGGCCAGCACAGGCTCCACGAGCCAGAGGAAGACCACCAAAGTCATCAAGGCCAAGAGGACAGCAGAGTCAGCAGGCTGTCTCAGATTCCACTCCCAGCGATGGGGCAGCAACAAGACGTAGCACCCGGAAACGTAAAGATAAGGCACCTTAGGCACACCATGGGTTTCTCACTGGTGCTTTTGTGTTGGCCCAAGATGAGGACTTTATGATTTGCTTTGAATTGAAACACCCTTGTCATTTTGTTTCATTAAGTTTCTTTGTCTGTGATATTAAATTCAGACATGTGAACATGGTTGAGGGTGCCTCTTTTCTTCTGCATGTGTATGGTTTCCAAAAATGTTAGGAGTGGTTTGTGGGACATTCAGCTTTATTAACAAGGCCCTCAGTCACTGTTCCTAACCTGGATGATTTTGCACTTAGGTATCGAGTATGAAGCCTAGAGCCCAGGCTTGTCCTAGTGGTCCAATTGTGGTGGACTAGCTGAAGGTTCATTGGATTAAAGCCTGCCGGGTGTCCCTGCCTCCCTGCAGTATGCCCTGGTCAGCGTCAACCCCCTCAGCATTTCCCTGAGTGTGCTCACCCTTGGATTCACTACTGGACTCATCGTGTGCAGCCACAGCCACTGCATCGACATCTTCATCGTCCACTATCCCCCCCCTTTCCAGCACAAGATTGTGGAGAGCGCAGCGTGCAACCACTTTCACCGAAACACAATCTGGGGGGTGGAGTGCGCCTCCTGAGCAGTACGGGCATCGGAAACACATCTTCAGAGGACAGATGGTTCTCTCCACCACAATCCTTGTGGAGATGTGGCGCTTATTGTACCACTGCTCAGCTTCTGTTCTTGGATGGCGGAGAGGCGTCATGAGCCACCTTTTACGGGGATAGCCCTTGTCACCCAGCAGCCATCCATCAAACTGGGCTGGAGCACTGAAGAGCCCCGGCACTGGAAGGGTCTGAGGATGTAGGCATCATTGGAGCTGCCTGGATACCTTGCACAAACTTGTAAAATCAGCATCCTGTGATCGCACACTATCGGCACGTTCATGGAGTGGAAGCCCTTCCTGTTGGCAAAGGCACCGGCTCACCTGCTGGCGCCTTGATGGACACATGTGTGCCATCTATTGCACCCTGGATGCGGGTGAAGCCAGCAATCGCCGCAAAGCCTCTGGCTCGCTGTGTCTGGCTTTCCTGGTCCCAACAGAAGTGGATGAAGGTCAATGCACTCCAAAACAGAACATCTGTAACCCGCATGACACAAGTGTGGACAACTGATTAGGAGACACCGCAAAGATCACCTGGAAGGAGCTAGAGGCATAGAAGTTGAGGGCAACTGTGACCTTCAGAGCCACTGGCATATCCACCCACAAAGTTTGTGGAGATCTCAGGTCCTATCATCTGACAGAAACAGTTGACTGTCTCCCTTGAGAGACAGAACTTCCTTCAGCGCTGCACCTCAGACATATTGCGGTAGCTGCTTCGCCGTCTGTATACCCTGGCAGCAGGATAGTGGCGTCTTCTGTGGCCCCTTCCACCTTGGTTACTTCTTGGCCCTGCACCCCTTGTGCCTGCGCCTGTCCTCCCAAAGGTGGCTCCCCCGGAGGCTGAATGTGCATTCCTGGCCTCCTTTCCTTTCTAGTTCTCCCTTCCTCCTCAGAGGAAGTGCCTCTAGTTGAGAGCTCAGCTCCCATTCCCAGGCAATGGGAAGGCTTCCTGAAACCTGCCGGCCCAAAAACGATTCCTCACTGCAGAGTGCTGACCTGAAGGTCAACGGTCCAGACAAAGCAGCTTGTATGCGTTTTGAAGTATTGCAGATCACACAGGCCAATTTCAATAACTTTGAAAAATCAATATTTGAGTGAGCACACTCGCAACCCCAGTGAGCCCTCTTATCCCGCCTGTGGATGAGGTTTATACAAATATGTCCTACCCGACTGCCTGTTGTGCCCGTGCGGCAACCCAAAGATTGCACAGGCACCAAAAAATTGGTGCCAATTGGTGAGTCAAGAGCCTTAAGTAGCCCGTTAATTAATGGCCGGTGCGCAGTGGATATCATCGCACGCCCGCCCAACGTAATATCGCGATGGCGCACGGTGATGCCGGGACGCTCGCACGGCGTCACCACGCGTCATTTTACACGCGACTTGTGGGGCCCACCCCTGCACGCCAACAGGAAAATTCTGCCCAATGTGTTCCACCTTAAAACATCTTGTACAATCCAGTACCTATGTGGATATCAGTAGTCAAGGCAAATTAGAGTCTTGAACCGACAACTGACAATTGAAAAGCTCACTTAAAGAAACAAAACAGCATTTTCTTTATGTAAACACATGTCTTAATAATGGCACCATAATTCTTTAAACCTAAATAGCATGACTGAAGTTTGGCTTTGAATTCTTCTTATTCTTTTCAGAACTAAAATAGAGTTTAAACATAAAATTCACTATTAAAAACCCTCTCCACAAGGATAACACTGAGTGAACTCTTCAATAATACTATTAATGAAAAGATTATTGAAAAACGATTATCATGGCGTTGTGATTACACTGGGTGTTTTTCCCCAATAGGTTGAGTAGTTTTACTTGGAAATGCTGTTTTTGGTCACTGCCTTTGTCCCTTCTGGCACGGTACGTTTGGTCAGTTCCCCAGGCAGCAACAGGTGCACAGGGGTTTGGATCTCCCAGGAGCTGATGGTGTTGTGCTTGTTGTCAGTGGCCAGGTGGGAAGCCTCACCTACAAAGCACTCGAAAATATCGTTCACAAATGATGCTCATTGCTTTGGAGGAGATGCTGGTGCCAGCGTGAGCCTGCTTCAGTTTAGATGTAGATGGAATAACGTTCCTTCCTGGATCTTTCCGCTTCTTGCCGCCTTTCTTCTGGGCTTTCTTGGCCCCCTTCTTGGAAACTGCCACTTTCTTGTTGTCAACGGTGGTCACAGCAAAGTGTAGACACAATGATTACACTGGAGCTGCGATACATTGCAGCACAAATTGATCAGGTGTAGGATTCTGTTCATAATTCCCTAGGCAAGTTTTCAAACTCAGCATGCCATGTCACTAAAGGAAGATAGGAAATTTCTCCACAAAGACAACAATCAGATGGTCAGTTACCTCGCATTGCTTTCATGCACCTTAATACTATTAGTTACAAAATTGCAATGGGGAAGCCTAGTAGGTAATAGGCTATGTAGTAGTGAACATGTCTGGGCAGGTGATTTGTTGCATCAAGATATTTGGGTTTGAGGGTGGAAATTCCTAGTTGTAAATTTTTTCTAATACCAGTTTTAATTTTTTTACAGGCTATCTTAGTTATACTTTGATCTTTGGGCCTTTGAAAGAACTGTACTGTCTTTAAAAAGTGTCCTACAATGATGCAAATTTTAAGTGGTCAAGATATCCAATATCAGTTAGAGGGTGCTGTGTATTTTGTAATTACTATGTGGTATAAAACTGATAACAAAAAATTCAAAAAGCATCTGTGAATGTTCCTATTTGAGACCATGGAGCTTTTATTTCTCAAGGCATATTTGCTAAACAAATTAATTTCATTCCAGGGGTGTTGTAATAATGGAGTGCATGGGGAAGCCTTGAGTTATTTGACTTATACTAAGACCTGATGATTGAAGTAATCACTCACTAATGGAAAAAGAGAACAAAAGATTATAAAACAAAATGAAGGCTCATGGGATTGGGAGTAATATATTAGCATAGATTGAGGATTGGTTAACAGACAAAAAAAGAGAATTGGAATAAACTGCTGTTTTAGCACGCTGTTATGGAAGGGGTGAGGGAGCCGGTTAGCTCAATTGGCTAGATCACCATCATGTGGATCAGATTAATGCCAACAGCACAGAGTGTGGTCCCTGTTCCCGCTGAGGCAAACATAGGGTACTGCCTCTGCACCCTACCTGTAATAAAAAAAAATAAGAACATTTTGCCAGGGTTAGGCGAATAAGTGCCAAGGACCTGCCTTCAGGCACAGAACTCAAGAAGAGTTGAAGGGGTACTGCAAGGATCAGTGCTTGGGCCTCAGTTACTTGCAATATACATCAATGATTTAGATGAGGGCACTGGATGCAGTGTACCCAAGTTGGCTGACGATACAAAAGTTATGTGGGAAAGTAAACTATAAGGAATATGCTAAGAGGCTTCAAAAGGATTTAGGCAGGTTGAATGAGTGGGCAGAAACATAGGGGATGGAATATAATGTGGACAAATGCAAAATAATTTGCTTTGGTAAGAAAAATAAAAAAGCAGAAGATTTTTTAAATGGTGAGAGACTGGAAATATTGGTATTCACAGGGATCTGGATGTTCTTGTACACGAATCACAGAAAGTCAACATGCAGGTGTAGCCAGCAATTAGAAAAGCAAATTGTATATTAGCCACTATTAAAAATTGGTTAGAATATGAGACATATACTCCTGCTCTTATTTCTTGTGTTCTTGTGTGACAAGCTGGGCTTAATGGTCTGCTTCTGTGTTGGAGACATCGTAACTTTCTGTGTGCATGGGAACGATTGCTATGAGTCAGGCCACTAAATCACAGGCTGCCATCCTTATGGAGGGGTTCAAGGCATCCCGGAGATTTTTTTTAAAACAGAAGGAAACTGTTCAGCTCATGATGCCAATGATGATACAAGCTCCTTTACTGGGGCTACATGCTCGAGAATGAGTGACATCTTTCACTACCTCAAGATGTCCCAAGGCGCTTTACAGCCAATTTTCACAGAGCAAGCTCCTACAATCAGCAATGAGATAATTTTTTGTGATATTGGTTGAGGGACAAATGTTGGCTAGGACACCAAGGAGATCTTCCAAGCTCTTTTTTGAAATACGTTCACCAGATAGCACAGAACGATTCTTGGTCATGCAACAGTGCTGTACTCCCTCAGAACTGCACTGAACTGTCAGCCTTAATTTTGTACTCAGGTCTCTGGATTAAACATATGATTTTCTAGCACAGCAGCAGGAGTTCTACATATGGAGCCACAGTTGACACTTCCTTGCTACCTCCCTGTATCTTTTAACATCTTTATTCAAATGTTTATCACATTTCCTATAAATGCTATGATTGACAACATTTGGCTTTTAAATCAAAGTCAATTTATTCAAAAAAGTCACAAAGAATCTTTAAATATGATAAATTATCCAATTTGAAAAATATTCAAAAGCTTATATCAACATTTAATTCCCAGTTATTTTAATATTAATATAAATATTATTTAAAGCAAATAGGAGATTATGCTACATCCATTTTTGATTACACCTCTGAAGTGTCTTGAGATTTGTTTTTACAATAAAGGATAACAGCAACTCATATTTATAAAGTGCCTTTAACATAATAGCAGTTATAACAGTCAAATCATTCAGCCAAACGACTCAAAAATGTTCGTCTACCCAATTACTTTTGCAAAGAGACAGTAAAATATCCACCTGTTGTCATTTTGCCTGTTGACGTTGAACTTTACAATACAAATAAAACCCTTCTCATGCAGTTATATCATCACTTGTACACAGAAAACATGAGATAATACAAAAGGCAACATTCAATAAACTGTTACAGGCATATACTCTCTAAAATACAATTACTCTCTAAAGGCAGAACCCAAATTTAAAAAAACTGTTAAAAATAATCATGAAAAGCATTTTGGGATTGAACAGTCTGCAAAGGGAGCTCTTCTGTACATTTTCTGATTTCATCAGCCACCGATATGGACTCAGACTGCTCTCTGAAGAACATAACACTCGGTAAGACAGACTGAAGTTATATTGTCACTAGCACCTTGCTGCAGATTACCCTGAACTTGGTAACAAAGGAACACTATACATGTTCGTTGGAACCATGCATAGACTTATGTTGCTTTTAACATCAGAAGAAAGTAGGAAGTTTGAATTGTGTTTTCTTCTTGCATTAAAGCACCTAAGAATAAGCTTACAAAGTCTCTTTGAGGTACATTAGCTGAGTACTTTCAAAAGCAATAAGAAGCTATATTTTATGTTATTCCTCCCCTTATGCAAAGTTAAAATGTCATGTTTGAGGTTTTCTTACAGCTCCTGTTTTAGTAAGCTTGGAGGCTAGAGCGCCAAGATTGCTTAATATACATCTGAAACTACTCCACATCAATATGAAAGAGGCAATATCATCAAGCATTGAAGACGCTGAATACACAATCTCAGTTGACCAAATAAAAAATAAAAAGTAGAGCAGTGGAGTTGCCTTCAGGTTGCACTTTTTCAGCACAATTCACCCAGAATCATCCAAAACTGGCACATTAAAAAAATCAAAGAATTTCAAACGCAAGTTACAGCCAGCGCAAATCGAGTTTCCACAATCTTTTACACAGGTTTGAAAAACATCATTTGGATGCCAGCCCCGCCCATTAATTTGGCTATGCCCCAGATTGAATTAGTGCACATGGCAAATTTCCACCAATTGCACCCACTTGCATCCTTTTGAAGTTTCTCAAATTCAGCTTGTTTATCAGTGCAAAAGTTTTTAAATAGAAATAAAAGTAGTTACTAAGAAACTGACTGGTATACCCCAATGAAACTAATAAATAGTTATTTTTTTAAGAAGTAATTTTCAGTAATTTAAAATTAGGTTGGTCATAGGCATTGGACGATGCAGGCTTATTTTATGATAAACCCATTTCCATCTGTATTAATAAAATTGCACCAAATTATCATTCTCAAATACATCTAGATATATATTGTACTGCAAGGAGAAAAATAAATACTTATGTTCTAAAATGCTAACCAATTGCACTGGTTCATGGAAGATTTTACATTAGTGATTATGCAAATAAGTTTGAACAGAAACTTGAATCATAACTTCACTTCAGGAAAACAGCACAATTTGTGCCCAGATTACTGACTGTGCGCAAAGCAGAAACTCTATCCCTCAGAATCTGTTTCTGAATTAACATTCTCCTGTCTGAGAGGCATCTGGTTATAGATGCGCAAAGTTGTCATGTAATGAATACACCATCTTTGTAACAGCAGTATTAATTCTTAATGTGGTGTGAAAGGGAGGGATTTATTTAGCAGACACATGTTAAAGCTCAACTCATGTTAGATGTGTCAACGTCTAAAACTAGTCACTGTGCATATTGTATTGCTATGTTCCTATCTATATTTAGATTGAATCAAACTTTCACAGTGGTCTAGAATGACACTCCAAGAATTACCAATATGCGTTTTTAACAAAGAAACAAACTATAGGGGTGGGGCCAGAGTGCAATGTAGCGCACACCCACACAGAATTCTAGACGAGATGCTGCTCCTGCTCTGGTTTGCAACTGGTCCTTTGCGGGACTGTAACAAGCAAAATGGGCATTTTTTTTAAAAAAGTGAAACAAACCCGAAACACGTCAATCTGCTTCAGTACCCTGTGCACTTTCGTTACCTAAAGTACACCTCAGTATTTCCAGTAACTACATTGTAATTTCCTAAGACAACCCATTCCAACCAATTTTTGGTTGCAAAACTGAAAAAAATGCCAAGCTAATCACTTGTTTTTACAAAATTTGGCTGCATTAACAGCAGAAGCATTTATTCATGTTAATACGGTATTCCTGCTGTTGACGCCAATGCTATTACAGTACATCCATCTCTATTAAAAATAAACCTACATTATATATAAAATAAAAATCGCATTAGTAATTATATCTAATAAAGCATTCTACTCACCGCTAGTGCTCATTTCGATTCGATGTTTTGAGACGCCAAACAGACTCAACTTATACTTATAGCTTAATCCTGCGGATAGGGGTGTTGCACACAGATCAACCTGTTGTTACTCAATGCGCAAAAAACAGCATGCGCATGTATCTTTTTTTATATAATTTGAAAAAAGACACCAGCGTTTGAAATAGGTTCTAATTAAAACTGTTGAAGCCAGTACTTCTTTCCCCCACCACTTATTTTTTTTAAAAAATGAAATGCTACTGTTTCTCCTGGTTTATGCTTGTCGTCCTGCAGAAGCAGCCGGGGGAATGAGGAGTGTTGAGCTGCTGCCACTCAGTGGAATGCGGGTCTGGTCCTCGCGCTCTCCTCCTGGGTTCTGTCCCCGAGCTCGAGCCGCAGACACCGCCGCAGCGCGAGCACGGCGCGCGCCCGCACGCGCTCGTACTCTCGCGCGCTCACACAAACATATACACACACACACACACACACACACAGCTCCTCACCCGGACAGTCGCGCGAAATTCAAAAGCCCCGATGCCGCGCGACCCCGAGGAATGACCAAGATAAAAGCAAAATGTTGCGGATGCTGGAAATCTGAAACAAAAACAGAAAATGCTGGAAAAACTCAGCAAGCCTAACGGCATCTGTGGAGAGAAAAAAAAGGAGTTAAAGTTTCCAGTCCATACGACTCTTCCTCAGAGCTAAAGAGAAGTAAAAATGTTTACTTTTAAAAAAAATGTTATACCTCTCTAGCTCTGAAGAAGAGTCATACAGACTCGAAACGTTAGCTCTGTATCTCTCTCCACAGGTGCCGTTAGACCTGCTGCGTTTTTCCAGCTTCTTCTGTTTTTGTCCTGAGTAATGACTGTCCGCTGCAGGCTTGCGGTCTGCACAGTCACAGTTGCAAGAACAAAAACAAAAATACCTGGAAAATCTCAGCAAGTCTGACAGCATCTGTGGAGCGGGATACAGTTGACGTTTCGAGGCAGTATGACCCTTCATCAGAACTGAGACATATAGAAATGAGATGAAATATAAGCTGGTAGAAGGGTGTGGGACAGGAGAGTTTGATAAGGGGGCATTGATAGGTGGAGGCCAAGAAGAGACTGCCAAAGATGTTATAGACAAAAGGACAAAGGGGTGTTGATGGTGGTGATATTATCTAAAGGATGTGCTAATGGGGACAATAAGGGAAGCAAGCTAGTGGCAGATGGCCCTAGTGCGGGTCAGGTGGGGTGGGGGGAAGGGATCGAAATGGGCTAAAAGGTGGAGATGAAACAATAGATCGAAATAAATTTAAAAATAGGTGGGAAAAGAAAAAATATAGTTGTAAAAAAATGATAAATTATTGGAAAAGGGGGGGATCGGAAAGGGGTGGGGATGGAGGAAAGAGTTCATGATCTGAAATTGTTGAACTCAATATTAAGTCCAGAAGACTGTAAAATGCCTAGTCGGAAGATGAGATGCTGTTCCTCC